>NC_067401.1:217905000-218272500 GCF_016432865.1 Antechinus flavipes | reverse complement strand
TTTTCACTTTTTTATGATCTCTTTGGAATACAGGCCCAATAGAGACATTGCTGGATCAAAGGACATGCACAGTTTGATAGCCTTTTTGGGCATCGTTCCATATAGCTTTCCAGAATGGTTGAATCAGTTCACAACTCCACCAACAATGCATCAGTGTCCCAGTTTTCCCACATCCCCTACAACATTTATCATTATTTTTTCTTGTCATCTTAGTCAATCTGAGAGGTAAGTAGTGGTACCTCAGAGTTGTCTTAATCTGCATTTTTATGATTAATAGTGATTGAGAGCATTTTTTATATGACTAGAAATGATTTTAATTTTTTCATCTGAAAATTGTTCATATACTTTGACCATTTATCAATTGGAGAATGGGTTGTATTCTTATAAATCTGAATCAGTTCTAGAAATGAGGCCTTTAACAGAACCTTTGGATGTAAATTTTTTCTCCCATTTTTCTGCTTCTCTTCTAATCTTGTCTGTATTAGTTTTGTTTGTACAAAAACCTTTTAAATTAATATAATCAGAATTACCTATTTTGCATTTCTTAATGTAGTCTAGTTCTTCTTTGGCCACAAATTCCTTCCTTCTCCACAAGTCTAGAGGGAGACTATCCTTTGTTCTTCTAATTGGCTTATAGTATAACTCTTTATGTCTAACTCATGAACCTATTTCGACTATATCTTGGTATAGGGTGTTAGGTATTGGTTAATGCCTAGTTTATGCCATACTATTTTCCAATTTTCACAGCAATTTTTGTCAAATAGTGAGTTCTTATCTCAGAAGCTGGATTTTGGAGGTTAATCAAGCAATAGATTACTATGGGCATTGACTATTATGTCTTGTGAACTTAACCTATTCCATTGATCATCTACTCTATTTCTTGGCCAGTATCAAATGGTTTTGATGACCACTGCTTTATGATATATTTTAGGTCTGGTACAGCTAGGCCACCTTCGTTTGCATTTTTTTTTTATCAATTCCCTTTGAAATTCTTGACATTTTGTTCTTCCAGATGAACTTTGTTATTATTTTTTCTAGCTCTATAAAATAATTTCTTGGCAGTTTGGTATGGCATTGAATAATCTACAAATTGTTCTACTTGTTTTGCTCATTTCATTCTTTATCAGTTTGTTAAAGTTCTCAAAATTGTTTATTTTTATAATTTTAATGTCATAAGTTGTTCTGATGCTGCCCCCTTTATTCTGTATTAATTCATATAAGTTTTTCCATGCCTCCTTAAAATTGTCTATTTCCTCATTTCACAAAGCACAACAGTATTCCCTCACATTCATGTATCACAACTGATGCAGCCATTCTTCAATTAATGGATATCTTCTTAGTTTCCATTAAATATTTTTGTGTATAAGAGATATTTTCTTCTTTCTTTGATCTCTCTTGGGTAGAGACCAAGAGGTGGTATAACTGGCTCAAAAGGCAATCAGTATAGCTCTTTCTTCTGTGTTTCTACCTCCCATCCCATTTTTCCTTTTTGTTTTCTGTTACTAGCTCCATACTCTTCTCTATCATAACTTTTCTCAAGAAGTGATAGTGATAAAGCAGCATTAAATTTGTTGTTTTATAAGTTTACTCATATTGTACTGCAAACACAAATAAAATCTTTTCCCCATATGTGAGAGTGTTTGCATGTACACAAGTGGCAAAATCTGAAGCCAAAGAAATTATTTTCTAGAATGAGGCTTTGTCCAGGATCCCTGAAATTATATGAGTAGATGAAGTAACATGTATTCTGCTTATTTCTCCACTATTTGTCCTGATTTTTATTTATTTATTTTTTCTGAACAAGAGGATTATTACCAAGTTGTACATCTATTTTTAAAAACTGGTGTTTGGGGCAGTTCCAGCCAGTCATTCTTTAATTCTGAGAAGCAGGGGAAGGGGAAGGAAGAACATGATGGGTTTTCAGTTGAGTGAGAACTAAATTTCTGATGGTGAAAATTGATTTTGTGACTGGTTACTGAAGGAGGTTGATAGATTCTGTTTCACATCAGTAGAAAGAGAGAAGGACCTTGTGGGTAATAGATTTTGATCTTGTTTGAAATATCTACTTAGTAACCTATTTACACTATAAGTATCCAATAAATAACATTTATTAAGCACTTTACATACATAAACATGTACACATATGACTTCTTTGGCTAGTAAACCAGACATCATTGACATAAGAATAGAACAGTAATTAGTAAGATTGTTAAACTTAACATGTTACATACAGGCCCACTGAATTGTGAACTAAGTTCAGAGACAAAGAACCATGACTTAGGTAGTTACAAAACAAAATCAATTAAATGTAAATAAGATGGATTAAGAATTTATATAGAATCAATTGGATTATTTTAATAGTCCTTGCATTGTACTTAGCATGAAGTAGGTGCTTACTGAATGCTAATCTACTTACTGTTCTCCATAAAATATATATATGCACACACACACACACACACACATATATGTATATATGTACATATACATACACAAAATCTACAAGAAACAAATGCAAAATATCGGAGGTAAGTGGGAAGGAGGTAGATTCAGGAGTAAGGGGGAATCAGAAAAAATTGTTGCAAAAAATTATTCAAAAGCTGTGATAAAAATATGGAGATTAAAAAATGGAATCCTTTGTAATAAAGGTTTGGCTGATCTAGGGTACCAGAATAGAAATACAGCATAATAAGACTAGAAAGCTATTTTGGAACCAGGTTGCGAAATGTTTTAACTGCTAGGAAGGAGTTTATGTCTGATCTTGAGACCAAGAGTTGTTAGTATTTCTTGTGTCCATCATGGAACTCTTCGGCAGTTTGGTGAAGACTATAGACTCCTCAGAATATTTCTAAATGCATAAAACAAAATACACAAGAGTATAAAAGCAATTATATTAAAATATATAGTTATAAAAAAAATTGCCAAAAAAAAAAAATCACGGACTTCAGACTAAGAACCATTGTCCTAGAAGGTTACTATAGAAATTTATTGAAAAAAGGATTGACATGGTTATCAGCCCTATGCTTTAGGTTTAACACTTTGGCAGATGGTTTGGGAAAGGGGAAATTTGAGATAAAAAGACCTATTAGGAGGCACTTGGGGAAAGGAAGGGAGAATTCAGTATAGTACCTTCTTTGTACCAAAGGTAACAAAGACCTGTGAGTAAGGAGTATGTGAGTGAGGACTTCTATGAGTAAGAAGAAAAGCTTGTATGTTTGAGATGTTGCAGATAAAGAATCAGCAAGATCAGGCAAATGATTGGAGGAGAGTGGGAAACTGGATAACATTAAGAGGCCAACCTAAATGATGGGAAAGATGATAGTTCCCTGTTTTCCTACAGCTACTGCTTTTGAATTTCACTGGACTTTTCAGTCACTCCCCAGTGGTAGATAGTAGGGTCTCTTTTATCTTCCTTTTGTGTTTTCCTCCCATAAGTTCCTTGAGGACAGGGACTGTCCTTTAAAATTATAATAATTATTACTACTTTTATTTGTATTGCCAACACTTAACACAGTACCTGCACAAAACTGATACTTAATAAATGTTTATTAATTAATTCCTTCTCTAGAAATTAGAAAAATCCAGAAGGATCGGTTTGGAAAGATAATGAGGTCTGTTTTGTACATGCTAAATGTGAGCTGTCTGTGGGACTGCCAAGAGGCAGTCAGTGTTTTGGGACTGGAACTCAGGAGACAGGTCAGGAAGATGTGCATTCTAGGTATGGTGGAAGCTTGTACAAAGTTATACAGATGAGAAATGGAATGCCATATAAAGGCCAATTTCACAAGAATGTAAAATGGGTGAAGGATAGTAATATGTACTAAACTCGAAAAGGCAGATTGGAACCAAATTGTGAAGACTTTGAAAACCCAAACAAGAATTTGTCTTTTATCAAGTGGGCTCTCTCTTGCCGTGGGATTTGAGTAGGAGTTACCAGGTCAGACCTGTGCTTTAAATTTCATATCCAGGTGCTCTAACTCCAAATCTAGTAACTGCTATAATTGCATTTTATAAACTCTAATATTTCTACTATCTTTCTCCAAGGAATTAGAAATCACCCCATAAATGGGTAGGGTACAAAGCATGTCACTTCATTAAGACTTTTGGTGAATCTTTAGTTTGTTCCTTAGCTAATTAGGGAGGGATGGAGGCAGAGCCTGGAAAAGGTGAGTCACCCTTATGGTCATTGTCCATTGTGGGATGGCTTCTATTTAAGGAATGCCCTGTTTAGATAACTTTCCCTTCCAAAGAACAGCATGCTATTTAAATAGTTAACTGAGTGCTCTCACCATTATGTGAAAACAGAAACTAACTCAAGGGGTAAATGGAGTTAGTCTGAAGCTCCTGGATAAATCTTTGTAGAGACTGAAGTCAATCAAGTGTGAGAATAAATAGGAGTTGGGATGGGGAGACAGGGTAATGTGAACTGGTCTGAAAATAGTAGATCATTATACACAGTAACAACAAGATTATAAAATGATCAGTTCTGATGGACTTGGCTCTCTTCTACAATGACATGATTCAGACTAGTTCCAATGATCTTGTGATGAAGAGAGCCACCTGCATCCAGAGAGAAGACTGTGGGAACTAAGGGTGGATCACAACACAGCATTTTCACTCTTTTTGTTGTTGTTTGCTTGCATTTTGTTTTCTTTCTCATTTTTTTTCCTTTTTGATCTGCTTTTTCTTGTGCAGCAAGATAATTGTATAAATGTGTATGCATATGTTGGATTTAACATATATTTTAATATGTATAACATATATTGGATTACTTGCCATCTAGGGGACGGGGTGGGGAAAAGGAGGGGAAATTTTGGAACACAAGTTTTGCAAGGGTCACTGTTGAAAAATTATCTGTGCATATGTTTTGAAAAAAAAAAAGGTTCTTAGAAGTATTTGGTGCGAAATATGATTTACTCCCAATTGTCCTCACTCAAGGAAGTTGATACAAAAGGTATTTCATTCCTTATAATCTGTACCCATCACTTCTCATCAATAGGAATAATCAAAGACAGAGGAAAAAGTTCAAGATACTTCATAACTATTGGTGGTAATACTTAAATAATGACCTAAGACCATATATTTAGAGTTGAAAACAGACTTTTAGAGGCTATCAAGTTCAACCAAGGATACTGATATAGTATAATGGCACTTCAATTCAGACCTGGAAGGGACTTATTTCTGACACCATTCACAGATTAATAAACTGAGGACTAGAGAAAATAAGTGACTGAGTCCAGATCCCTTGACTCCTAAGCTGCCTCTCTAGTATGGAGAAGTTCGCAAATATATAGGAGGTTATGAAGGAGAATTGAACAGAATGGAAAGTAATGAATGGGTTGTGATCTGCAATATGGCCTACATCAATGGAATCACAGGTCCAAACCAGGATCATTAACTGAGTAGCAGTCTTAGAAAGTGGTGATTTGAGCAACCTACTTTTTCTGTGGCAATTAGATTTCAGAATATTAGAACTAGAAAGGACTTTGGAGATTTCAAGAAATTGGAATTAGAAAGAACTTTAGAGATTTCAGAATATTGGAACTGGATAAATGTTTAAAGATAAGCTAGTCTAAGCCTTCATTTGATAAATGAGTATGTTGGGGTCCAGAAAATAATTTTGCTTAAGGTCACATATTTCTGATTCTAAATGTAATGCTTTTTCTATTAAGGGTGCTATAGAGGTCACATGGCCCATTTTAATTTAATTGTTCTTTTTTTTTTTTTTTACCATAAGATAGAATTTAATAAGGAATAATGTTGAAAATAAGTGGGACATAAAGACAAAAGGCATCAATAATTTTTTTAAACATTCTTTTGCATGCTTTATAAATTTTTCATCCTAAGGCAAGAATCCAGAGAACCAGTTAGTTATAGCTGTTAGATAAAATGGAGAATGTTCTGAAAGATGAGATAAAATTCAAAATATGCTTTACAAACAAAGGAGAAATGGCCTTACTAAGTAAATGAAATTCATTATAACAAGTAATAAGTAGGACATTTCAGAGCAAAAAAAGCAAATACCACAAATACATGTTGAAGAAAGTCTAATTAGGAATGTGAATTATAGAAAAAGGCCTGGGTTCAATAGTGGTTCACTATGAAGTTGTAGAGGAAAAAAAGTTAATCTCATGCTGGAATGCATTAAAAGAAATATGACATGCACAGACTGTGGAGTAATCTTTCTTCTAGACTTGACATTAGTCAGACCCTTATTAGCAGCTGTCCAATTTTGGTTACCACACTTTACAAAAGGATAGGGAGAAACTACAAAATGTTCAAAGGGGAATGATTGAAATGATTAATATATTCATTTGTTCATTTTTTCCCAAAAATAAATAATTAAATAGACTAGAAAACAGTTTTTTTTTTTTTTTTTAAAGAGCTAAAGGAATTTGGGCTTGAGTTTGCTTAAAGATGAACTTAATTAGCATCTCTAAGCAGATTAAAAGTTTTTCCAAGCAGGATGCTGGCAAGCTGTTCTGTGTAATTCTAAGAGGTATTGGACTTATCCCTAAAACAAAGGATATTTCAGTTTAATATAGGAATGAAATTTTGACTGTGGGAAGATAAAATAATGTAGGGAACTACAGAGAATGTAAATCCTCCACTCTTGTAAATTTTCAAGTTTTTCTGAAGAGAATAGACAACTCTGTCTGGGACAGTTTATCCAGTCACATACCTGAAAGCATTCATTGTCATTGTTGTGATATTGATGGGATGCTGGTCCTCTTTAAAAAAAAAATAGGAAGTTTGACTAATGTACAAATACCAAGGGTCTCTGAAAAACAAACAGTCTGAACACTGACTACTTTGGAATCTAGATTTCAATGATTTGGGCGAGATGACTTTCCAAGAAGGTAGTAATGTCAGAATGCATTAACTGCCAGGATAGGGGAAGGTACAATAAGGTGAATGAAAGATTAATTCTCATCTATATCAGTATTTGTGATCAGAGCCCTGAAGGACCTGTGTCAGTTCTATGATTCTGAAACTTAATATATCCCTAAACAAGGCAGGGATTTCATAATTTTTTCTCTGTTAGGTGCAAGAGCACATAAAGTCTGGCAATGCTTTTGTTTTTGTCCAAATCTATGATTTCATTCATGTAGGGAATTCCCAATGAGGAAACTCCATCTATCAAAAGCAAGTCAAGCAATCAACTTAACCAGGATCATATAGCAAGGCATTCCTGCTTCCAAAGCCCACTTATCTCTTCTTAACACTTACACCAAGCTGACTCTCTTGCCAACACATAACCTAATGCAATTTTGGTGTTCTGCTTCTCTCTGCTGGATAAAAGTTGAATATCATGTCTTTGGTTTTCAAGGGGAGGAAAGTGTACTTTTCAAATGGAAATAGGTTGGTAATAGAGAGCAATGGTCATTTCTAAATAGAAACAACAATAAAATGATGTCATGAGGACAAATGATGGAAAATATTTTTTTTTGGTTCAATTTCAGACCTGTGATGGGAATCTTTGATCCCAGAAATAGTGTGTTCTCTAAATTCTCTTAAGCCCAAATCATTAGATCGTAGAATCATAATATAAAGCTAAAAGACTCTTGAGATGAATTTTAGTCACAGAATCATATGTCTCGAGATGAACAGAATTTCAGAGACTCTAGAGCCTAACACTTTCCTTTTAGAGATGAGGAAACTATGCACAGATAGTAACAGAACAGAAATTTGAACTCACATTCTAAGAGGAGTTTAACATACTGAGCACTGTGATATGTGATGTCTTTTTTCTATTTTGTTTTGTTTTGTCCAGACCTATAATTTCATTGATGTAGGCAACTCCTAATAAGGAACCTTTCTTTACCAAGAAATCTACTACTCTTCTGCCATTATAATCTTGGAACTTGGAAAACAACTTACTCAGTGTCATACAACTAGTATGTATCAGTGGCAGCCTCTAGGTTTTCCTAAATCAGATACTGCTTCTCACTTTGGGCAAAACCCATCAAAAATACCTTCTCTGTGATAAATCTATCCAGTATTCACCATATCAGTGTTCAGACATTCCATGCTCATAAAACAACTTTAATATCAAACTAAAAATCCTACCTTCTACAGGAAGCCTTACTTTCCCTCTGGTAATTCCAGTGCCTTCCCTCTTTAGTTATTTCTGACTTATTCTGTATATAGCTTGCTTTGATATATGTATTTGTATGTTGTTTCTGCAATTAGATTAAGAGCTCCTTACTAGAAATTGAGTGGATGCCCATTAGTTAGTTGAATAAGTTTTGGTATATGAAAGTAATGAAATATTATTGTTCTATAATCTCCACATTGCTGAGAAGAACCAAATCACAACGATCAACATGTGATCTCGCCTTTACAATGTTCACTTGGTTTTGCTCACTTCACTCAGCATCAGTTCCTATTGGCTTTTCTGAAATCAGTTTGCTCATCCTTTCTTATAGAACAGATTTGAAAAAGGATTGCCCTCTTTATGGGGCTACATCATCTTATGTTAAGACGTTACTAGAGAATGTGGCTTATGAAATCTTGACCCCAAGTGAATTGGAAATCCATGGCTAGGACATGTTTAGAACTTGGACAAAACTTGTTATGGCTTTCTGAATATAGTGAATTATGCAGGATACAAGCCCAACACAATAAGCAAACTGGAGTTAACATACAAATCACTTTTGACCAATTAGTAGGTGAAGGTCGGTACACAGACAATTCAGCACAGACTAATTACCCCATAGCAGCATATGAGCAAATTGCTACTGCTGCTATAAGAGCTTGGGGTACCTTTTCAAGGAAAGATCAAGGGGAAGCCTTCACAAAAATAGAAAAAGGTCCCAATGAACCCTTTGCTGGTTTTGTGGGATGTCTGTAGACAATTGTCACAAGAACCATTGGAGAAAATAAAGCTACAAGAATAATGATCAGACAACTGGCTAAGGAAAATGCTAATAAGGTTTGCAGAAGAATTATATGGGTACTAGACAAAGATGCTCCTTTAGAGGAGATCATAAGATGCTATGCCACAGTGGGCACAAGTGCTTATTATACTCAGACTATGATGAACGTGAAAAGATAGGGTCCTTCTTGGCAAGGGACTTCTAGAGAAACTCGTCGATGTTTTCAGTGCGGAAAAATTGGACAGCTGAGAGCCCAATGTAGGTATAGAGATAGAGTGAGAGGACAGGCTGAGAGAAGACCTAAAACCCTATGTCCAAAATGCCACAAGGGCTTCCACTAGGCTTCAGAATGTAGATTGACCCAGGGAAATGAGAGGTGGAGCCCAGATCCAAGATATCAAGCAAAAGATAGGTAGGGTATAATGGCAGCCGAGGTTACACCTTTAAAAGTTCAGGACTCAGATGTGCTCAATCAGCAAAAAAGCAATCACATGGCAGAAAGAGATTACATGATCAATCAGCCAAAAAGCAATCAGATAGCAGAAAGGGATTACAATTGGAGAGAATACAAGCTTTTTAACCCAACAGAAGGGCAGTGTCCAGTGTGAGCAGCTCCAATATAATCTCCAGGTGATATGGAGAGAAAGTGGTAAATAGAAAGGACTAGATAGGTTAACTGCTTGGGAGAAAGGGTTTCCTTGTATTTCTACAGATGGAGAATCATCAATTGCCCTTCAAAGAGAGACAGAAAAAGAGAAAAAAACCCAAAACAAAGGAGAAGACCTAAGAAACATCTAACGCTGAAAAAGCATGGCTAATAATGAGACTGTTATAGAACTTCAGAACCAGGAAGAATCATTGGATTCCCTAAGATAAAAAATTGTTGATAAAATTGTTGCAGAACTTCAAAAATCTGCAGGAATCATTGGATTCTTTACACATGTGAAGCAATGGACAATAGACTGGTGCTGGACTATTTCTAGGACTTATAGACATGTATGAATCCTCATGTTGATTCATGTTATTTGTTACATCACTACTAGCCTATGTTACTATGTGTTTATGTGATTTATGTAATTTTGTGTAATACTTCCCATATTGATGGTTTTATATATACCTCTTTCAAATGAGACCCTTCAGAAACCCACTAATCTGATTTGATTCCCCATTTTCCTTGGTTTTCATCTCCCTTTCCAAGATATTAAGAAGGATGTGATCACCTCCTTTTATGGTGTTTTCACCCCTTTTTGAGGAGTCATGGAAGGTGTGATCACCTCCTTTTTTGAGGTTCTCACTTCCTTGAGAAGTCAGGGAGGTCACTTTATGTTCTAAAACAAAAGAAAGTCGGAAAATGTAATATTCTCTGGTTTGGTTTTCTAGAATAATCACCACATGAGTAGCCAGGGGTTAAAGTCCAAATCCTTTATTATCTCCTTGCCTGGAGCCCCGAGTCAGCTTTCTTGAGGTCCTCCTGAATGTATTTTGGCTTCTGTGGTGGAGGCAGGAGGATCACCATCACAGTCTCTGTCTTTCAGTTCTGCTTCTGGCTGAGTTTGTCTGAGCTTAAATGCTCTCTTATCATAGGTGTGAATCTTGTAGAACTATATTAAGAACTAAGTACATGTACTGAACTACCATTGTCTTTATCAGTTCCACTGACTTAACACCTTGTTTCAAGTTCAGAATTCAGGCCCATAACACATACCCTTTGATCATTTATCCACTATTGGATTGGGACCTGCCTTTCTAAAATTTTAATATTATTATACATCTCTCATGTCACATAATCTCTTAATTTGATTATTTTTTGTTGTACAGAAATTTAATATAATCAAGAACATCTATTTTGTCCTTGATGCTTTCTTTTTCAATTGAAAAATGCTGTCTTTGCCCCATAATTCAGATAAATATGTTATTCACCTTTCTTCTATATTTTTAATAGTTTTTTTAAAAGTTTATCTATTATCCAGCTGTAATTCGCTGAGACACATGGCATGAGGTTTGTGTCTAGATCCATTTCCTGCTAAATTACTAATTTTCTCTTCTTTTTAAATATTTTAATTTTTATTCATATCCTTAGTGCTTTGCAACTTCATTTCTGAATATCTCTCATCTTCCCCTACCCAGCAAACTCTTTCTAACAACAAACTTTGAAAAGAAAAAAAGATTCAGCGAAACAAATCAACTCATCAAACTAATTCTTACCTTCATGATGCTTTCTCTAATTGTTTTAACCCACATCAATCTCCTTCTCTGCTATATTATATTTATAAACAATACCATAGAGATGACCATTGAAATGTTCTCTAGTTGTTTCATTCATGTTTTGTCTACTAAATTATTTTATAAGTTTTTGGAAGACACAGACCATGACATACTTTTTCTGCACTCCTATTTTAACCAACATATAGCATAGGACATAGAAGATATTAAAATTCTTTACCATTGAATTATTTGTATTTATTTTTATAAAATACACTTGGCTACCAGATGTCAAAGTATATCATTAACTCTAAACCATACTGGGTAACAAATTTTCACCTGTCTGTGAAGTAAATAATCAATATGGTCATGTGGAAGATGTACCAACCATAGGGCATATACCTTATTGTACAACAAGTAGTCTCTTTTGTGTGAGCTTGTAAGGTTCCAGGAGCATTCATCTCATGTGAAAACATGTCCTATTCCAGTAACTTATTCTGGTGGTTCATCTCTCCCTGAATAAGCATAGCTCAGTTGGTTAGAGTTCTGCAATAATTGGCCCAAAGTATTGATTATGCTATGAAGCCAATTAGTTTCAGTTTGGTCCTAAATGGGCATTGGTCACAAGCTGACAGGAGGCCCAGTGAAAGTACTGTATAAATTAGCACAAACCATTTAGAGTTCTGGAAGGACCAAAAAAAAATCCTGCTAATCAGAACCAGAAGGAAATCTGTGATGGTAGGTTCCCAATTTTTCTTTCTTTTTTCCAACTCACCCTCCACCCCAATAAATTTTCCTTTCCCTAACATTCCATCTCAGCAGCATTCTAACAAGGATATTGAGGCTGGTTAATTTTACTAACTCTTTAGAACCAGGAGAAATGTATAACTATATACTCTAATAGAAATATTTTATGAAGATTAACTGTGAATAATTTAGCTATTCAAAGCAATAAAATGATCTAAGGCAATTCTGAAGTACTTATGATGAAAAATGCTATTCACCTCTAGAGAAAGAATTGATGGAGTCTGAATGCAGATTGAATTGTGCTTTTTAAACTTCTTTGTTCTGAGAGGGGGAAGGGTCAGTCTATATTTTCTTTTGCAACATGAATAATAGGAGAATACATTTTGCATGATTGCACATGTATAATCTATATCAAATTGCTTGATTTTTCAAAGAAGAGAGGGGATGAAGGGAGAGAATTTGAAATTCAAAATTTTCAAAAAACAAATACTAAAAATGTTTTTGCATTTACTTAGGAAAAATAAAATACACAAATTTTAAAAATATTTTTGTATTTAAAAACAATTCTATTAGCTCTGTCAGTAACTAAATTCTGACGATCACCACTCCCTCCTCCTTAGCTATTAATTTGACCCTCCAAATTAACTAGTTTCCTGATCCTTTCTAACTAGCATTGCCACCAAGGGCAGAAACCCCACCCACCTGCTACCTCTTTCCTACTCATATCCTACTCTTTCCAGCTTAGCCTAAATCTTCCTAAGGCCTACTTTACCTAGCTATTATTTTCCCACTGTCTTCCCCTTTGAATCTCCTGTTCTGTTCTAAATATGACCACACTTTACCATCATCAAAAAGGAGAGAGGTTATGAGTAAAGGAAGGATTTAGATATCCACACAGTATAAAAACAAAAGCAGCAATTAAATGTTGTCCAAACATTTTTTAAAATCTGATTATAATTTTTTATCATTCCCTCTTTCCTCATGCTTCTTCACTAACCCCATACTTAGCCCCTCCTCACCATGACCTCCATTCTCTTCGCTCCTCAGTTTTTCCCCAAGTTGCTCTGGCTCAAAGCTTCTGGTCATCCTCAGCTCTTGAGCTTCTCCAATATAACCAATGTGTTGCCAATTTTCATGCTTTCTAAATTTGTAACACCCTTTTCTTTCCATCCATCCATCCATCCATCAGTTCAGGCCATCATCAAGTCTCACCTGAACTCTTATAATAGCCATCTAATTGGTTTCTCTGCCTCAAGTTTCTCCCCCCTGCAATCCATCTCCCACTTAGAAAACAAAGTGATTTTCTTAAAAGATAGTTTGCTTATGTTATGTTCCTACCTCCTCCAATGACTATGTATTATCTCCATAATTAAATATATATACGTATTTGTATATATATAACATATATATAAAGATGTGATATAAATATATATATAAAAATATATTTATATCACATCTTAATGTTGCATATCATTATGTTAAATAATTATACATTTTATTTGATATCATATGTTATATAACCACATATATATAATCATATATTATACATGATATATTCTAATATATAATTTTTTATTTGATTCTGGAAATAGTATGGAGCCACTGGAGCTTACAGAGTACAGATAGTTATATATAGTTATAGTTATATAGTATATATAGTTATATATAGTGTTTTATATAAATCCATATATATGTGTATGCATACATACATATATATATATATATATATATATATACACATATATACATACATATATTTTGTGTGTGTTTATTTATATTTTGCTTGATATATAAAGCTTTTCATAATCTGGTTCCTTAGAACCTTTCTAGTCTTCTTACACTTCAATCTCTACACTAGTCTAATAGCTGTTCCTTACATTTTCTCTCAACTCCATGCTTTTGTATAGAGTTGAATTTGCTTCTTCACCTCCATTTCTTAGTTTCCTTGGCTTCCTCTAAGGCAGTTTAATGCCATCTTCTGTTGGAAGGCTTTCCAGCTTTACCCCATCCCGGATATAGTTTACACACCTAAATGTGCTTGTCCCTCCAAGATTACCTTCTTTATTTGCATGTGCCTAGTTACATGTTTCTCCCGTTAAAATGTGCACCCCTTGAAATCAGGGATTATTTTTGTTTTTGTTTTCTATTTGTAAAACTTAGCATTTATAAAGAACTTGAAGTGCCCTGATTTAAAGTGTTACTTGACTAATCCTAAGAAAAAATACAAATTTAACCTATTGCCAAATAATAATTTCTCCCCTTCTACTGTTAATTATCCATTAATGTCATTTATACAACTGTCCATAATTACTATGTGGGATAGGTTTGGGGATTTCAAGGAGCACAATAAAAAAACCTTTACACTGAGTTGGTCTAATGTTATGGTTTATTGAGAGTACATAAAACTGTTAGTGGCCAAAATCATTGTCTACGTCAAGGCCCACTTTGGCCACTCATAGGGAAAAGTAAGGGTAGATGAATTCTAAAGAACTAGCCCAGTCCAGGTAGCCAACTAGTACTGGGCAGCTGGTTAAGTAGCAGCTGTAGGTCTACTGATATTCCAATTTAGGGAAAGCAAACTCTAGTTGTCTTCGAAAGCTCCACTGTTGAACTTACTAGATTGGCTTAGATGTCAATGATGAGGTTCCTGTCCTGGATCTACTCCCAGACCCCATCACCATCATTAGTAGGATTCCTGTGTAGTCAAGGCCTGAGCATTAGTCATCAGTCATTCCATGTGTCTCTATATGTCTTCCATCCATTTTTGAGTGAAGGGGCTGATCTTTTATTAGCCTATTAGGTTGATTTTTAATTTATATTAACCTATATTAGAAGCCCTATTGATTCCTCTTTAGTCAAACTATGCTTCATGGGAGAGAATTTTCCCAGTTTAGTGATGGGAGACATAGCATAATATAGTAGAAAGGGCTCTAGACTTGGAGTTAAAAAACAAAACAAAACACCAAAGACATCTGAGTTCAAATGAAAAGCTTCACTACTTAATAATTGTGTAAACTTGGGCAAATTATTTAACCTCTCCAATCCTGTTTCTTAGACAAAGAAACTGTCAAGATGACAATTATAAAGGAAGTGCTTTATAACAATTGCCTCCATCCCCATCCCATCCCAGCAATTATAAAAATGAGCTAATATTCACTAAAAAAGGGACTTTCAAAAAGGAAAGGAAGGAAAGCTTGTACAGTTCTGGAAAGTGGGGTGGGGAATTGAAAAAAATGTAAATATCTACAAGGGTGAGTATGGAAAGAGAAAAAGGAAAAAATAAAGGTATTTGAAGGCTGAGGTATGGTAGGCTTTAGTACAGGAACTGGAAGCATTTTATTTTTTAATTGAATAACACTGACCCACAGAAAACATCAGCTAAGAACCATTGGATTGCTTGATTGTTTTAATTGATGTTTTCTGTGACTTGATGGTACACACTTTAAAAAAAGTTGGCTCATTCTTGGTTTAGTATGGTATATGTGTTAAGGGGGGAAGAAAGGGGGAAACAGTGTTGCTATAATTTGGGGAGTTTGGGTTGAGGATTTTAGAGTAGAGGTTCTGCTTTTTGATAGGCAAAACTTTTCCTTTACTCATCTCTTACAAATTGAACTTCCAAAGACAGGAAATGTGATTGGTTCCTCAAGTTGTTAATGAGAGCATCCCATTCACCTGAAATACCTACTTTTAAGTACTTTAAGCTTTGGCCCAAGGTAGTTCAAGTGGCTTCTCTTCACTGACTAAGAAGTGGATAAGAACTATTCCAACTCAGAAAAAGGTGAGTTTGGAGGTCCTTAGAGAAAAGGAGAGATACAAAGAAAAAGAAGAGAAATTGGGATCTCAAGGATGGTCTTAGATTTACACTTAAATGGCTTCTCTCTTAACTTGGCTCCACTTCAAGAAAGCTCTAGGATTGTGCTGAGGAAGAGGGTGAATTAATCAAAAGAGCCACGGAGTCGAGTCTTATGCTAATTCACAGGTTCTTAAGTTTTGCTACCTAAAATCATAAGTGAAAGAAATGTAGATCTCCAGAAGGTCTAGAGGTTAAGAATTCCTGCTTTAGGAACAGCAGGCAAAAATAGGGGAAAAAGGGAGAGGGGGAGTTTCTAGAGGGTAACCTCCAAAGAATTGGGGGCATTTAGGGGTGGAAGAAATGCTCCATAGCACCCACCTAACTAGTATCAGTCCCTAGATTGTCTGTGCCAAGAGGATATTGTAGGTGATTGAATATTTCAGTTGCTATTCAATAATTAGCCTGGATGTGTCAGCAAAGCCACTGAGATCTGGCCTGAGATCTAAAAACATTCATTTTTACTTTTGATATGAGGAAATAATTTTTTTCTCTTTAATTTCTCAGTCACAACTGAGAGATTCCTGGGCTCCTCCTTTGAGCAGGTGGTGAAGGAGACCCAACTAAAATGAGGGTAGAAATGGGACAGAGTTTGACGAATTAATTTGAAAGACCAAATTCAAGAACTAGAAGGGGAGGAATGCTATGGTTCAAGTTCAAGGAATCTCAAGCAAACCCACTGGGCAGATAGGAAAAATTTAATAGGATTATGAATCTAACTAAGCTAAAGGGATGACAATAATGGTTAGCACCAATATAGCAAAACACTTTACAACTGTTATGTGATTCAGGGTTATTATGAGGATTAAAAAAAAGAAAAGTAGGTGTTATTCTCTGCATCTTACAGAAGGGGAAACTGAGGCTGACAGAGGTTAAATACTTGCCCAGGATCACACAACTAGTAAACATCTAAAGTAAGATTTGAACGTGGGTCTTTCTGACTATAAATCCTTTTTTTTTTTTTTTAATAACTTTTTATTGATAGAACCCATGCCAGGGTAATTTTTTTTTTTTTACAGCATTATCCCTTGCATTCACTTCTGTTCCGATTTTTCCCCTCCCTCCCTCCACCCCCTCCCCTATATGGCAAGCAGTCCTTTACATGTTGAATAGGTTACAGTATATCCTAGAAACAATATATGTGTGCAGAACTGAACAGTTTTCTTGTTGCACAGGGAGAATTGAATTCAGAAGGTAGAAATAACCCAGGAAAAACAACAAAAATGCAAGCAGTTTACATTCATTTCGCAGTTTTCTTTCTTTGGGTGTAGCTGCTTCTGTCCATCTTTGATCTGAATTAACTCTCTTTATCGAAGAGATCCACTTCCATCTCTGACTATAAATCCAATGCTCTATCCACTATACTACTAGGTCTTTGGACTCCAAACTCCACCCACTTTCTTTTTATTTTATTTTATTTTTTAATTTTTATTTAATAATTACTTTATATTGACAGAATCCATGCCAGGGTAATTTTTTTTTTTTTTACAACATTATCCTTTGCACTCGTTTCTGTTCCAATTTTTTCCCCTCCCTCCCTCCACCCCCTCCCCTAGATGGCAAGCAGTCCTTTATATGTTGGATACGTTGCAGTATATCCTAGATACAATATATGTTTGCAGAACCGAACAGTTCTCTTGTTGCATAGGGAGAATTGGATTCAGAAGGTATAAATAACCCGGGAAGAAAAACAAAAATGCAGATAGTTCACATTCGTTTCCCAGTGTTCTTTCTTTGGGTGTAGCTGCTTTTGTCCGTCATTTATCAATTGAAACCACTTTCAAATTAAAACAAACAAGCAAGCAAAAAAAAGCCTGAAATTCTTCTGTTGCCTTCCCCCAGTCACATGTGAATATTATTTTTCTCTTTTAGCAAATTAACCAAGTGTTAATCTCTTCTAGATGACGTCAATAAGTGGCAGTGAATCATCAATGGAAATTATTTTGGCTGAAGATACTCGGGTACTGGTTGCCAAAATGGGGGGATTTGCATATTTCCTTAAAAGAATGGAAAGTGAGATGATAAAAATGGCAAAAGCTCACTTCAATCTAATCCTGTGGATGCTTAGAATCATTAAGAGGTGCCAAAAGAAGGTAATTGAGCTCAGAGATGTGACTGAGAAACTGAAAAATCTAACAAAAGTCTTTTTTTACAAGAAGTGTGCCATGCGTAAAGAAATCGAGAACTGTCAGAGCCAAATGAAAATTAAGATAACATTGGTCAGGAGAAGTAAAACCCTGGCTCAAGAAGTGGGGGAATTGGTCAAGAAGGCTGCTAGAGAAGCAGCTTTTAGGAGTTCATGTACAGCAGCCCAGGGACCAAAGGATCCTAAAATAAAAGAAGCCAGTGAATTGGAGTATATTTCTCTGAGTCTGGCGGAAAACTGGTGGACATTATTGGAGAAATGTGTGGAGTTGGCAGAAGCTCGGATATTGTCAGCAAAAAAGTCATTGAAAATGATTGAGAAGAGAGAGAAGTGGGAAAAGCTGTTGAAGAGACTCTTCCTTCAGGCTGCTATGGCAGCCCAACTTGGCAAGCTATTACAGAAAAGACGAATTGAGGGGAAAAACATGGAGATAGAGAAGATGGTGTCCGCTTACCGAAAACACCTGAGAGAAATTATCTGCTGTAAGACTCTGGAAGAATGTGACATCATGGACTTCCTGCTGACAGAATTGAAGCAGATCTCTGAAGAGATTATTTCAGGACTCTCTTCCCAAGAAAAAGTGGAAGATTGACCTCTTCACAATCCATCCTGGCCATAAACAGGTGATTTTTGTTTGTTTGTTTTTATGTTTTTTTTTTTTTTCTGTATCATAGGACTTGCATTGTAAAGACAGTTTGGTTCCATTAAAAGTTCCCTAATTTCTTCTTTAGGCTTTTAGTTGGCCAAAGATACCTGAAATATTTGTATGGATGAAGACAAAGGAAGAGAAATCTCAACAGTGGCATCTATTAGCTTCCAATTACTGTCTTACTGGGAAACTTAAGCAGCAGGATTTGATCGAAGAATCTTCAAATGAGACAAACCTTTGGGTTCCTCCTTTCACTATTTTTCATGAAGATCTTAAAATACTAAAAAGCAATTTAAGAATTTTTTTTGAGGGGGGGGTAGAAGAAGGGAAGGAGGTAATGGGTTTTTTCCTTCTAGAAATAAAAAAAAAATTAAGCAGCTGATTTTGTCTAGTTTTTTCACCTGTGACCTCATGGGGGTATAGAAGTAGCACAGATTTTTTTCCTTTGGCTTATTAAAAGTGGAGAATTTATACTAGTATTTATACTTTATAAGATGGACATAAATCCCTGAAAGATATGAGAGAAAATATTAAATAAATCACACATAGAAGAGTCAAAAGTAGCAAGACAATTTTTTTCCTTTGGGGGTGGGGAGAAGAGAATCAATAGTTTTCAGTCTGTCAAAAGTTCAGGTTGAATTTCAAGGAGTCTAAAAGTAGGATTCTTAAAGTAATATGATCCTTTCACAATTCAATATTTGACCGAGGTAAATAGTCATTCCCAGTACCTTCAAAAAAAAAAAAGTTCAATTAGTATTCCTGTTTTAATCCTATCTTGGATCTCTGTACCTTAAGTAAGAGTGTAGTAAGGGAAAGGAATCTGTATTTCCTCACTTCATTTTTGCAAATAAAAGATATTCTATTCTATCTTGGGATCAGAACTAATCCAATTGGGAAAAATGGAAATGGCAGAATGTGAAATTAATTGTAGGATATACTTAGGAGTGGCAGGAATTTACTTGAAGGACTTACTGTTCATTTCCCAGTAACTTGCCAAATCACTGTAAGAGGACCAATAGGTTCATTGTCAAGTCTGACTTTGAGACCCATGGATAATAGCATGCTATAGCAAATATTCATCCTCCACTAATCCCCAAATTTATCCAAATTCATGTTTGCTTTCATGGATACTGTCTCATCATCTGTTATGCTCTTTTCCTTTGTTTTTTGTTTTGTCCAATATCAAGGTCATTTCCAGTGAGTTCCACCTTCTCATTCTTTTCTACCACAGAGCTGCTACAAACATTTTTGCACATGTGGGTCCTTTTCCCTCTTATGATTTCTTTGGGTTATAGACGCAAAAAGACACTACTGGATCAAAGGGTACCACAGTTTCATAACCCTTTGGACAGTTATATATTTTTACTGGAAAAAGCATATCTTTTGGCTATGTGGATTTTTGTAGACAAGGTAACGTTTCTGCTGTTCAAATTCGCCATAGCTTCCCTCCCAAGAAGCAAGTATCTTAATTTCATGGCTACAGTTGCTATCTGCAGTGATCTTTGAGATCCAGAATATAAAATCTGACACTGCTTCCATTTCTTCTCCCTCTGCTAAGAGGTAACAGGAACAAAATCTTACAGTTTTTTGATGTAAATGGACCAATGGATTATGAGTGTATAAAAACTACCAAAGTGAGATTAGCTACTTTATCAGCTCAATCTTGTAAGAGTAAAGTCAATTGATGGATTATTTTAGGTTTTCACAATTCTATCACTAGTAGAATGCGATCTAAAAATGATTGTTTTCACTTTATAGACATTATAATCTGCAAAACAGTGAATGAGATTAATCTCTAATATTTGTAAAGTCCTTAGCATAGTGGCTGGTACATAGCAGATGATTAATAAAAGTTTGTTCTTTTGCTTCCCCTCCTTACCACCTTGTCTACATCCTTACCACCTTATCTACATCCGTATCACACATAAAGTACTTTTATATTAGTTTTATTAGAGATATGTACATATATCATATGTAATTCCACATCAGTTCCTAAAAAAAGTTAAAAAATCATAGTATCTCTATTCACTAAGAAAGTGCTTTCTAGTAAACTTCATAGAATTTTTCCTCTTTAGGAGATTAGGTGTCAGTAGTTTGACTCCGAGAAACTCTATAGCAAGTGCGGCAGCCACACGCTGGTAAAACTTTCTCTGCAGATGGGCTCAACCAAATTGAAGGTAGTGGACGGTTCTTGTCAGTGAGTTGCAGCTCTGTTTCAGTTCAGTCCAATTCCCATTTGAGTCAAGATGCTATCTATCATTGTTCTCTCATGCTATCTATCATTGGTCCTCTTGGAGAATGAAGGTTGTTAAACAGCAACATTTTATAGAGACTGGATTTGTGATAATCCAAGAGAAAAACTCCCTGTACCCAAGCAAGTTGACATCCTCATTGCAACTTGTGGTCTTAATCAAGTGCTTAGAGCATTGAGAGATTTACTTGCCTAGAATTTCACAGCAAATGAATATCAGAAATGAAACTTGAATTGAAATCTTCCGACTCCGAGCCCAGCATTTTAGCCAATGTGTCCCATGTGCTCTCCTTGATTTCTCTGCACCTTTTGACACTGCTGATCACCCTTTTCTCTTTGACACACTAGATTTCATGAAGCAGCTTTCTCCAGGTTCTCTTACCTGTCTATCCACTTCTATCTCCTCTGTTGAGGCTTCACGTGCACTAAGCATAAGAATTCCTTAAGATCTTGTCAGTGATCATCTCTTTGCTGATAATTCTTAGATTGAATTATCTAGCTTTGATCTCTCTCCAGACCTTCAGTTTCTCATCTTTATCTCCTTACAGGACATCTCCAACTGGATGTCCTTCAAACAACCTAAACTCTACAGGCTCAAAATAAAATTCATTGTTTTTTCCCTAAACCGATTGTCTTCTTTCTAATTTTCCTATTACTAAGATACTAAAATTCTATTAGTTACTCAGGCTCACAATCTAAGTGTTATCTGTGCCTTTTCATTCTTTCTCCTTAAACCCCCTTAGTTGCCATTTCTATCTTCCTAATTAATCTCTCATTTTTGTCTGCCAGTACCTTAGTATGGGTCCTTATTACCTCACACCTGAACTACTGAAATAACCTGAAAGTGGACTTCCTTAATTCATATCTTTCTATTCTCATCTATCCTCTCCTTAGTCATTAAATTCATCTTCCTAAAGTACAGGTGTGACCATGTCACCCTGCTATTCAATAAACCCCAATGGCTCCATATCCCCTCCTAGATGAAATGTAGTGCTTGGCTGCCTTCAAGTCTAAGCTAAAATCCCAACTTCTTCAAGAAGCACCTTAAGAAGTCATCCTTAATCCTATAATATCTCAGGCTGGATCTGAATTTTATATTATTTATTTCTTAGATTACTCTCAGCCTTGGGCAATTTATTCAAAGAATTTATCCCCCCTCAAACCTGAATACTATAGCTTGTTCATCTGGGTGAAGTCTGTACAGGAAAGTTAGTTTAATCTCATTATCAGTAATATCCTTCAAGAGGCTGAACTTTTAAAATCAGGATTTTAGACAAAAGGGGCAACTCTGGATCTCCCCAAATCATTAAATAATAATTTCTCACTAGTAAGAGAAGAGTTTCATTTAACTATTTTTGTTTGCCTATAACTTGAATGGAAAGTTTTGCATTTTTACTCATATGATAATTGCATTTTCTAGTTCCTAAATAAAGATTTCAGATTCAAACAATATCTCAATTGGAAGAGATCTCAGAGGTCATAATGTCCAACTCATACCTGAATGAACATCATCTCTGCAACATACTCAACTCATAGAGCTAGTTTTTCTGTCCATGTAATTAAGCCTTTTGAATAGAAATATCATTGTTATATTATAGAGACCTCAGAAATTCCTTTCAGATACAAAGCCAATTCATATTATTTTACAATAGAAATGTCAAGCTATAACCTAATAATACAATTATTAATTGTATAACATAATCATCGAAGAACTAAAATTAGAGATAACTGGAAGGCATAATGGGCTTCAGCACAGTACCCAAGACCACTGACACCATAGAAATGATATAAGGGATGGATATGTCTCATGATATGTATGCTTAGAAAGAAGATAGGAAGGTCAAGGAGCCAGAGTTAGGGATAACAGAGATAGTCTGAATATTACCTGAATACCCATAGAACAATTAAGTGAGTTCAAGGCAGAATTGGGTGGATCTACCACAAAAGGTTCATAGATTTACAGCTGGGATAGACCTTAGCAGTCCTTGGGTCCAAAACTATCATTTTACAGAGGAGAGATGAAGAAGCTAAAACCTAGAGAGGTTAAACTACTTGACTAGTATTACACAGACAGTGAATGTTATCTAAGTCCAGTGCTTTCACCACTTTGGCAGACTGCCTTGATATCCCTTACAGAAGGTCAGTTATGAGAAGGCAGAGATAAACTATGTTCCATTCTACAGTAAAAAATACCCATGCTGATAAGGTCATAGATATGCTGAAATACATAGAATAAAGATTAGCTCTCTTCCAATTGGCCATTAAAAAAAAAAAAAAGACTATTCCTTAATTATTGAGGAAAGTGAGAAAGAAGGAAGGTAAAAATACTGATTTTGGCATTAGAAGGCTTATACAAGAAATTCAAAGAATTCTAGTGAGGAGGAACTCACTATTAAAATAAGTTCCATTTGGAGATAGTACTTTGAAGAAGTTTTCTGTTTGTCAAGCTAGAATATCTCTTTCTAACTTATGACCTTGTTCCTAATACTGTTTTCTGGAGGTAAATTGAACAAATATACTCCCTTTTCAAATGAACAAGGCTATCATATTTACCTCAACCCTCAAGTTTATTCTTCTTGAGATTAAACATATTGTAATTTTCAATTCTGATGGCAAGATCTCAAGTCCCATTATTTTCTTGGCTTTCCTATAGATTCTTATATATTTATTTATTAAAAATTAACCTGGTATTAACAAAGAGATGTGACGGAGGAAAGACTGAGTCCCATCATTCTGACAGCATTTTTCTCTTCTACTTCTAAATGGCAACAAATGCCCTTGACTCCCAATAAAATGTAAACTACTTGAGGGAAAGGACTTTTTCAGGTATCTTTGTCTCAGCAGTACCTAGCATAGTCCTTTGCACATAATATATGCTTAACAATTCCTTGTTTAATGAATGACTTCTATGATTAAAGAAAACCAACTCAAATTGTAGAATAGGTAAAATGACTTTAAATTGTTGTCACAGAAAAAATACCAAAACATTTTCTTTAACAAGTTGTTCACATAAATATACATTTATAAACAGAATTCCAGAACTGTTTTTTATTTGTATCCCCAGTGTCTATACAATGCCCAGCATACAGATGGCAACAAGTAAATGCTTGTTTGTTGATCAATAACTAAACAAAATTGTCAGAGGAAAAATTAACTTGAGTAGTTGTTGGAGAGGATTTTCTAAGCAAAGAGTGCCATCTAGGGCAATTAGTTGAAATTGCAAATGCCGCACCCAAAGGTTCAATATTTGAAAACATTGGCTTTAAGTGTATCCACTTGCCAAAAAAGGAAAGGTAAAATGTGGAAAGGATTTCATTTTCATAGGATCACAGATTTAGAATTGGGAAGGATCTCAGAGGCTATATAGTTCCATCTTTCCTTAACAGATAAGGAAGTGCAGGTCATAGCATCACAGGAATATAGAATTAAAGCTAGAAAAGACTTGTGTCATTCCAATCTCCTACTTCTCCCTCATTTTCAAGTTGAGGAAACAGAGGCCAGAGAAATTAAATAATGTTTCCAAGGTCACACAGCTAGTGGCAAAGTCAAGATTTAAACTTAAATCCTCTGATTCCAACTCCAGCATTTTTTTTTGTTTCATCTTTGTTTTATTTCTTAATGCTTCATGAAATCATTAGCTTACACTTGCACAATTTTTTAAGCTTTATAATTTTCAAAATTTATGCATAGATAAGTTTTCAATATTCACCCTTGCAAACCTTATATTCCAATTTTTTTCTCCCTTCCCTCCATTCCATCACCTTAGACAACAAGTAATCCAATCCAATTACAATTTTTAAGGAAGTATTTTCTTCAGTGAGTTTTTGTATCTTCTTTTCCAAATGGACAATTTTACTTTTTGTTTTCATTTTAAAAATTTTTTTTCATTATTTTGGTTTTCTTCTATAAGCTGTTAACTTTTTTTTTCATGATTCTCTTGTATCACTCATTTCTTTTCCCAATTTTTCCTCTACCTCTCATTTGATTTTTAAAATCCTTTTAAAAGTTTTTCCTATAAATCTTTTGAGCCTGAAATCAATTCACTTTTTTTCTTTAAGGCTTTGTACATAGCCATTTTGACACTGTTATCTTCTTTTGAATTTATATTTGGATCTTCCCAATCATCATAAGTGATTTTCTAAGGGCCCCCTTTTTTTGGTTTCTATGCTTTTTTTATTTGCTCACTTTCCAGCTTATTTCTCTACTTTAGCTTTATGTTAAAGTTGGGCTGTGCTTCTGGAATGGACAAGACACTATCCCAAGCTTCAGGTTTTTTTGTTTTCTTGTTTTCAGAGGTAATTCTGGGGGGGAAAAGGGGAAAGGGTTGTAAGTTTTCAGTTCTTCAGAGGTGGTTCAATCTAAGGAAAGGTCTGGTCATAGTTTTCCTGGCCAATAGTCTGTTCTGAAAGCATTCAAAGGTACCGTTTTCTGCCTTGAAACAGACCAGGATCCCCACTTCTCTGCTGCTAGGAGCTCCAGTGTATTAGTGTTCCTCCTCACCCTGGGACTGCAATTGGGATCCCCAAATGGGCAATGCAACCATGGTCAACTAAGAGTCCCCTGAAATCTCTTCCTACCTAGTTATTTGACCCTCTTACATTCTGTGGGCTGAGAGTTGCAGAAGTTGCTACTGAAAATACAGTTGCTCTCAAAATCTGCTGTTGGCTTGACCTAGGGCTCTGGACTTGCTGCTGGCTTATAAAGGTGCCCTGGACTATTCTTCTCTCTTACACTAATGAGATAGATCTTTCTTGCCAACCTTCTAAACTCTGTTGGTCTATAAAATTGTTTTCCCCAATTATTTTTGTTTGTACTGTTGATCCAAAATTCTTTTTTGAGGCTTTATTTTCAAGTTGTTAGGAAGGGAATTTGGGAGAGATTAGGTGAATCCTTGCCTTTAACTTGCCATCTTAGCTTCACCACTCCCTGCTTTACTTTTGAAACTTTGAATCTGCAAGTCTTTTTTAATAGTATTTTTCTAGTTATATGTATGGATAATTTAAAACATTTATTTTTAATAACATTTTGAGTTCCAATTTTTTCCTTGCAATCTGCATGCTTTCAGTAGGAGACTTAAGAGGAATTTTCCTTGATAGTGTCCTTACAACTAAATTGGGAATAAGGGCACTATTTCTTATGCACAAGTAAATGGCTGGATAACTAATTTATTGATGAATTTCCTTCTAAGGACAATAAGCAAATTTATCTCTATCTTGTAATGTGCCCCCACACACTTTGAAAACTGGGATTTGAAGTCCTTAGGATTATGTGACAGCTTAAAATATTAGCTCTCCTAAATGAACTTACATTTTTAAAAAGTATCAAAAATTTCATTGAAAAATCACATCTGTCAGTGCAATGGTTAAGAATATCTAATCCCAATTGGTTATCTTCTTAGTACCTTTGCTATTGTCTTATGAATGCTTTGATCCAACCTGTTCTAAAATTGGACATCCTCATTTTCTCTTTCCATTTTTATACAAAATGAATTAGTTTTACCTTAATATATACTTTTTATGTATAATCAAACTTCTTTAAACTATCTGAGATTTACCTGGAATTTTTGCTGGTCATAGTCATTTCTTTTATCTCATGTCTTAAAATCTGTTTGAAGTGATTTTTAAAAACTTATTACTTTTATTTCTAAGAATGTCTTGCTATTTCTTGATGCCAATCTGAATTTCTTAAAGTCATAAAGCTGTTATGCTTTTTCCAATTTCATACCCAACCAATGTGTGGGATGCATATAACATTTCTTTTAACAATAAAAGATTAGTATCATAGGGATTAAAGCTGGAAGAGTCCACTGATAATTGGCAAACTCATAACAATTGTATGACTAAGCAATTCTAGATTCTTTTTCTATTGCATAAGAACTTTAAAAAAATGTATGATAAGAATTTTTTAAATAAAAAAAATGCAAGCACTCATACAGAAAAAAGCAACTTAGAGTGTATTGAAATAAATTGCAGCTCTCTGCAATTTTCTAGCCTTATGTGGTTTTTGAGTTTTTGAGAGGCACACCCCATTAAAAGTAGTTATTCTTTCTAGGTGCACGCTAGATAGAGTGCCAGATTGTAGTCAGGTGAACTTGAGTTCAAATCCAGACTTGGACATTTACTAGCTGTGTGATCCTGGGCAAGTTACTTAACCCTGTTTGCCTTAGTTCCTCGTAAAATGAGCGGAGAAGAAAATGGCAAACCATTTCCAGTATCTTTGCCAAGAAAACCCCAAATGGTGTCACAGAGAGTTGGACATGACTGAAATGACTCAATAACTCTTTTTCTAATCTTTTTATTTTTTTTTAGATCACCCAGTCCTAAGCCATGGGGATAGACTCATTCTAGATAAAAAAAGAGAGGGTCTATATGTACAGAGGAACTCAAACAGTTGATTAAATATGGAACTTAAAATGATTTTCAGAACACTAATAGATGGAAGTATATCTCAGTCAAGAATTAAGAAGATTTATTAACAGTCTTGGGCTCTTAATGTTCATACTCTGTATTGACAAATACCCAAACTATGCATTATTGTCCAATTAAACTTGCCCTCTTTGGAATCTAATTCTTAAGTATTCACTGCTCTGGTTCTCTTTAAATCTCTGAGATGAATCTAGACTGGCTTAATTATATTTCCTTTTCATGATAATCATTTAGAGTTAATTGACTCCAGAAAGGTCATATGATCATAGCATTTAAAACAGATGGCTGGTAAAAATACATGAATGAGGGAACAAATCTTAAATAAGCTGTGTCATAACATGTGGGAAGTAACCAAGGCACACTCTGAATGTATCTAGAGAAAAGCTACTACCATTTCTACATCATCACATTAATTGCTCTGTCTCTTTTCCTTCTGGGTACTAGAAAATTAAATTTCACTAAAGTTCTCAGATGGGGAGGCCTTCACATTATCTTGCCTATTAGGAGGTCCACTTCCTTGCATTTTGTACATCTTTCCTTCCCCTTTTCAGTTCTTCTCTATGTATTACCTTTCCATTTGAATGTAAGCTTCTTGAGGGCAAGGATTGTCTTGCTTGCTTGTATTTGTATTCCCACTGCTTAGTACATATACCCTTAATAAGTTATTTATCTATTTCTTTTACTTCCTATCTTTCACCTGGTACCTGCACTCAATGTTGATCAGTGATATTCTGAAATATCCTTTCCATCTCAGCAATATTGGAATCCTTTGCTTCCCATTCTCCTTTTGTAAACATCTGGTCTTAGTGTAAAGATCTTTGGTATTAAACAGAATCACAGGTCAATCACAAAAACTGACTTAATGAAAAGACAATTCTCTTCACTCCAATTCCTTTAAAAATAAAGTTTTTCAAGACATCATCAATAATACTTCCACCATCATCTAGTTGTTGGGTCAAATGGCAATACTGAAACCAGGCTTGCTTCATATATTTGTACACTTTTTCAATGTAATCTTAACTCAAGCCTATTCAGTTTATTTGGCTTTATTTGTATTGAATATCACAGCTGTTAAATATATGAGAAACTAGTTTCATAAATTCTCTGGAATTTAAAGTTCAATCATGAGATATCCAGTTGGTTGAAAGGTGACATAAATATGAGATTTCTTATGATCAATTAATAAATGTAATACTAAAGTTTTCTTGAACATTTTTGGGGTTTGTAAAGTTGAAAAAACAATACCCAGCCTTTTCCTACCTTCTCTATTTGCTGGTTGGGAGAATGAAATATTCCTTGGCCTTATTGCCTTAATCTTTAAAAAGGAAAAATCACCACCTGGTCAAATATGAAAACAATGAATACATTTGAATTTATAAGGCACTAAATTCAAACAACAGTCAGCTTGGCCTAGAAAATAAGGAACTAGGTTGGCTTTGAGTCTAGAAGACTAGAGATTCAAGTCCTGCTCCTGACCCATACTGGTTTGTGTGACTTTGGGCTTCTAAGTACTAGACAACTCTCTAAGTGAAATAAAAAATAATAGATAAGTTCTTTATTAGTAGAGGAGTTTTCCCAATAGGACATTTCTCTGACTCAATGAAATCATAATTAAAAAAAGAAAATTTAAACAAATATTTTGGGTCCAATGGAAATGGACCTTGAAGGCTGACCAAGAAAAAAAAAAAAAAGATGAGTTAGAGCTTGTAAACATAAATCTCAATGAATGGGGGCTTTAAATACTGTTCTGAGAGGAGAACAGACTGACTCATCATTAAGCTTGACAATTACTGATACAGGCTAAAGGAGAATTGGTAACTTCTAAGAAGGAAGGATTTCATGGCTGTGCCAGAGACCTAAGCTACTATTTTGGATCATATAAAGTTCTCTGTTAGTGTTGCCCGTCCTGACACATACCATGGGAATCTTCCATTCTATAGTGCAATTCTAGTTGAAGTTTGTTCTTAATGGGAAATAAAGCCCACATGTGTCCAAACCTAGGAATAATATATATGGACTCTTCTTAGATATTCAGAGCAATTCTGGATGATTTGTTTCAGGTCAAAGTAGACTTACTACTCACTTGGAGATTCACGGTAGACTATTTTTCTAAGTTCCCTCGGTGGGCTGGGATGATTTACTTGGAGTTGATAAAGTAGGAAAAATAATGTCTAGACAGGGCCTCAAGTGTTCTCTAAATCAATGAGAAAAACATGGAAACAGCTCACCCTTCTACAAGTCAGAATCTGGCTGGTTGAAGAGGAGAGCAGATTCCCTGCTCAACCCATAGGGTTTCCCAGCCTAAAAACAATGATGATATCTCCAAAGTAAATTGGAATGCAAAACAACAGTGCCCACCAAAATACATTCTGGAGAGCGAGGCCCTCCTAGACATTCTTAGCATTTCACTGAGGCTGAATGAATATCAGAACACATGGTTTTCTGAATGTCTCTACAGACTCCATTTTGGGAAAACATAGCTGAAATACAGTCTTTTCTGTCCCCATGTCACTTCAGAATTGGTTGAATGGCCTGGCCCCAAGCAGCTGACAGTCATCCTGGGAAAAGGGCGAGGGAAGAAAAAGAAAAGATCAGAGGAACCAAATAATTCAATGTGTTTATAGGTTTTGATCACTGATCTCTGGACCCTTCATGTTCTAAATTCAGTTGAAAAAGTGTTCCGAGATCATCCCACCCTTTAGATATCAGCATAACTGGGCTGATGTTCCAACAGCATTTCATTCAGCATTTTATCCAGTTCAGTATTAAATCCCTCTCATTCTGAGGGTTACTCGCCTGAGGAGTCTGGAGTTGAAATTTTGCCCAATTAGGACCAATCAATCTGGGTTCTCCTTGATTCAAAGTTATGATGGAACCTACCCTTACTGTGCACTCTGAGGATGTATCACTGAAGGAAAAGTAGTATTCCCATTATTAAAATAAGAAAAGACTTTTAAGTTTTCCAATCGTTACAGCCATAAGCTCATACTTAGAAATAAAGTTTAATTTAAAGTACAGTTCTTAAAATTTTTTTTTCAATCTTCTCCCCCCACTTTTTTTAGAATTGTTGTTTTTTCCAAGCAAATTTCCAAGAAACCATACAAGCCCCAATCTGCCACCCTCAGGAATCCTTCTTGGTCAGTCTGGCCTTGATCTTGCGCCTTAGGAGGGCTGCAGTAATACCGCTACAGGCAGTCAAGAGGAAGAACGAGAGGCAGGCCAGATAGACGGAGAGAGGGCTATGGCGTTGCAAAAAGATTTCCTGCCGTCCTTGATAATCCAGGAGAATGGCCTCCAGTTGGGAGAGGGTGCAGATGGACAAAAAAGCGTGGAAAATCTGATGGCCGTGACCCACAATATCACAGGAGCCTGGGAAATATTTCTCTGGGACCGGACAGGAGAAGAAATAGGCACTGACCAGAAAAAAGAAAATCTGCAGGGTGTGGTACCAGGCAGCCTGCTCCTGGCAGCCAGACAGGTGGCACAGCGCCACTCGATGGGCCACGGGGCTGATGTCCAGAATGAAGGCCAGCCCCGCCGGTACCACCTGGCAGATCTTCCTCATGACCGGGTAAGGCCTCCGGTAGCGGTACTTGGCGTAGCAGCAGCCGGCACACGACAGCCAGCCGCAGAAGGCGGCTGCCGGCAGGAAGAAAAGCCAGAACCGCTCGTACCAGGCCGGGTCAGAGCTGTAGAAGAAGTGCGCCAGGGCACTGCCGTACTGGTAGACGCTCACCCCGACGTAATCCACAAAATAGAAAGTGTAGTGCGACAGCTCTGATTTGGACTGGAGCAGGTGGGCCAGGAGGCTGCAGGTGAGGTAGGTGATGGAGGACAAGATGAAGAGGAGCAGGGGCAAGGAGTGGGCCGAGGTCCACGGCAGGGCTTCGGCCTCGGCAAAGGCCTGGAACCTCAGGAGCACGGCCAGGGCTGCCAGCAAGTGAGTCCAGACATTGACCACCTCATTGTGTTTCTGAAAGAGGCTGAAGAAATAGTAACGCCACTCATGGCCCGTGGGGCGGTAGCCCGTGTAGATGTAGGGCTCCCGGAAGAGCTGGGGCACGTCAGTCTCTGGGACGGTGCAAGGCATTTTGGGAAGGCCATCCTCCAGGAGCTTGGGCAGGCGGCGGAGCTGCTGCCCACTGACTGAGAGCGTGCTGAGGCGTTCCAAGATGGCTGTTGTCATGGTTGCTCTGAACTAGGGCCTCTCTGTATAGCTGGCCAGGACCTGGGAGTCTTTAACCTAGAAGAAAAAAAAAATTTTAATGCAGCCAAAGATTGATAGGTAATAGGGAAGAAACTACATATATTTTCTAATCTATCAATCAATCTGCAGAATTTATTTTAATTTTAATATTTAATTTAATTAATTTTAATAATTAATAATTAATTAACCTAGAAGAAAAAATTTTCAATTTAGCCAAAGATTCAAAGGTAATAGGAAAGAAACTACATATATTTTCTAGTGTAGCAATCAATATATAGACAATTATTTGTTTATTTTTAATTTTAATGTTTAATTTAATTAAATTTTAATAATTAACAATAAATTATCCTAGAAAAAAATTTAAATGCATTAAAATTCATGGGTAATAGGGAAGAAACTACATATATTTTCTAGTCTAGCAATCAATCTGTATACATTTATTTATTTATTTTTACTTTTAATATTTAATTAATTTTAAATAATTAATAATGAATTATTTAATTAACATTTAATTAAATAGCCTTTTATTTTCAAAATATATGCAAAGATAGTTTTCAACATTTACTCTTGCAAAACTTTGTATTCCAAATATTTCTCCTTCCCTTCCCTCCTCTCTCTTTCTTACGTAGCAAGTAATACAACATAGGTTAAATATGTGCATTCTTCTAAATATATTTCCATACTTATCATGCTGCACAAGAAAAATCAGATCAAAAAGGAAAAAAATGAGAAAGAAAACAAAATACGAGCAAAAAAGGTGAAAAAAAATTATTTTGGTCCACATTCAGTCCCAACAGTCTTCTTTCTGGATGCAAATGTTGAGCTAAGTCTTGAATATATATTGTGATAAATGGGCCAGGATGATGCACTAGAAAAGTCAGATCAAAAAGTGAAAAGAATGAGAAAGAAAACGAAATACAGGCAAAAGGTGGAAAAACTATTTTGTGATCCACATTCAGTCCTGGCAATCCTCTTTCTGGATGCAAATGTAGCTAAGTCTTGAATGATATATATATATATATATATATATAGATAGATAGATAGATAGATAGATAGATAGATAGATAGATAGATAGATATCTATATCTATCTATCTATCTATCTATCTATCTATCTATCTATCTATATCATGACTAATGGGCCAGGACAATGCACACAAAAAAACAAACAAACAAAAAAAAAATCAGATCAAAAAAGGAAAAAGAATGAGGGAAAAAAAAAAGCAAGCAAACAACAACAAAAAAAGGTGAAAATACTATGTTATGGTCCACATTCAATCCCCACAGTTCTCTCTAGGGATGCAGATGACTCTCTCCATTACAACTCTCAATAGACATTTATTAAGCATCTACTATATACTAAGAACTGTGCTAAGCACTGGGGATATAAAAAAAACCCTCAAAATTATAATGGCTTTAAATATATCATTTTAATCACTATGTGACTCCATGTTACAAAAATATGGGATAATCATCTTATTGTCATTATTAATATAAACAATGACATTCAGTAACACTAGTAATCATCCAACCAACAAGTATTTATTAAGTACCTACTATATACAAGTAGTCATTGTTCTCAAGGTATTAAAACATCACAACTGGAAAGCACTTTAGCAATCACCTAGTCCAATCTCATTTCTTTATAGTGTTATGTGGTATGTGTGTGTGTGTGTGTGTGTGTGTGTGTGTATACACATACACACATGTACATATACACATATATATGTATATAGCAAGTATACATATATTTCTTTATAGGACAACAGTAGCAGTAGAAAGAATACTGGAACTAGAAATCAAAAGACCAGGGCTCGAATACTACCAGCTCCTTGACTTAATATCTAGAACTTGGAAAAGTTATTTCACTTATTTAGGCCTTCTTTTCCCCATCAGTAAAATGAAAAGATTGAACCAGAAGATTTTTAAGGTCCCTTCTGCAATTCAAACTTATGATCTCAGACTGAAAACAAAGTAAAACTGGCTCAAGGTCCCACATAAGATGATGAAAGAACCCAAACTACAAAATAACCCAATGTTCTCTCACTTACATCATGCTTGCTTTCCGGATATTCTCTAAAATAGCCAGATGAGCACAGTTGGCCATTCAGAAAAATGGTTATAACCATCACTAAGAGAGCTACCAGGTAAGAAACTATAATGGCAACTATGTTATGCTCTTTTCCAGACAGAATCCTGAATATTTTACTCTATTCCTGACAATTATCTCTTCCTACAATATGACCTTAGGTTTGGGTTTATTGCCAATAAGGACTTATTAGATGAGGATACAAAAGTTGGGGTATAGAATATAGCAAATGTTATAGTATTTGTTGATATGGTTGGGGTTATATGAAGAGTTGAAGATAAAATATTCAATCTGCCTACTACTTTCTCAATATGCCCCCCCCAAAAAAAAAGGAAAACGAAATTTAATTTTGAAGTCAAAGAATCTGAATCCTAATTAATCCCAGCTCTGCAATTGACTACCAAGATGATCTTGGGTAAGACACTAATTCATTCTCTCTCTCTCTCTCTCTCTCTCTCTCTCTCTCTCTTTCTCTCTCTAAAGTCTATGTATACTTGATTTTTTCAAATTACATGCAAAGGTAATTTTCAACATTCATTTTTTAAAATAAGATTTTGATTTAAAATAATTTAATTTAAAATGAGTTAAAATAAGATCCCTCCCCCCCACTTCCCAAGGGTGCAGGAAATCTGATATCAGTTATACATGTGTAATCACATTAAATGTATTTCCACATCAGTCATGTTGTGAGAGGGAAAAAAAAACATAACAAAAGGAAAAAAACATTAAAACAAAACAAAGGAAATGAAAATAACATGCTTTGATCTGCATTCAGATTCCATCAGTTCTTCTGGATGTGGATAGCATTTTCACAACATCATGAGTCCTTTGGAATTGTCTTAGATCATTGTATTGCTGAGAATAGCTAAACCTATTATAGTTGATCATTGCACAATGTTGCTGTTATTGTGTACAAGGTTCCCCTGATACAGCTCACTTTACTCATCACCCATTCAATGTAAGTCCTTCCAGGTTTTTTTGAAATCCACTTGTTGATCACGTCCCCTAAACCTCCTTAGACTTCATTTTCCTCATCTACAAAAGAAGATGTTGAACCAGAGTAGGAGTTCTTAAGCTGAGGTTTATGAACTTTTAAAAAAATATATTTTTGGATAAATGTTTTCTAATGCAATTTGGGGATTTTTGTAATCCTATGTATTTTATTTTGTACATCTAAAAAAGTTATTCTGAGAAGGAGTCTAGAGGCTTCAACAGAGAGAAAGAAGTAATGAAAAAGACAGAATTAGGAAGAGAAAGAATTAAAAATATCTCCATAAAAAAAAAAAAAAAACTGTCAGCTAAGAGGCAACGGGAATTGGGCTCTTGCATTTACTAGAAAGGAAATAATTTTAGTAGAGATATTTTTGAATGGACATTTTCCCAATTATTTTCTGTTGATAGCTGGTGAATAGCACGAGGTTTGGTGGACTGAGTAGCAGATAAAACAGAGAAAGTATGAGGTAGAATGGGTGACTGCCAATTTTTCATGGGGTCCTACTCTATGGAATTGAAAGGGAATCAGAGTTTCCTAGGGACAGTCTTTCTTCAGTGGGGTACAAAGTCATATTTTATACCCATATAGCATCTTCCTGAAGAGCTCAAATAGCATCATTTCAATAGAAAGATATTTATCTTCTTGAATAAGACATTCAAGGAAAATGTATTCATCAGTTCCATTTTACAGGTGATAGAAATCAAGACATACAATGATAATGATAACAGCTAGCATTTATAGCATTTATATAATGCTTACTATATGCCAAGGCCCTATCCTAAGTGTTTTATAAATATTATCTTATTTAATCTCTGCAACAATCCTGGAAGGTAGGAGCTATTATTATTCCAATTTTACAGATGAGGAAGTTGAGGCTTAAGGTTAAGAACTTAAGTGACAGCTATTCAGAGTCTAAAACTGGATCCCACGCCCAATCCTCTATCCACTGTATTACCTATTCAGTATTCCCCCATATTGAGTTAATGAGAAAATAGGAAGGATGAAAAGATCCCTGAATATTCTACGCCAAAAACCTTCACTATTTCATCGGCATTTGATAATGAACTGTTCCTCTTGGCTCTATATACCTCTACAAATCTGCTGAAAAACAATATCAATTAAGTTAAATGACTGTAAATTATAAACTGACATGGAGATGTATAGAATGTTACAGCCTATGAGACTCTAATAGGAGGATCATAAGTGCATATAAGTGAACCTTCTGATTTTATAGAGAATAACACTGAGGGCCCAGGAGCTTACTCAAGGTCACAAAGTTAATCATCAGAGATAGGATTTGAATTCAGGGCCTCTGACCCAGAGTCAGTACTCTTTCCTCAGGTACCAGTACCTTTTTACAATGATCATTTCATCACAATTACCATTCATTTCTCATTGAAGTTTTCTCTTCAAAAACTCTTTTTCATCTCAGAAACAGATAATTTCTATTATTTTTAGTTTCCCATGGCACCTTTGGAGAAGGGAGATAGAACTGAGAATAGAGGGATAATTGGGACATTACTTATGGGAAATAATCTCAAATTTCAAGAGGGACCAAAAAACCTAGATTAAAAAGCTAAAAGCTAAGAAGGGTCTTTTTCTTGCAAAGGGTTCCTCTTCTTTCTAGGCTCTGTTTTAAAATGCATAATAGTGTTCTCAGAGTCTCTTCTATCACATTATTCAGCAAAACAGACTTGTCTATAACCAGAATCTCCCTGGGGTATTTCATACAACTCAACAGTCCCTGGATACAATCACAATTGCCTGGGAGTCATGTGCAAAATGATGGCAAGTCTCTTCTGCAAGTCTTCACCCTCACATCTGGTGTTGAAAAATAGGTGGATTTCTCTCTGGGAGCTCAGTTTTTTAAAAATTTAAAATTTAAAAAAAATTTGCTACCTGGCAGAGATTTTTCTGTACTCTTTTTATGGCCTAATTCACACCCCATTCTTTTCATTGAGTGATCACTACTACTGGAGGATCCAGTTGTCATCCTCCAGAATTGAACAAATTCTAGGTCCATTTTCACCATGTCAGGGGAGTGTGAAATGCTTCCAGGGAAAGACTTTGCCAAGATCTATTCCCAGAGCTGGAGGATTATGGATATGGAACATTGCATATACCATCAGACCCGATCAGTGTATTGATTAGCCCTCCCTCACTTAAATCCAATTTGCTTCATGTCATGTCATTACTTCCTAATGTTATGGTCCTCTTAAAGAAAGAAGGACAAACTGTGGTGATCTTTTTCTTCTCAAAACGCAGCCAGATGATAAAAGTTGAGATCTTTTATTATCTCCAATATAGCCCGGTTAGCTTAGAGGTCTATCTCTTTGCTTGGTTCCAAGAGTTCTTGCAGTTTTGTCCTTTGCTTCTGCCTCTGCTTTCTTCTTGCCTCCGATCCAGCTCCAAGTTGAATCTGCCTTGCCTCCGAGAGAGGGCTTCTGGCTCTCAATCTCCCAAAGCGCTCTGTTGTCTGCACCAGAGTGCTCCTCTCCAATCCAGCTGAACTCTCTTCTGCCACCAGCCAGCCAAGTGGAAAATATTCTGGAATAGATCTCTCTTCACTGGCTTTATATCTGATTCTTCTGAGAGAATGGGATTATGGGTTTTCTCCCATAGTGCTCTCTGGCCCTAAGAGCTTTAAGGGAGGTGTGAATTCACAAAGTTACAAAGTTTACTTTGTGAAGCTGGCATACTTGCGAACTCCGATGAGTAAAGGTGTAAACACAAGCATTGTACTAATTAGTTCTACTTAGTATCTTGTTTCAGGTTCTGCTCAAAACATCTTCTTGTAAGATCAGATAACTCTAATTAGTTAGCAGTTTGTAAAGATTCCAACAACAAACAACAAGTTTTAGAAAACTACTTTTCCTCTCTCTTTCTTTTTTTACTTTTCAGCATAAAGTAATGGCTTTCTGAATGAGTAGAGGGATTATATGTTAAAAATAACTGTGATGTAAAAAAAAAATCAATAGATTTTTATATAATCCATTTTGCTCTATAAAATTTGAACCTATTTGGAGTAGGTTATTTACCTGTAATCAAACACTGTAACATATCTAATGGCATTCTCTGAATGACTACTTGTGATCCAAATCTTCCCTTTTTCCTATAATAGAAACCTATGGTAGTTAATGAAATCATCAAAATAGTGTAGAGCATTGGTTCCATAGCATGGTTTGGAGAATCCTGAGTCTTTGAAACTCATTCAAAGGGTCTATAAATTCAAAATTAGTTTTTATTTCTAATATGGTAAATAATTATAAATATAACCCACATAAACACTTTTTGGACAGATCCTCAATAATTTTTAATAGTATAAATAGATAGAAAATAAAAGCTTGAGAACCACTGGTATAGAGTACAAAAACCATAGCGGATAATCGTGATTAGGGGATGGGGACAAGAATGATGATCTAACAAAGGAGATTCAGAAGGAACAACCAAAACTGTAGGTAGTAAACCAAGAGAGAGCACTGGCACAAAAATCTAGAAGGTGATCAACAGAGTCAAGAAGACTGAAGTTTGAGAAGAAGCCATCAGATCAAACTAGATAATCTCTATAATTCTCTCCTCCTGTAGAATTCCATGATTCTATGTGTCAGCTGCTCATCACACACACACACACACAGCAGGACATTCAGGCAGCTGCTGCCACACAATGAGCTAAAGTGGGTCAATCATCAGCAGGGAAAGTAGAAGATACACTTCAAGGACTCCCTAAAGTGCCGCTTCAGGCAAGACTGCACAATCATAGATAACTGGTTAAGAACGGCAGTTAAAATGCCAATTTGGTAAGGGATGATAAGGAACAGGATTTCTCTTTGAGGGCAAAGCCCTTTGAGTTGCCCAGAAGGGGTCAGAGATGGAGCTGCAAATAGCAGCCAGGCTTCCCATTATAGTCAATAATGGTCAAGAGAAAGAAGGGTTGGATCCACATGGATCTTTTCAGCCACACCTGCCTCTGTGTAGCTCTGCACAGTTAGCTGTCATCTTTGTTTAATGCATGACTTTTAAATAAATAACTCACTTTTTGTATAGCAGCTTTGCAAAGCACTCTCTTCACAACAATCATGGGCTATAGATAGCAATTACACACACAAATACATCCTTGCTTTTATAGATGAAAGAATAGAGGCTTTGGTGGTTACATGATCTGGCCAAGGGATCACATGTTTCTTAAGTATCAAAACCAGTATTTAAATCTAGGTCTCTTCACTCCAAATCATGGCACTAAAAAGAAGTTAAAGAGATGTCAAACACTAAGAGTGAGACCCAAATCATATTAAAATGCATTTGGGAAATATTTAACTAACTAAATAAAAATGTAACAAAATATAGGTAATATTGCATTTTAAAACTAGGTCAAAATGCAGGCCACAGGGATCTTTATGTATGCATTTGAGTTTCACAACAATGAGTTATAATGAAGATTATATATTTACATAAATTGAAAATATTTTTGCCTTTTAAAAATTGGACCTATATAGAGAACTCTCAGTAAGGAAATTGTCTACCAAAGTTGAATAGCATCTGCTCTCCAATTTATACTCTAATAAAAGAATTAGAATATATCATAAGTCAAATTATATTTTCCCTAACATTAAAGGACAGAAAGGTTTGGTTAGTTTGTAAAGAGATTATTTTGTCTTCTCCTTGAAAAATAAGCATTAGAAAGATGTCCTAGAGAAAGGGACCCAGATGTGCAAAAGTATTTGTGGCAGCCCTTTTTGAAGTGGCAAGAAATTGGAAACTGAGTGGATGCCCATCAGTTGGAGAATGGCTAAGTTATGGAATATGAATGTTATAGAATATTATTGTTCTATAAGAAACAATCAGCAGGATGATTTTAGAGAGACTTACATGAACTGATGCTGAGTGAAATGAGCAGAACCAGGAGATCATTATACATAGCAACAAGAATTATATGATAAGCAATTCTGACTGATGTAATTCTTCCCAACAATGAGATGATTGAGGCCAGTTCCAATGATTCTGTGATGAAGAGAGCCAATTACACCTAGAGAGAGGATTGTGGGAACTGAATGTAGATTACAAAACAGCATTTTTGCTTTTTTTGTTGTTTGTTTATATTTCACTTTCTATTTTTTCTTTTTGATCTGATTTTTCTTGTGCAGCAAGATTATTGTATAAATATATTTTTATATTAATAACCAATTTTATATACAGGACCCAAAGAAGTGTTTTTTCCCCCTTTTTTACTTTCCTGTAAGGACAAGGCTGACAAAGAAACATTCTCTCCAATCTTGGGCAGAACCCATTCAACTGGGAGAACATAGTTTTGATTAAAGGTTAAAGAGAATGTAATATAGGTAAACTCTGGCCCATTGTTCTACTCAAGTAGTAGTGACTGTTAAATAGTTCTTCTGTATAAGTTGCTGTAGAGATGTGATCTAAGACTACTGATATGATTACAGGCCTGGGGTCTCATTATAATATTCATTTTCATTAACTGTTAACCAATCAGAATGGATTTCTTCTCATTAGGGACACCCCCCTTTTCCAAATCTAATTAAGCATTCAATATTCTCCAGGGTTCATTTTTGGTTAGAGAGAAACCACTGACCTCAATTTATTATTTGCTAGCCATAATTAATAAATTATTAATTACATAGAAATACTGTCCCTAGAGTTTTTCATTTATCGCAAGAGGCACATGATAGTGGTAAGTAGGCTACAACACAGCACAATCGATCAACAGGTATTCATTATGCTACTAATAGCAGAAAAAAGAAAAGAAAATCTTTGAATTGTTTTACACAACTTAAAAGTGAAAAAGAATATAGCACAATCTGATGAAGATCTTTTGGCTAGAACTCTTTGGTAGGCTGATGATACCCTTCAAATAACTAATTTCTTATTTTTCTTCTCCTGCCGCCATTTCATTTCATCTCATTTTGCTTGAGTAACCATTTTAAAATTGTACCATTATAGGTCTTGTGAAGGGCAAAGTAAGACAAAGTGGCACCTGTCTATTTTGTCTGATGTGTAGCAAGAAGAGAAATTGGAAAGTAAGACTTAGGTGAGGAAAGGGTCAGGGGAATGAACGTCTTGGAGTACCTGAGTGACAAGGATGAAAAGTTAATACCAGATGATGGTAATTTTTCTTTTGAGCCATTCTTTTTGGGGAAAGTGCTGATGCCTGACATGTATACTAATTTAAGTCTAGCTAAGGAATTCTCCCAGGGCTCTCTCCTTGTGAGTAAATCAGCTCCTAGATAATACTGGTACATAGGACCTACAGATCCTCAGATATTCTAATTGTAAGCCAGGTTCAACTATGAAATCATAGATATTCCAAGCCTTGGGACAAGCCAAGAGGACCATCAAGAAATGAATTGATTCTTATTGACATCAAATCAGTTTTAAGAAGTTACTTCTCTGAGGTGGGGAGGGTGAAAGGAGGAATGGATAGGGCCTAAGGAATGTTGGAGACAAAAAGAGAAAGGCAAGGGGGAGGAAAAGGAGAGCGAGAATCTGTTCTTATTGTGGAACAATATGTATGATTTCATATGTATAAATGGATATCATATTTGTTTTCTTAAAGTTAGTGGGTATGTGAAGGAAAGAAGAAAATTTGGGACTGAACTTTTTTTTAAATAAAAAGGGGAATCTTTTTATATCCTTATAAATAACTCCCCCTACTCCCTTGAGCTTCTCTTCCATTTCTCCTTCTTTCTCTGGAGAAAAAAAAATAGAAAAATAGAAAAAATAGGCAATAGAAAAAAGCCTATTAATAAAGGTAGTTGTATAAAAGCTAAGTTTTGCTTGGTCCTGAAGAATGGATGAGAAACTATATCTCTCTCCCTTCTTTGAAGAAGCATGAGTGGGAGAGGTGGGGTGAAGGACGGGATCATGGGTGGGGACCATGGCACATACTGTCAGGCTCAGTTAAGATGTTAATTTTGTTATAAGGTATGGTTTGCTGGAGACGGGGATAGGAGAAACATATGGAAATTAAAGAGGTATTAAATTAAAATTTTAGATTTAAAATAGCTCATTATCACACAGATAACCCCAGGTCTATCATGACAGTCTTTGAATGCAGAACCAAATATGCTCTGTGGTTTTGAGAAAGTCTCAGTTCCCCCTTAAACTTCCTTCAGGGTAAAGCTCAAATTTCATAAATTCCATGAAGTTTTCCCCTCCCATCCCAGCTGACTGTAATCTCTTCCATCTCTGATCTCCTAAAGTACTATCTGTTCTGCTAAAGAACAGTCTGTTCCATTCATTTAAACACTTTACCATGTACAGCCTAGCCTTGTTTAACTGCTAAATGCGCTTATTTTATCATTTCCACTAAAATATAAACTAAAAAGATTGTGTATTTTCTTATTCTATTTCCCTTAAGTACATAGAAAACCAGCCTCCAAGTCAGAAAGATCTGAATTCAAGTTTTATCCTCAGACATATATAGGTTGTGTAACATGGGCAAGCCAGTGATATGCTAATCTACATGAATAGTAGGGAGTTCCTTATATCAATGAAATCAAAGGTCCAGGCTTATCTTTATAAAAGAGATGCAAATGACACATAAGGAACAAACAGGGAAAAGTCAATATCAACTTGGAGCACCAAGAAAGACTTTCTGAAGGTAGCATCTTACTTGGACAGGTAGAAATTAGTTATCCCTATGTAGGAGTGAGAGATTCCTGGGCCCTGAGAACTATGTGAACAAAAGTGTCCAGTAGAAAACCTATAGTGTGAATGAATTTGGCTGAAAATTAAGAATGGCAAAATATCACCACAATCTAGATGGCCTTGGATTTCAGGCAAAAGAAGAATGAAGTTTACTCTATAGGCAATAGGAAAGTGATGTGACTAAATCTTTGAATAAAGTTATTTGGTCTAACTGTTATGTGAAGGATGGAATAGACCAGTGGGCAAATTAGAATCCACTGAATTTAGTAACTGGTTGGATAAGAGGGATGATGGTGATATTAGAATCAAAATTGGCACCAAGGTTTCAAGCATGGGATTTTGAATGAATGATAATACCCCTGATAAAAACAGTAAAGTGATAGAGAGATCTAGGGAGAAAAATTAATTTTATTCCAGGCATGTTGACTTTGAGGTACTAGCAACACATGGGAACACAGGACACATAGGAGTTGGGAATAGGAATCCAAAGCAGGGTTAGAGATGTCTGTTCCTTCCCACCATAAAATGTGACATTTTCTATCACCAGAAATAACTTCCTGTAATAAATAAGGGATTTGCTTTAAAACCTTGGCTATTTTTTATACCTCTAGCCTGAGAATTAATTGAATTTAATTCATTTTGGTAGTTTAACAGGCTAAACAACAAGACTTGGAGAATGAGACCCTAATTCTAAATCCTGTTCTGCTACTCTTTTTGCTAAATGCTCCTTGTTAGGTAAATTATTTATCTGATTTTGGCTTCCTTTGGCATGGAAACAGAGGTGTTATGAAACCAAGTGAAATCATATCTGTTAAGTATTCTGATCTCTTCTAGAGAATAATCTGAAACAAATAAAAATCAGTCATAAAACAAGATGTAATCTTGTATAATACTAAATCTTATAATAAGCAATTATTTTAAAGTACTTTATTTTTAAAAATAAGGTAGAAGATAGAGTACACGGTCTATAATTATGAAATTCTGAGTTCAAATCCAGTTTCAGACACAACCTGCTGTGTGAACTTGGGCAAGTCTTTTAACATCTTTCTGTCTCAGTTTTCACATCTGTAAAATAAGTTGGAGAAGAAAATGGAAAACTTTTCAGTATTTTTGTAAAAAAAAAAAAACAAAACCCTAAATAGGAGTAGCTAGAAGGTACAGTGGATAGAGCACAAGTCCTGAAGTCAGGACGACCTGAATCCAAATTTGACCTCGGACACACTTCCTAGCTGTGTGACCCTGGGCAAGTCACTTAACCCCAACTACCTCATCCCCCCACCCCCCCCCAAAAAAAGATTAATTAAAAAAGAAGATTCCAAATGGGATTATAAAAGTCAGACACAACTAAATAAGAAACAAATAAATAACAAAAGAAATAAGCAAAGTAATAATTTACCCACAGAAATACCCATCTATGTACTACGGATAAAACAACAGATTTAGAATTAGAGAACTCAAGTTCAAATTTGAACTCTGTCATTTGCCAGCTGTTGCTTAACCTCTCTGGGTCTCATTTTCCTCATCTGTAAAGGGTGGATTAGGTAATAATGATAGACAATATTTATTTATAATGCCTACTATGTCTTAGACACTGTTCTAACTGGGCCAGTTGCAAATCTGTGATTCTATATCCTTTGGGAAAGTAAAAAGGGTTGCAAAAACACCAGATATTAGCAAAAATGAAAAATGGCACTATTGAGAGGCAAGTAGATGGTACAGTGGATGGAAGTACAGTCCTGGAGTCAAGAAAACCTGAATTCAAATCCAGTCTCATATAATTACTGGTTGTGTGATCCTGGGCACGTCACTTAACCACTTAGTCTTAATCTCCCTCAATTTTCTCAACTGTAAATTAGATAACATAATAACATTTGCCTCACAAAGTTATTGTGAGGATAAAACCTTTAGCATAGTGCCTGGCAAATAGTAAACTAGAGCTTAATTAATGCTTATTTTATTCTTTCCTCAGGAGATTATGGTTCAGTCACAATTTATTCTAATCCTTTTGGGTAGCATTCACATTCTAACAATACATAAAAAAGGAATGATCTCAAAAAAGGAGAATTATAACAGGCTCTTGTATTTCTTTTGAATAACTTAAATATCTTTTGCTACTTTAACCTTATTTATCCTTACACAGTAAATGTGACAAATAAGGTGGAGAGAAGAAAGGATTCTTATCTTTACTTTATGAGCAGCTCAGAGATTACTGTGTGACTTGACCAGGGTTACACACAGATTCTATACCATAACAAGGATTATCACCATTATCTCTTGACTTTTAATATACTGCTTATTCCATTAGATAACTGTAGATGTTATAGAATCCAGAAGTCACAAATATGGGCCTAACAATATTCCTTTATTTATTATTTATCCTACTTTGAGAGTTTGGCTCAAGGAAGGGCAGTGTTTATGTTTTTATATATATATATATGTGTGTGTGTGTGTGTGTGTGTGTGTGTGTGTGTGTGTGTGTATACACACACATATATATATAACATATGTATTTATTTCTCTTGATTCCTGAAATAATCAAAGCAGATCTACATGATTTGACTAGCTTGACATGGAACAAACAAAATTTAGAACTATAATAATATTCTGTGAACTGATGCAGAAAGATATTTGAGAACTGCTGTCTTTATTCTGAGAGCAAAACTGTTTCAGGATCATTGATTTAGAGCTGAGATGACAATCTTTTCAGTTTACAGGTGAGGAACATAAACCCATAGAGGTGAAATGACTTGTCTAGCTAGTGAGATTGTCTCCCTCATCCAAATTCACTGAATGATATTTCAATCTCATACTTATGCTTAGTCTAAGATAAACTGCTATCTATTTAACTGCTTAACATCTTATTTCTTCTGACTGAGGGAAGTATTTCAAAACCAATCAGCTGTGCAGGATCAAGCTACCTCTGCCCAATGGGCTAACCAATTTTCATGAAATTAGGGGACAGAATTCCTGAAAGTATATGATTTTCTGGAAATTGGACTATTGATTGTAAGGATTTTGAAGATTAGTGATAAAAAGGAGGTGGGTGGAACATTAGGGCAAAGGCAAAGAAAAGGATTGCCACCCTCCGCAAAAAAAGTATGAGGCCCATCAAGGACTATCTGGCAAATATTTGTTCAAGTTCTTTCTGGAATTTGAGATATAACTTCACAAACAACTGATGCCATCTGCCAAGTCAGCATACTCTCTTTTTCTCTCCAATCTCAGTTCAACATGACTTCAGGTGTTACTGTTACACAGCTTCATTGGCCAAAGAGAGCTCCATAAACTGATAATGACTACTGCCCTAATCTAGTCAGAGTAGAGAATGGAAGCAGGATTCTATAGACAATCATAGGATCTTAGAGCTGGAAGGAAATTTAAGAGATCATCTCTTGAAATTTTAATTTCTTTTAAAAATATAATTTTTGTATCTATTTTAATGTAACTGGTTGCCTTAGTAATCTTGAGTATTTCATCTTATGCATTTTAAAAACATTATTCTGAGATATGGTCCAGAGACTTTTCCAGACTGTCAGATGCAAAAAAAAGATTAAGAACCTCTTATCTGGCCCAGTCTTCTCATCTGACAGATGAAGAATGGGGCCTAGAAAGCAACATGCCTAAGGGGTCACACAAATAGTCTGTAGCAGGGCTTCTTAAATTTTGTCCACTTGTAACCTCTTTTCACCCAAGAAATTTTTATGTGACCAAGGGTATATAGGTATATAAAATAGGCATATAAATCAAACACTTATTGATAATAAATCTTAATTTTATAACTCAAATATTGGAAGCCAGTTTAAGAGGCTTTGGCCTATAGTAAACAGTGTTAGAATTTAAACAGCTCCTGTAACTCTAAATATCATTCTCTCTCCAATGTATAACATGGCCTTCAAGAGATTCATCTTTTTTCCAGATTGAGTGTATGATAGTGTTCTACTTTTCCCCAAAAAAGAAATTTGCTCACTTTTTATTGAATTTGATAAAAGAAGATAAAACATGGTAGAAAATCACAATCTAACATTTTTATAAATTTACTTTTTCATCAGTCCATATAACAGTAAAATGAAATATACTCTTTTAAGTTGGAGGTATTAATCAGTGATTTCATTGGAATGCCCGGAGCAATACAAATCTACTATCCTCTGGTAGCTATAAGTTTTCAGAGAATTACTTCAGTCTCAGAAAAAACTTAGTTTCTGTCAAGATGCAGAACTTGAAAACTCAGGTCTTGTGTCTCTAACAGCCTCAGGAATAGATTAATACACACACACACACACACACACACACACACACACACACACACAAACACAAACACATTTCCACAAGGTTTTGTTTTGTTTTAAGCTGTTTACCAAGTTTCCATGCTGTGTAACCTGTGGGTAGATAATGAAAACTAAGTGAAATCAATATCCCCTACAGACTTGCTGCCAAGTGTAACTGTGCTTACGCAGGGACTGGCTGAAATACCAGCCTAAATCCCAAAGCTGAATAACCCTTTCTTCGAAAGGAGATTACAACTCACAACAGAAATAGGTTGTTTTCCCATGCCTCAATGAACTAAACCAAACTATACAAATTCAACAGTAAAACTGAAAAATCAAACTCTTGATCTTCATCATGGATATTCATAGCGTTTGATTTTTGAAAGGGGAAGAACTGAAGGACTAGTGTCTCTACTGTTACACTGATGAACATTACCTCCAGGATCAGATGACACCTGATAATAATCTGTGCAAAAGTCACTTGAGTTCCTAGGACTGTTTTTCCAATTTAGTTGAAAATACCTGTGCCAGCAATTCCTCAATCAGCTCATCCCTTGATAGTAGAAAGGTACAACCACTTGCCTTTTTTATTAGCATTTTACCTAGTCACCTGCCTGGGAGAATGTACCAAGGGTACATAGTCTCTGTGAGCCAAACACTTAATGGCCTCAAATATTTACCTTTTGGCCAGCACCTTCTCAGGGAAAGTATTTAGAACTAAATACTGCTTTAAGGAATAATATATTTACACCTATTGGCAGAACTCCATCACAACATAAGTGCCTTTTGCAAATGGCAAATAATTGTTATTCTCACTACAATTTACTAGGCTAGAATGAGTTTTTTAAAGTGTAAAACTTCCCTTAGTGTCCTATAGGGAATATATAGGGGAACCAAGTAAGGGATACAGCTCTCTAGTTGTCATTATTAATAGTAACAGTCATGAGAAGGGAATTAGTCTTCATGGTACCATGGGAAAAGAACTAGATTTGTACACAGACAACCTAGGTTCAAACTCTGTTTTATATAATATTTGTATGACCTTGGGCAAATTATCTAACTCATCTGGGTCTCTGGATTTTCATCTGTAAAATGAGACAACTGAATGAGACAACTGAACTAGAGAAATTCCTGGGGTCCCTTCTAGCTATAAAGCTAAGTAACTACAAATAGTTTTTTTTCTTTTTCTATTCTGATTCTACATTATTGGTTAAAATCCTTCTGAAATATATTAGTTCACTTTGCTGATTTACTGGAAATATAACTGAACAGTACAAGATTCTTTTCTGGTGACAGACTCAGCAAACATAAAGGGATCTTTCTTTTCTTTTCTTTCTTTCTTTTTTTTTTTTTTGTACATCAGAATTCTGCCATTCCTTATCATCACTCTTACAAATATCAAAGGTCATTGTCTGGGTCTCAAGACCCAACCCTGACATTCTATGCATTAGTGCAGATGTGGATGATATACAGAACCGAACTGTGTCTGCGGTGAGTCCAAGACACAGTCCAGAAGCTAATCTGGAAAAATCCAAGTTAAACCAACCCCCTAATATGAGCTTGCATTGCTGTGACTTGACTTTTTTTTTCTCATCAAAATGAAAAGCAGCAAAAATATTCAGCTCAGTGGAAGGTTCCATTTATTGCTGCATTACTAGTGATGTTTAGTTATCCTAACAAAGACCTCTGGGAACTTCTGACAAATATATAAAGAAGTGATCTGCTTTTCCTTTTAAATGACTTTTTAATCTGTGGATAAAATGGATCAAAAAACAAAAGACCTGAGTCTTTTCATTCTATTGGGCTTAACTGAATAACATCATTTAAATATGCCAAATGTATGTCAGACATTTTGCAAGACTGTATATGTATAATGGGCATGCTATTTCTGACCTTCTCAATGGATGGGAAAGAAGTATGGAGAGAGGAAGAGAATGTGGAACTGAAAATAAAAATAACACTAAAAATATTTATTAAGTATCTATTTTGTGGTCAAAGAATATGAACAGACAATTTTCAGATGATGAAATTGAAACTATTTCTACTCATATTAAAAGGTGTTCCAAATCATTATTAATAAGAGAAATACAAATTAACACAACTCTGATCTCAGAGTTTGGATTCACCATACACACCCCTACACACCTGTCAGATTGGCTAAGGTGACAGGAAAAGATAATGACAAATGTTGGAGGGGATGTTGGAAAACTGGGACACTGATGCATTGTTGGTGGGGTTGTGAATGGATCCAGCAATTCTGGAGAGCAATTTGGAACTATGCTCAAAAAGTTGTCAAACTGTGCATACTCTTTGATCCAGAAGTGTTATTACTAGACTTATATCCCAAAGAGATATTAAAGGAGGGAAAAGATATGTGTGTAAAAATGTTTATGACAGCCCTTTTCATAGTGGCTAAAAACTGGAAAATGAATGGATGCCCATCAACTGGAGAATGGCTGAGTAAATTGTGGTATATGGATATTATGGAATATTATTGTTCTGTAAGAAATAACCAGCAGGATGAATACAGAGAGGTTTGGAGAGACTTACATGAACTGATGCTGAATGAAATGAGCAGAACCAGAATATCATTATATACTTCAACAACAATACTATATTATGATCAATTCTGATGGATGTGGCTCTCTTCAACAATAAGAGGATCCAAATCTATTCCAATTGATCAATGATGGACAGAACCAGCTACACCCAGAGAAAGAACACTGGGAAATGAGTATGGACCACAACATAGCATTTCCACTCTTTCTGTTACTGTTTGCTTGCACTTTTGTTTTTTTCTTCTCAGGTTATTTTTACCTTCTTTCTAAATCGGAGCTTTCCTGTGCAACAAGATAACTGTATAAATATGTACACATATATTGTATTTAACATATACTTTAACATATTTAAATGTATGGGACTACCTGCCATCTAGGGGAGGAGGTGGAGGGAAGGAGGGGAAAAATTGGAACAGAAGTTTTTGCAAGGATCAATGTTGAAAAATTATCCATGCACATGTTTTGTCAACAAAAAGCTGTAATACAATTTAAAAAAAACTATCTATTTTGGACAGCTAGTCATACAGTGGGGTAGAATGCCAGGCCCAGAGTCAGGAAGAGTCAGACTTCTTAGCTGTGTGATCCTGGGCAAATCACTTACTACTGCCTCAGTTTCCTCATTTGTAAAATGAGCTGGAGAAGGAAATGGCAAACCATTTTAGTATCTTTGCCAAAAAAAATCCTAAATGGGGTCACAAAGGGTCTTCTCAGCTGAAATGACTGCATAACAAGTGCCAATTTGATTTGTTGGATAGGATAGATAGGATCCCAATATATGTCAGAGGGAGGACTTGAATATAGCTTTTTCTCACTGTCCAAATCTCCGCCTACTATGTAACTCTATTTCTCTCCTTTTGGTACTGAAGACAAAAATGAAAAACAGAAGCCTTGCTTCAAAAAGTATACTATCTAATAGGTGGGTTAAAATATTTGCATTACTAAATATATTATGTGAAGTGTGATGTGGACAAAGAAAAAACTCAGAGAAGTCCAAGAAAATCTGAGGAGGAAAAAGTAATTTTCAGCTCAAGGGAGAGAGGAGAAATTTCATGAAGGAGATGGATCTTGAAAGAAGAGAAAGATTTCAACAAGAAAGGATGAAGAGAATATGCTCCCAAGATGGGAATGTCAGAAGGCAGAAAGAGCAGGATGAGAGCTAATAGTTTCCTTCTGGCTAGAATGAAAAGTATGTGAAAAGAAAGGTGGAATGAAATAAGGCTGGTAAATTAAAGCTAAAAGTGCTAAAATATCAAATGAAAGAGTTCTTAGTTTATCCTGTATAATTTATATCTTATACAGTTTATAAAGAGTCATTCTTTTTTTGTGATAGGGGAATAACATGGTCCGATCTGCACATTAACTTGGCAGCTGTGAGACCTAGAAGTAAAGGTCTAGTTCTGAAGCAAAAACTTGTTGAGAGGCTATTGGAATTGTTCAGGCAGGAGTCGGGGTAAATGGGAAAAATGGTAGTGTTAGTGGAGAGGAAAGATATGTGTTAAGAAACTGGGAGCATAGGATTGATATAACATAGCAATCCCTTGGACATGAGGGGACATGGTGATGGAAAAAGTCAAAACAATGATTCTGATTTTAAGCTTAGATTTCCAGAAAGATGGGGATACTATCAATATAGATAAAAAAAACTTGGTGGGAGGGGGGAAATGATAAATTTCCTTTCTGAGGTGTTGAGTTTAAGATTCTGGTGAACTGTTCAGGTGGAGATGCCAAAACATAATTTGACTAGAGATCAGAAGAAAGATCTATCTAGTTTCCCTAGTTCCTCTTAATTTGGGAAGAGAAGGCAGAAAAAGGCAGTTTAATTATTTCCTATTTCTCCTGTATGTAGCTTGCTTTATTTATATTTGTATATGTGCCCCCCCCCCACATTAGATTGTAATCTCCAACTGGACAGACTTTTGACTCTTCTGAATCTTCCCAGCACTTAGCACAATGTCTAGGACATATTAGGCAGTTAATAAATGTTTATTGATTGTATAGAGGTAATAGGTAAAACCATGCAAGTGGAGCAGGTCAAATAAAAAGACAGGAAATACAAGGGTTTAAGAAAGAGCTAGGAGATGGAACCTCATACACTTAGAGAATACACAGTAGATGGAGATACAGCAGAGGAATTATCAAGACAGGAGAAGAATAAGCTAAGGATAATGTCATCAAAATCAAAGAAGGATAAATTTTCTTTTTTTTGGTAATATATTTTATTTTATTTTATAATAACTTTATATTGACAGAATCCATGCCAGGGTAATTTTTTTACACCATTATCCCTTGCACTCGCTTCTGTTCCGATTTTTCCCCTCCCTCCCTCTACCCCCTCCCCTAGATGGAAAGCAGTCATATATATGTTAGATATGTTGCAGTATAAGAAAGATAAATTGTCAAGGAGATCAAATACATAAATCCATCACAAAAATGTGGATTATCATATTCATCAATTCAGATGCTATTAGTGATCTAGAAAACAGTTTTAATAGAGTGGTCAAAGGAGAAACCTGACCAAAGGGAGTGTGGAAATAGATGGACCATGAAGAAGAAAGAGTATAGATCTGACCTTAGAAGAAACAAACAACAATAAATCTTTCTCCCTCTCAATGTCTCAATCTATAAAATGGGCATAAGATGAGTCAAATTACTTTGAGGCTTTTTAGAATTGATGGAAAAATATAATACTGGGAAAGTCATTAAAATAAAAAAATAAATCAGGAAAGGGTTCTTTTAAAAGTTTTAAGTTAGCAAAATGAATTATCAAATACCAAGCTAATAATCAAATGTATAGGAAACATTTTAAAGTTCAAAGGCCAGTCTACAATTTTTCAAAAAGGCCTTGGGAGCCTTTTGAAAACAAAGAATTCAGTGCTAACAAGAAAGACCTCGTAGGCAAGTTCCAATGATCATGTGGGCTAGGAAGAGACAAGCACTTAATGTTACCAGAAAATTCAAGGTCAGCACTTGCAGTTTAATTTCCATTGCCTCAATTCTTCCCCCTGACAAAGGGGTCCGTAGTACTCAATAAAACACTGCATTCATTTACTGAGTGGTTATTTCAGATTCTCTCTGCACTCATCCCTCTGGAGGGTTCAATTATTTGGGCTGTACCCAAATAACAAGAACAAACAGTGTGATTTATTTGGCATCTATTTCACTCTGACATTTTAGGAGAGGGAAAGTGGCAGAGAGAATAACATCAAGTAAGAGGTGATTTCATATAAAATTACATGGGTGAAAGTGCACATTTAAAGGAGACTTTAAGAAACCCCCCAAAAATCTTGTTTGTAGAGATTTTAAAAGCCCATGCACAACTAGAAATGCTTAGCCAATTCAATTATTTGTTTGGCCTATACATTTTTTTTTTCTTCTTTTCCAAATTGAGCAGAAAGTTCTAAAAGGAAAAAAGCATGACTGCCAAACCTTGCTATTAAATCAGAGCATTCTGAAATGAACTTTGGTTTTAAGATTTCTTAGGCATTAGTTTAATGCTGGCAAAATAAAACCCCTAATCTTAGAAGCCCTGACTTGCTGGCATCCACTGTTCCTCTTCCCAAAGACATCCTTGACCGCTCAAATGTGCATGCTTTAGCAGGACCAGAAAGTGGATTTAGTCCCTGCCCTCCAAAAGCTTACCATCAGGTTGTGAATCTTCCCTCCTCCTTTTTCCCCTACTTCACAACCCCAAGTCTCTCTTTTTTTTTTTTTGGTAATCACAATCATTTACAAATATATTTCCCTTTCACCTCAACTAGCCTTCTGTTGTAACCAGTTTTTCAGCAAAATGGACACTGAAATTTGACAATATATGCAATACTTGACACTCCTAATTCTCCTTCCCTTACTATTTGGGCTTACTTCACTTCTTTTTCTTCAGAGGACCAGGGAAGTCATATATAAATCCTCTCTAACACTCCCCTGTACTGTGAAATAGTTCATGATGCTCTAACAAAAAAGAACCATGTTGGCAGTAAAAAGCAGTACATGATTATCAAAGGGTTGTTCACTAACATGTAGAAGAGTTAGTAGGCATTTAATAGATTATCTGGTCTAATGTTTTATTTAAATAGATGAGGAACCCAAGGCTTAAACAATCCTAATGACTGACCAAGAGAAGTCATCAAATAGTCAAAACTAAGAGCTTATTCTCTCATCTCTAATGTTAACTCGACTAAACCTTAGCCTTTGTCCAAAATAAGGAGAGGTACACTGTTGCAGTCATTATATATATGTGTGTATACATATACATATTTATGTGTATATATACATGTGCATATATACACATATATGTATATGTGTACTTATCCATACACATATACACACACACATGGGAGAGAAAGAATGATTCTCAAAATGATTTCACTCATGACATAATATTTTTCTTCCTGAAGACCAAACATGTAGGTATGTAACAAGTAATAGTTCTGGATAGCTGGGCCTCCAAATCCACTCCTTTATCTGGGTCTTGGGATTCATCTTCCTTCTTTTTCCCTCTTCTATCCTCTCGACCATCTTTTTTTTTTTTTAACTTCTCCAAGATTCATTGAGAGGGCAGTTCTGTATTTCTATACCAATTCAGGAAGAAAAAGAAGCAAAAGACAGCTGGAATTAAGAGTTGGAGATAGAGAAGTCACTGAATATAGGGAGGAATATCACAACACACTCTGAAAAATTCTTAACACCCCAATATAAATTAGTATATTCTTTAAGAACCCCAGTTTTAACAACTGGGGTAAGAATAACACTAGTGCAGACTGGAAAGATTCTTGGACTCATGTTAAAAAGGGAACAACATGAGAAAGTTGACTTTCAATAAACTTAATATTAAGTTTTAGAGCTGTGGCTCTGTGGAATATACTTTTTCTTTAAAATACTTTTTAGGGGATAGCCAATTTAGTCTGATTTGGAAAGAATTGGGTAATCTTTATTACTTCCCCATTAGTTCAAGTAGAGTTCAGTGTCTATATCTCACCTGTTCTCCAAAAAATGTCAGGTCAATTCTTTTTTCCAAGACTGACCATTCCCAGGATCTTTCCTTGATGCATCATTACCATATACATAAAAAGTAGGACACAGAAAGTACAATAGCACAGCAACTTTGTAAATTAAAGACAAATTTACTTCTAGCACAACCCAACTGGCTTTAATCCAAACTAGAGTTGGATAGGAAGGGTTCTCTTTCAGTCCACAGAGGCATCATGAGTTTGGCCTGCAACAGGGTCATTCCCTGGAGCCCCCAGAGACAAAGAATTAGAGGTCTCGGACTTATATGGAAAGTTTGTATAGAATCTTCAATCCTTCTATGAGCTCATTCATCCCCTAATGAAATGAATCCAAGGTCATCTCTTGAACTACCCTCATTATCAGAATTGACTAGATATCTGTGATTACGTCCTAGGCCCAATTCCAATATAAATATAAATCTGCATATCCAGGGTTAGTCCCAAAAGAAATTGACCTCCAGGATTGGAGTAAAAACCTTCAGAATGATAGACAATGATTTCCCTGAATTCTATACTATATTGACATGCAAGTAGTATTCTCTGTCACTCTGCTGGAAGCTGATTAAATACTCAGAGCCAGCCACTCAGAGCAGAGATACCCAAGGAGATTGAATATCTTTTAAAGCTATCTAGTTGCCTCCACTGATTCCACGTAGGGAGAGTATTTTGATATGTTGGTTGGATCTGTTACTTCATCAGTGTGGGTACAGATTCCAACCCATTTATTTTTTCTCATCTCATGTGATTCTTGTCACTGTTCTCCCATAAATCTTAGAGGGTGGAAATGGGGAAGATGGAAGTCCCAATATGCTGAGAGATTTCCTCTAGGTCTAAATGGTCTAATTATCTCCATCACAGTAGGCAATACCAGTCTCAGATCAATTTACACAGTTCAGTCAGCAGATAAAATAGCTTCTGGGCTAGGAAAAATAATGATTATGATAATGCATTGCCAATATTTATAATTTGGTCTTCTACTGCTAAAAGACTATAAGTTTTGGGAGAGTATCCTTGTTGTTTTGGCTGAGCATATGGCTAGTGGGGACATAGGAGATGATGAATATAAATAATGAAACCAGAAATTTATTCATAAAAATTTTAGGGGTGGAATGGCTAGGTGGTGCAATGGATAGGGCACCAGCCCTGAAGTCAGAGTTCAAATTCAGCCTCAAATGCTTAACACCATATCTTGGGCAATCAGTTAACTCGATTATTTTTTTTAAAAAGAAAAGAAAAAAAAAGAACTTTAGTGGCAATCTCATTCTTCTAAGAATGCATTTTCAAGGGTGTAGTAGAATGAGTGTCAGAGTTGGAGCCTCAGGACAGGGATTTAAATCCCAGCATGGCTACTTTCTATTTGTATGACCCTGAGCAAGTCACTTCACATCTGCCTGCCTCAATTCCCTTAACTGTAAGTGGTGATAATAATATAACCTATCTCCCAAGGTTGTTGTGAGACAATATTTATAAAGTGCTTAACACAGTGAATAGCACATAGCAAGTATTTAATAAATGCTTGTTTCTTCTCTACTTTCTCTTATCCCCCCTCCAAATCTTGGATTTTGGAATCTAGATGAAATTACTTCCTATGCTTCTGGAAAATAAAATAAAATCCCAAGAGATTGCCAAGTGCAAGATTTTTTTTTTGCAACATAACCAAATAGGAGTTACTTTTCAGTCTCAGGAAAAAAATCTAACAGCCACAATATTCTCCAATAAGGTGGAGTGTGGGAGGAATAGTATCCTAGAATAGTATCTTAGCTATCAATTCAGATTGTGTGGCTATCAGAAGTATGATACCTACATTCACCTCAAGCTCTGTACTAACATTTTATCATGTTCAGAGTAGTTGCTAACCATAATTCCCTTAAGTATGATATTTGTGCCTCTCTTCCATCCAGCTTCTGCACCATTCTATAGCCATACCTGGTGCTGAGAAAAAGAAAGTTCTTGCCTCACCATCCCATGATTCAGCACCAGAAAATGATAGCATTTTACCCATGGAAATGACATCAAAGGCATTGCTATCTTGTTTTTGCTCTGTATCCTAAAGAACATGGAACTCTTCCATCTGACTTGTAACTGAAAAATGCCCTAAGTATTGTCTCCTTCATTTGAATCCAAGCTCCTTGGGAGTGGGGACTCTATTTGCATCCCCAGTATTTAATATAGTACTTTGCACATAATGATTAATTGGGATACCACTGTGGATAAAGCATTCTGCTTAGAATCAGAAAGACTCATGTTTAGGAGTTCGAATTCTGCCTCAAACACTTAATAACTATGTTACCCTGGGCAAGTCACTTTAACTCTGTTTGCCTCGGTTTCCTCATGTGTAAAATGAATTGGAGAAGTTAATTGCCAAGAAAACTGCAACTGGCAACAAGTGATTAATTCATTAATTCATCCACTTATTAATTCAGTCATATTCCCTACAAGTTTTCCTCTATGCAAGGAAAGAGTAAGATCATAATAATAAACAATAAGATTTTTCACAGGATCACAAGCTACAGCTGGAAGGAATCCATTCTAAACCATTCATTTATACACAAGGAAACTGAGATTATACTTACAACACAGGTGAATAAACCAAAGAGTCTCTTCCTAAGTCCCAATTTCCAATGCCTTCCCAACTCCCTGATATTTAACTAATTTATATTTATTAGGGCACCTAGGTGGCACAGTAAATAGAATACAGGCATGAAATCTGTTTGTCTCAGTTTCCTTACCTGTAAAATTTTGAAGTAATAATAGTAACACCTACCTCTCAGGGTTATTTATAAGAATCAAATTGGAAATAACAATTGTAAAGTGCTTAGCACAATATGTGGCACATAGCAGGCACTATATTAGTGCTGGTAGTTATTAATATATAGCTATGTCTTCCACCCTATTAGGGACATGGCCCCCCCACCCTATTCCCATGATCTGGAAAATTTGTGTGAAATTTTTTGACCTTTCCTTCATACCAGAGAAGAATTATGAATTATTATGGTATTAAAATATAAAATACATTGATTTATACAATACTATATATATTTTATGCATTTTTGAGTTTCTAAATTTTTCTGTATCATTCATAGCTTCCACAAAACTCCCATTTAATTTCTTATGCTGAACCATGGTATATCAAAACCATGATGGGGAAAATCTTGATGTGGAAGGGATAACTGCACTTATATATGTACATGAAGTTAGAGATCACCTCTTCAACCTTCTCATTCTACAGATAAGGAACATAAGGCCAACAAGAGAAGGAAAGGAATTTGTTCAGTGTCACAGAGGAAGAAAAAAGATAGAACCACAATTTGAACCCACCTCTTTTGACATAGGTTTCAGTGTTCCTTCTCTATGAAGCATCAGTATCATCTGAAAACTTGCACTTCAAAATGTCAATTAAAAATTCAACAAAATTACATCTCACCTTGTTTCCTAGCTACTCTGAAAGGGAATAAGCAGGTCTTTTCACAGATTTCTAAGAAAAAAAGATGTCAAGTGCTCAGACATTCTTTATGGTGGGCTTATGTACACACAGACAAATATATATATACACACACACGAACACACATGAATAGATACTACTCTAGAATACTATGTACAGACCTTGAATAATTTGACCCTTAAAAGAAATCTAATCCCACTGTTCTGTAGGATACCCACCTTCTGGCGGTGCAGAAAGAAGAAATAGATTTTTCACATATAGCCAATGTGGGAGTTTTTTTGTTTGGCTATACTTATTTGTTACAAGGGTTCCCCAATAGTGGGGACTTGATAAAGAAAAATGCTATTCTTAACAGGGAAGAAATGCTATCTACCAAAGAAAGAATTGCTATAGTGCTGGTTCGAATATGTAATCAATGCCCAGGTTTGAATCAAGGAAGGAAAGGGCAGCTAACCACAATGTTTAGAATACTGGCCCTGGAATGAGGAGAACTTGAGTTTAAATCCAGCCTCGGATACTTGACCCTTACTAGCTGTGTGACCCTTAGCAAGTCAGTTAACCCTGACTGCCTTCCCAAAATTTAAAAAAAAAATTGAGAAAAGGGACAAGAGAGCATAGGGATAGGCATTGGACCTGTGATTTCATCAGCATAAATAGTTCCAGTGTTAGGAAACTCCCTCTACCAAAGAGATACTTTTTCTCTGTAACTCTGTAACTCAGTCTTAGAGTTGATCTTAGATGTGGGATAAGTGACTTGCTCAGGATTGCACAGTAAATAGGGGCCTGAGCAGAAACAGAAGACCTGAGTTTAACTCTCGACTTAGATACTTAATAGCTACATAATTCTGGGAAAGTCTCTGTCTTTCTCAGTTTTTTTAAAATTTATTTGTAGATATACATGACCTTAGAGATCATAAAATTCAACCAGTAAATTGATAAAAAGATAGAACGAAAGGGGAAGTAAGTTACCCAACGTCAAATCTCTTGCTATTGTGTCACAAGGCAGGAAAACGTGGGCAAAAGTGCTACATAGCAAAAGAGTGATAGGGCTCTCAGTTGTCTTGAGAAAATTTCTAGCCCATGAAGTTCTTCTCTATGGCAGAGAGATTGGGTAAAATGTCACTATTTTAAGATGGCATTTGTTAGGTCAAAAAGCAGGGCAAATGTTCCTAGCCTCTAAATTGGTTTGGTTCCAGGATGTTTCCAACCTTTCATGTTATAGAAGAAAGAGCGAGGAGGATGAGGATAGTCCTGAACTACTGGAGAGTTAACTAATCCCATTGCCAAGTCCATGGACATGACCCTGTTTTCACTTCTTGCTCACCAACTTTCTAGGAGTAATTGTTACTCTGAGGATCCAGTCTCCTGATCGGTGTCATCTGCCCAGACCACTGTTTCAGGAGGGGTCCCCACCATGCTTCATATCACAACTAAGTCAATTCTATAGATTTCTTTTTCTCCTCCTTAACAATTTCCTCTTTCCCACTTTCAGTTCCCCTTTGTTTGTGGTCTTCTCCCATTAGGATGTTAGCTCTTTGTGGGTAAAGACTAGCATTTGTAGCCCTAAAAGTCAGCACATTGTCTGACAAGTAGCAAGAGCTTAAAAAGTATTCGATCCATATCTATTTATCAGTGATCTTAAGATCTGTCCCAAATCCTAACATGAAATAGAATCTGATCTCTGGGATATCCTAGAATTAATTTTAATCTCTTGGGAATACTCTATACTGAGGGTATTGCAGTATAAAGCTTGAGTAGGTTAAAGCTAAGAAAAAATGTGAAAGACTATTTTGAATCCCAGGGGTCAGTCCAGAATGGTGATGGATTTGGGGATGGTGGAGAAGGAAGAAAAATGAGAGAGCAAGTTAAGCTAGACTAGTCAGAAAGGGTACGTAGTTGGATTTGAGCTGAACCGTAGATAGATGATTGTAAGGATTTTAATAGGTCTAAGAATTAAGGAAGGGTCTTCTATTGGGGGAATGAGAATGGAAGAAAGGAAAGAAAATTATAAAGGTAAAACATGGGATTATAGAAATAGACAGAAATGTTCAGACAATATAAGGAAATGCAACTAGCAAGAGTGGAAAATTAGGAAAGGGGAATGATGGAAAATAAGTTTGGCTAGTAGAGTAGAAAAGATTATATAATATTTTAAACAGCAGGCTGCTTAATTTGGGCTTTATCCTTTAGGGACATGACTGGAGATTTTCTTATTACATATATATAAGCTTTCAGCCTTTCCAAGCCAAGTTTCACCTCTGGCTTTGTTCACCTCATCTGCACCTCAGTCACTTGAGAGCTCCTACATCAGAAACGACTAGATCAGCTCAAGTATCAAAACTTAGGAGCATTCAAGTGTCAAGGAGCACTTTATAGGGTGTTTATAGAACAGGCTTTCTATAGCTGCTAAAATAACAAATAATGTTAATAGGGACAGAGTGACCTTGGCCCCTCAAAAGAGCTTTCCTTTATCTCATCTTCAGACCCAATCAAAATTTTTTCTTTTAAGCAATCTGGTTGCTTAATTCCCTGTATCAGGAGAGCTTCTCCTCTAAACTGCATACTCTTATTGCCAAATAAATCTTTCTAAACCAGTTTTCATCATTTTATATCACCATTCTCCCCTCCAGACAATGGATCTCTATTGCCGAGCACATCAAAAGCAAACTCTTTTGTCTAGCTTTAAGGCACTCCATAATTGGGTCCTATTCCATCCCAACTTTACTATCCCTCTCCTGCTCTACAAATGCCCTCTGCTCCAGTCAAGCCAGATTCTTCATGCAAACACTATGCTCATTCTACCTAAGGCCCTTTACCTGCCTCTGCCATATCCAACACTCCAAGGTTTTTAGGTTTTCATTGTCATTTCCTCCTCCACCTCAGATCACACCCTCTTTATATCTTTGTATATGATCTTTGTAACAGACTGGCCAATGGGCAAGGGGTTGTGATTCAGTCCCTGAAGCATGAACAAATATTCCCTGCCTGCTTCAATTTAAGTGACTCCCAGGAAGCTTGGAATGAATATGTTTCCAGCCACACATGACTGAAAGGCTGGTATTGTGTGAAAATGAAAATTCTTCTAATCAGCTGTGAAGTCTAAAGAATTGATGACTCAGGGTTACTAAGCCAGAATGGAATAGACATTAAAAAAGGGGGAACTAACTTTCATCATTCTCTTTTTTTGTGTGTGTATGGTTATGAGCAAAGAAAACTATGAATTAACTCTAAGATAGGCACAGTGGAGAGTATAACCACTCTCTCCTCCAATGTATCATGTGGCCATTAACACATGGCCTTTATTTTCTATGTTCATTATTTCTTAATCTGAGATCAGTAAATATTTGGAAATGGAAGTCTCCAAGCAACCCTGTGATTCTGAAAGATCCAGAGGTCCTATTACAGGATCTTCCATTAATCAGAGCTAAATGATGACAAAAGGAATGACTACTAGGAATGATGATATCAATCAAAGTGGTAGCAAATAGATTCAAAAATAGTCACCCAAGAATGGTGGCAGCATTAAGTTACATGATGACCTCAAATGATACAGAAAAGTAAGGACTATGAACTCTAAAAATGCACTGGCCTTTGAAGCTTGAGTGATATAAGGGGTACTTCATGAGATTGCCACAAATGGAGAAAAAGACTTCCATGACCAAGAATGAGAATGTATCCCTTTGCCATACAGAGTCCCTACATATGTATCTCACTACTATTGTACTTTACATTTGATCCAATTTTCCCCATACACTTGTTTTTGTGAAAATGTGTGGCCCATTTTAAGGAGAATGTTTTATACCAATTTTTTACTATACCATCTTAATAAATGTCTTTGCTAAAAACTAATTAAGCCTACTGGCTGATTATAAATGAGGATTAAATTGATAGAAGTTTAAGATTCCTAAAGGGATACTGCATCTGAATGAATTACAACTAAAAAACCATTCATCATGTTATGTCCAATGGTTTAGTGATGAGATATTCTGAACTTAACTATCCTGGCTCTTAGGACTATAGTTGCTAGGACTATATACAAAGCATTTTTGAATTTGCAGGGTTTATTAGAGTCCCACTACAAGGGACACAAGGCTATAACAACAGAACATCATTCAGTATAAACATAAAATCACAGAGTTTACAGAGAGTTGTCTTAAACTTTGAGAAACCAGAGTTAACTCTAAATTACTATTAGACATCAGACAAAGGAGAAAGAAATGGCGAAGACCTGTCATCAAAATGGGAATTGAACTTGATCTTAAAAAATTAAGTAAAATTTGTAAGTAAATAGAAGAGGGTCATAGAAATATCTTTTTGCAACGTTAAGAGATCAAGAAGCTGTCCTATATGTTGGGTGGATCTGTGGAATATGCACAGGTGGAATGAATGAATGAAAAAGCATTTATTAATGTCCTTTTTTATGTGTAAGGTATTATAAGGAGAACATGAAAAAGAGCTTTATGAGTTGAGAGGGCCTATACTGAATGCAATCTGCATCTTTCAGGGTAGCCCACACTACCAGAGGAAGTATCTAACTCAATGAGATCACAGATCTCATTCTTTGATGATGAAAGAGTTTAATCTCACATCCTTCATATGAAGCCTGAAGGCAAACTTCTTCAGCTGACACGGATCTCTTCACCTGAACTCCACCTTCACCCTCATTTCACGCCCAAAGGAATTTAGGATTCTATCCCTGGGACACTAGACTCTCATAGGCAAGCTTTTGTTTTATCTATGACTCACTCATTTGCCAGGAACTAGGCTTCTGGGTCATCAAACCCCCTTGCATGTTTCTCCGACCACCCCCTTTCTTTTCAACTCCCTGTACTTTTATGTGTTTTCTCTATTTCCCATTTTATTTGCATTCATCTCCCCTTCTTTCTCCCAAGCTTCCATTTTCCAGGCTGACTATAGCAAGAAAGAGTCTGGAGGAGTGATGTCCCAATTAGATGGAAAGATGCCAGAGGCCAAAGGAAGGGGTCAGGATGACTCATTCTGTGGCAAGATTTTCTCTGAGTCAGACCTGTTAGAGAGGCAAGCTACAAGAAAAGAACATCATTCAGGATGAACATAAAACTTGAGTCATTTAGAGAATATCGTAGTGAATAGCACCTTTTGACCAAACTCTATGATGAAGAAACAGACTCTACTTCCTTCAAAGTGTCCTACAGTTAAAGAGGGTGTTTAACTATCTCTGAGGGTATAGTATACTTTTATGGAGCTACTACTTTGCATCAATCCCATTAGCACACAAAGGAAGCTCCCAAGTTTTAGAGTGATTTGCAATCCTTAGAAAGGCTTAAAAAGTGATTTCACACCCTAATTTTTTTTTTTAAATAATTGTGGTTGTTGTTCAATTATGTCTGACTCTCTGTGATCCCACCTGAGGTTTTTTCTTTTTCCTTTTCTTTTTTTTTTTTTAAATAACTTTTTATTGATAGAACTCATACCAGGGTAATTTTTTACAACATTATCCCTTGCATTTACTTCTGTTCTGATTTTTCCCCTCCCTCCCTCCACCCTCTCCCCCAGATGGCAAGCAATCCTTTACATGTTGAATAGGTTACAGTATATCCTGGATACAATATATGTGTGCAGAACCGAACAGTTTTCTTGTTGCACAGGGAGAATTGAATTCAGAAGGTATAAATAATCCGGGAAGAAAAACAAAAATGCAAGCAGTTTATATTCATCTCCCAGTGTTCTTTCTTTGGGTGTAGCTGCTTCTGCCCATCTTTGATCAATTGAAACTGAATTAGCTCTCTTTATCGAAGAGATCCACTTCTATCAGAATACATCCTCAAACAGTATCATTGTTGAGGTATATAATGATCTCCTGGTTCTGCTCATTTCACTTAGCATCAGTTCATGTAAGTCTCGCCAGTCCTCTCTGTATTCATCCTGCTGGTCATTCCTTACAGAAAAATAATATTCCATAATGTTCATATACCACAATTTACTCAACCATTCTCCAACTGATGGGCATCCATTCATTTTCCAGCTTCTAGCCACTACAAACAGGGCTGCCACAAACATTTTGGCACATACAGGTCCCTTTCCCTTCTTTAGCATCTCTTTGGGGTATAAGCCAGTAGAAACACTGCTGGAGCAAAGGGTATGCACAGTTTGATAACTTTTTGAGCATAGTTCCAAATTGCTCTCCAGAATGGCTGGATGTGTTCACATTTCCACCAACAATGTATCAGTGTCCTGTTTTCCCACATCCCCTCCAACATTCCACATTATCTTTCCCTGTCACTCTAGCCAATCTGACAGGTGTGTAGTGGTATCTCAGAGTTGTCTTAATTTGCATTTCTCTGATTAATAATGATTTGGACCATATTTTCATATGTCTATAAATAGTTTCAATTTCTTCGTCTGAGAATTGTCTGTTCATATCCTTTGACCATTTATCAATTGGAGACTGAGGTTTTTTCAAGGCAAAAATATTGGAGTAGTTTGCCATTTCCTTCTCCAGCTCATTTTGCAGCTGAGGAAACTGAGGCAAACAGGGTTAAGTGGCTTGCCCAGGGTAACATAGCTTGTAAATGTCTAGAGGTCCAAGGGGCTAGATTTAGACTTGCTAGAGGACTTAAGGGGAGTGGGAAATCTACATTTCCTAACTCAAGAGCCAGTATATTCCTGATATTATCTTTCAAATTATTATTATTTGGGGGGGTTACTAGTTTCCCTTTTACATCCTCTCTTTAGAATAATTTTAGGAATATAAATTCAGAAAACAAACAAAAAATACATTATATTTTCCTAGAGAAACATTTTTATGGCAAGGGCTCTTAAGCAATATGATAAGGTTTACAGATCCCTTTCTCAATTTTCTCAAATTTCTCAAAAAAAAAAGTTTATAAATGCTAAAATAAAAGACTTGGGATTATATAGGAAAACAATAAATAATACTTTCCCCCCCTCCCATCCAAATTTATGGACCCCATGAACTCTACCCACAGACCCCTCGAGGAGGTATTAAACCCACTGTTAAGAACCCAAGGTCTATGGGAGACAATTGGGTATGCAGGGGCCAACTTCTGATTTCAACGTTTTCTACAGTTGCTGTCTTTCAATTCAGCCCCTCCCAGCATTTCCGGGTGACACACTTTAACTTGCAGGCTCATTAAGCAGCAAACTCTTCAGCTCAGCCCAAACAGGACTTAGTTGAAAAATGAGGATGCAAAGGGCAATTTTCATTACCCTTTGACTTCACTTTTTTAAATTGGGGGCACCACTATTCTGAAAGAAGTATCACTCCCATTGCACAGATACCATCTATCCCAAGCAAGAGCAATCATATCCCTCACTCCCCAGCCTAAACATCTAAAAATACCCTGCTCAATCACACAAATTCTGGTCTTCCTTAAATTCTTACAGCTCCACAGTTGAGGGGTTGTTGCATGCTCAGGAAATGACTCAGCAGGGGGAAGGGGAGAGATCTGGTTTTATATCATTTCATATATTTAGAACTTAGAGGTCACCTAGGCCAAACCTCTCATTTTACAGAATAGAAAACTGAGGCTCCAAAAAGTTAAATGAGTTTGTGCACAGTAATACACAGAATAAATTCAGCTAAGTCGTAAAGTGGATTGTCCAGTCTGGGGTCTGGAAGACCTGAGTTGAAATCTGATCTCATATACTTACTAGTTGTGTGATCCTGGGCAAGTCACTTAACCTTGTTTTTCTTAGTTTATTTATCTGTAAAATGAACTGGAAAACTGGTCCTGGGTTACTAGGTGGGGTTGGCAAAGAAAACCTGAAATGCTGATAAGATTATACCCTGAGGTAAACAAGGAAGGCACTGTTGGGGATCAGTGCAACCTTATAATCAGTTCCACATCTTATGGAGGTCATGTGTAACACCACTTTACTGAATCTAAGGAGAAAGCTGAGTTAGAGCAAACTTCTGAGATTAAATTTTCCCTATGGCCCATGGCCCATGCTATTTTGGTATGACAACCTGCTATGACATTTTGTTTCATGGTGTCTTTCTCCTTGTTATAGCTAACTAACTCTTTTAGGGTGCTAAATCTCTCTTAGGATTTAGCCTACCAGTCAATGATATACTCCCATTTTTATGGTATATACTCTTTCTCTAGTTAATTCTGTGTTCCTTTAGGGAACTTGTCTTTTCCATTGTTAATTGTTAAAAAAAACTAATACACCAAAGTGGGGAAAAGAGTTTTGAGCCTATTTTAGCTTAAACATAAAATTTCAAACAAGGTCAAAATGGTAAAGTGGAACTCTATCGCAAAGCTTCTTAAATTGTGGATCAGGATACCACATGGAGTTGCATAACTGAAAGTAGGGGTTGCAAAATTATGATTTATTACCAGTAAATGTTTGATTTGTATACCTATTTTTTATACCCGTATCCCTGGTGTTTTGTAAAAATTTCTCAGGCAAAAAGGCATTGTGAATGGAAAAAAGGTTAAGAAGTCCTGCCTTATAGTACAGAACTTTAAAGAGTTTATAAAAGGCAATGGGGAGCAAGTGAGGTTTTTTTTTTAAACTCCGTAAAATAACAATTAAAAATGTGATGTGATTACATGTACCCTTTTGAATCCCCAGCCAGATTTCTTTTTGGTATTTTATAAAACCTATGAAATAGTGCTTAATGAATAAATGTTTATTGAACAAATTAATAAATATTTGTAATTAAAGCAATTTCATATTTCTGTGAAATATGTTATTGTTTTTTCCTCTGTGGATAAATTAAATTTAAGAATCAGAAACACCTGAGTTCAAATCTTCCCTCAGATACTGCCTGCTATGTCACTTTCTTTGTTTCAGTTTGTTTTCCTGTAAAGGTCGGGCAGAGGGGAAATTCTGGGGAGTTGATCTGGATGATCTCTAAGATTGCTATAATCTTTAAATCTATGATCCCATGACCATGAAACCTTCAAGAAAAATATCTATATATGTGTGTGTATATAAAATCTTCCCTATTAGAATGCAAGCTTTGTACAAAGGTAACTTTGCATTTTCTTTGTATCCCTACTTTTTAACACAATACCTAGCAATGTTTTTTTTTTAATTTGATCTGATTAATTGTATCTTTGAAACCCCAAACAGAAGAGTTTGGATTTGGGGTTTCTTCTCTCCTTAACAAATGTTCTAGACACACTATACTCTGCAGGGCTATAGGACCTGAGTGACGTTTCAAAGGCGGGAAACATTTTGTCAGGATCCAGCTATATCTCTTCCCTCACCACTAGAGGGCTCTAGGCTGACATATATTAAAAAGGGGTCAAATATCTGCGGCCCTCTTCTCTATATCCCCACCCTCATCATGAATTTCCAGATACTTGGAAATGACAGGAACTAAAGTGGCCCTAAGAGATTAAGTCTAAAGCCAAGTAAGTAGCAAAAGCCCCTTCCTACTTACAGCTTCTGTGCTATTTCAACATTTATTTAATATTTAGCTCTTAGTAACATTCAGTAATGTTCAATATGTAGGATTCATACCTCAGCAACCTCATTTGTAAAATGAGAGCATTAAACTTTATAAGATTTTTCATGTGAAATCTATGAATTTATTTATATTTTACAGCTATTTCATTATATTTTATTTTCTTTATAATCCTATGTATATGCATCTTAAAATGTTATTATGTGTAGGGATAATAGATTTCCATCAGACTGACAAAGGGTAGTCCATGGGACAAAAAAGAGACTGACTCGATGATCTCTATGGTCCTTAATAGAAAACAATGGATAGAATGCCCTACATGGAGTTAGAACTTCCTGAGTTCAATTCCAATCTCACATCTTCCTAACTGTGTGACCCTGGGCAAGTCAATTAACCCTGCTTGCCTCAGTTTCCTCATCTATAAAGTGAGGTGGAGAAGAAAATAACAAACACCTCCAAAATATTTGCCAAGAAAACCCTGTGAGGTCATAAAGACTCAGACACAACTGAAAAATGACTGAAGAACAACAAGGTACTTAACTAGGTCACAATCTTATGAGCTCTAAGGTACCAAGAATACTGAATATAAGACAATTTCTAAGTTCTGGAAGTAAAAGAATAATCCTCTTGCTTAACAACATATGCACTGGAAGAATACAAAAAGCAAAGAGCTAAAAGTGAGATGAAAGAGGCAAAGGACCTTCTTTTAGATTTGAAAATTCATATCGTCATAGATTTTTGAATTGGGAAGGAGCTTCGAAGTCACAATCCTTCTCCTTCATTTGTGATTTAGGAAACTGAGCCTCAAAGACTAAATGAACTGTCCAATAAATGAAAGATATGGGATTGAATCCAGTTCCTCAGAGGTTAGAATCCATCATTCTTTCTACACCGATCAAACAATCCCATCCATTTTGGGGAGGCTAGAGATGTGTTAATTTTGGAATAAACAAAAGACAAGTGAACTCCCTAAAAAGGTTGCTTAGGGAACTAGGATTGAAGAAAAATTACCAAACTGTCTTCCATCCTATGTGCAACTTCCATTCCAACCTCTACCCAAACCTATTAGTCAAAGAAAGCATTCTAGACTATTGATTGGGACCATCACAGTAGAACAACCAAAACCCTAGAAGTGATAAACATAGGCATTCCTAGGCATGATAATCTTACATTCTGGTCAAAGGATTAATATGAACTATCATGATATTCTTTATCTAGTTGTGTGAATAAATGTGAAAAAAAGCACAGCATGGTGGAGTGAAGTTAGAACATTATTCCTTCTTTCTTGACTAGTCTCTTTCCATGTTCTAAGAGGACCCAAAGCCTGTCAGCAACATTTTTGATCCTGTATAGATAGGCTTAAAACTTGAACTCCCATAAGTATAACCAATTGATGATAATACACTAGCAAAAGTCAAGAAGGAAGATTTAGGTCATGGATATGGCATTGTCTTTCCTTTTCAGATAGAAACTCAGCAGTCTGACATAAAGAATCTGCACTTATTATAATTATATTATATTTATATTATTATTATAGGAGTGTTAGATTTGGTGCCAAAATGCCCCATTAGGTACTTTAAACCTCCAATTCAAAAGGCAGCAAAAAAAACTAGGAAGATGATGTCACATCTACAAATAATATATGCATTTGATAGACCAGCAAGGCCTTCAAAACAGAATGGTAAAAATTAATTCAAAGAGATAATATGTGCAAAATGGAATAAAAATTACTGGAGAGTTCTATCAAATTAGCATTTCTGAGAAAATTAGGGGAGAAGCTAGAAAAAGCATAAATGGCCTCATCAACATAGAAATTCAAATTGCCCTTGACTACCACAATCCCTGGCTAGAGAGAAAATAAAGAATTCTTTCTCCACAGAGGAACTTTCCTAAAGTATAATGTCTAGTGACAATAGGGAAGGTTGGTGGAGGCCATTATCATTGGTTTAATGTCTTTAATGATGCCATGAAGAAATTTATTACATTTTTTTCCAGAAGTTCACCCCAGATTTCTTAGTTCTTTATTGCATTAATAACAGTCATAAACTGAAGAACTATAAAAACTTTCAATCTGATATTTAGACTATGAATCAGAATCAAAGCTCTGGTTATGCTTCCATAGTGTAAAAAAAAAAGGGGGGGGGAGGATCTTAATTAAACTGGAATCACCTCTTTCAATAACTGCCAAGGGGACTGTAGTTATTTTTTGGAAGACTATTTTCATTGAAATGGCAAAAAAAAATTTTTTTTTGGCAAGAGCAACTTTTTTAATGTGATTCTCTCTTCCCCTCATGTTCACTCTCATGGCAGAACACTGCCAATTTCTAATCATACTTTTAATAAATGTGCCCCATTGAAAAGTCTGCTGCATTCAATACGTCACTTCAAAAAGGGCAGCTTTTAAGGTCACCCTTTAGAAACCAGTAGGTGGCCATGAGGGTGAAAACAAAATGTATCCAATCCCTGTTCCAGTGTGCAAGATCTATTTCCAAGGGAATGTATTGTTCCCGAAGACAATGTGAACTTTGGGGAGAATGATAAATTTCTACAGAGCACCAGAGGGGCTTTCAGATGTAAGAAGAGTGATAAATAGTTAGCCTCAAAACCTGAAAATATCAGGAAGTTTAGGAAAAGAAGAAAAGAAAGAGAAACACACAAAATACTAAGACTAAAATCGTCTAGTTTATCCCTCTGCCTCCAGATAAAGTCACCATCCAAAATCTCAGACATGTATATTAACCAATCTCCATGCATTTCCTGGCAAGGATTTCCTAGCATTAAATTTTGGTGGTCTGTTTTTTCGGCTGTTGTATATATCTGCACAGTAGGGAAAACTGTTAGACTAAAACAGAAAATGAAGTATGAAGACAGAGGAAAACTCTTTTCTTTGTGTCTCTCTCTAGGTTCACTGACCTAAGAGACCTCAGAGGATATTCAAGACAACTGAGAGATCTGAAACCTATCAAACTGAAATGATGTCCCCAAGGTCTCACAGGTTAATAAATATCTGAGATGGAATCCAGGTCTTCTCACTCCATAGCCAGAATCTTCCCATTATACCAGTATACCTCCCCAAGGGGAGATGAGTATAAATTAATATCTCAGTTAACAGACTAGTAGTTTATCTGTAATTTCCATTCACAGAGAGTTGAGTGGAAATGATGAGAGAAAGGTTACAAGCTTACTTAGCATGTAGCAATAAAGGAAAAAATGGAATCTTGAAGTCAATCCTCTATCTAAAATAGCATGCTGCTTCTTGACCAAAAATTATACATCTAATCAGATGTTGTCTTTCAAAATAATCATCTTGGCAAACTATATTCTGTATATAGCTTGCTTTGTCTATATTTGGTTTCATATAGCTCTCCCATTAAAATTAAGGGCATGGACTGTCTTTTGCCTCTTTTTGTGTCCATAGCACTTAACATGGGTGCCTGGCATATATTAAGCACTTAATAAATGTTATCGACAGACTGATTAAACCATACACTTACCCCAATGATGCTGCTGCCATTTGCTTAAAGCCTTAGGGGAAAAATCCTCTTTTGAAATTACATTGACATCTGGTTTTGAACTACACAAGAAAATTATCTCATTATTTTACGGCAACACTAAGTCTACAAACCAGTTTGATCACCCACCTTATTTCCTCGATTTGGCTCCACAGAGACTCTTGGCTATCAAAAAACAACAACAACAACTCACAACTTAAAAGAAGTCATGTAACAAAACAATATGCTCCAAAGTTTTAAAAGCAATTCAAGAAGAAAAATTAAAAAAAATGTTTCTGGCAATGCAACATTGTTAGAATAAGTGCATAGTCTCCTGAAGTAACTACTGTGAAAGGGAATAATGCTGAATGTGGATGTTTAAGCTCTGTGTATTAAAATGTCACATTACAGTATCTGTAATTTATCTAGATTTGCCCTTTTGAGCTTAAGCAATTTCCCCCAGTCTTTATATTTTGTTTTGTTCTCTAATATACACATATAGGAAAGATATGGGAGTACTGTAGCCTTGCCATGGAGTTCAAAAGGGCTGGGTCAAATTCTGCTTCTTATATTTAAAGTCTGGTATCAGCTGTCATGCTATTCTCCAATTAGATTTGGACCTAGATAAATGGAGGAAAGAATGGTCATGTCATTTAACTTTTCTAAACTTCAAGCAGCTCTCTAACACTTAGGAGGCTGCAATGCACACCGCGATGGCAGCCAGACACAATAGATAAAGTCCTAGACCTGGAGAGATTCATCTTCCTGATTGAAATCTGGCCTCAGACACTTAGTAACTGTGTGACCCACTTACTTAACCTTGTTTGCCTCAGTTTCTTCATCTGTAAAATGAACTGGAGAAAGAATGACAAACCTTTTATTCTAGTATTTTTGCTAAGAAAATCCCAGATAGTGTTACAAAGAGCTGAATGTGACTGAAAGAACTAAACAAAAAACAACAAATTCATATCAATGAAATCACAGATCCTGAATGTACTGACACTTGTTTTATATTGTTTTGTATTATGGTTATAGTTATATGTACCCTATTCCCCCATGAGGCTCTATAAGGCCAAGTATTGCGTCTGGAAGGACTCTTAGGATCTACATTACAGGATCTAAATTATCACAGATTTAGAGCTAGTTGGGGCCCTTGGAGACAGATTTGGTGGCTAAATCACACAGAGGTTTATCCAAGGTGATAAAGGTAGTGTCAGACCTATAATTTGAACTCAGATTCCAGAGCCAGTGTTCCTCTCACGGTATCATTCTATTTCTCCCCTTCAATTTATTCATGAAGAATCCATAATTCAAAGAAATGAAGACATGACTTGCCTAAAATCATGTAGGCAATAAAGAAGAAAAATCAAGATTCCAAAGTCTTGGACTTCAAATTAATACTCTTTTCCCCCTGCCTCAAGATGCTTCCCTTAAATTTCTGCTCCAGTGCACATAAAGATACTTTATGTTCTGCACATAAAAAATACTTAAATGCATCTCTCACTTTTTATTGGACTTGGTCTGATTTGCCTAACAAAACAGAATGCTTTCCTCAAAATGTATGAAAGCTTCTTTTTGTAAAGCAAATCATGTGTTCATATCATTTCAATAAAATAATTTTAGGGTTTCAACTCCATTAAAATAAACATTGCCAAATTTTCCCCCTTCTTCTTAACATATTATATTGCTCAACATGTGACAACAAGTTCCTGGTTCTGACAATTAGCATCAAGTCTTAATGCCCATCAGACATTGGGAAAACATTCACTAAATTCAAGTAAATGGATCTTGGTGCATCTACCCCTACTCTACTCTAGAAACCATCCAAAGGAGATGACTGGTACTGAAAACTTGTCAAATGGCTGAAGTGTAGAGTTGTGGTGGCAAGATAATAAAAATACCAATGTGGTGGAGTGAAAAGAGCCAGAGGATCCAGGTTCTATTACTGATTATAGTAGGCTCATCATTTTATTTCTATGGATCTTAGATTACTCATCTATATTATGAAGGATCTAGGATTCTAAATCCATGATTCTATCTAACAACAGGGTCCACAACCAGGAACTGTCTAGAAGCAGCCTCCATAACTGTATACAGTAGATGTTACTCCAAAGAACCATAACTTATTACATCATTATCATCTTGATAGGGTCCCAAAGTCTAAGTGCAGTTTTAAGCTGTATGTTTAGAAACCATCTAATACAGCCTACATTTTATCCATAAGGCAAGTGAAGTCCAGAAAGATTCAGTGACTTGGTCAATATTACACAGTGATAAGGTTTTCTCTGGTACCAAATCCTTTGCTAAGATGAGAGATCAAAGGAAAGGGAGAAAGCAGAAAGACAGAGGTAAAGAGAGAAAAACAAAAAACCGAAAGAGAAGACATAGAGAGAGGAAGAAGCAAATTAGAGAAGGAAAGAAACATTTTTGATTATTCAAATGATAGAGGGGAGGAGTGTAGCTAATACAAACAACAGGCAATCCAAAGGATTTAGTCCTATATACAATTCCTAGTCATTCTGTCTATGCCCCACCCTAACCAGACCAGCGCCCAGGATTGTTCTCAGTGTCAGTAACCCAGGATACAGCCGGTCAGTCAGTGGCAGAATACAAGAAATAGCACTATTTCCTGACAAGGACAATCCATTTAAATATGGTTTTTAAATCTATGATCTCAATCAACTATGTTGGAGCAGTGTCATGAAAAATTTAAAAAGTGGATAATTAATCTTTCTTTGACTTATTCGGAATGCTGTGTGTATAGGACTATACTTTAGCTTTAATTTCCTAATTATGGTGTGTTAAAACTGATTATTAATATTAGTATGTATTTCATGGAAACATGATTTTGGACAGTGGAAAGGGAACCTCAAAGAATGTTCCCCACCACTGGAGAGAAGATGAGAATCAAAACTAAGATACGGAGAAAAGATGAGGATCAAAACTAAGATACAAATAATCCACATGTGCATATTAAAAACTGACTGATTAGTCATTTGCAAAGTATCTTTGTAGACAAATTGAAGCCAGAAGACAGAACTGTTTTCAAGTCCTGCTTGTGAAATCTACTGACTGGGAAACTACTTAACCTCATAGTGCACTAGGTTGGCAACTCTGAGATTACAAGTAGCAAGTATTGGCCTTCTTTAGTAGAGGAAGTGACCCAGGAACTACCTACACCAATGAAATCACAGACCTAGTCGTTCATCCCTCTAATACAAATTTCACGAAGTTAAGTAGCTTGCAAAATATAGCATCAACAGCTTGGCTGGAATTTAAACAGGTTCTCTAAATCAAAAATCCAAGTGTTTCCACTATACCAAATCTACTTACACTTGTTCACATTCAAATTGGTTTATGATAGTCACTTTCCAAAAAAATTTCACTTCCGAATTGGAATTATAAGGAGAAGGACTTGTAAAATTATCTAGGACAGACAAATTATACATATTTTACATAGGCAGGACTTTTCTAGTGCAGATATTTCCATTTCCAATGATCAGAGGCTATCGGGTCCATCTCTCTGACTCCAAGTAAGTTCACACCTAAACTGACAAGGCTGAATTGCGAAAACAAGAGGAAAGATCAAGGTAGAACCAGATCTTGGGAGAAAGGGGGAGGAGGTTTTTCTTTTTGTTTTTGTTTTGGAGGGGTGGGTGATGCGGTGGGATCTTCCCTTTCTAGAAAGAAGTAGATGCTTGACATGCTCTAGGGACTCACCACCTAGGCTGTGCCCGGGCTAGTCACATAAAGTACCTTCTTTCCTTGAGGACCCCACTGCCCCTACCATAGGTGAAAACTGTGACTCAAGCCCGGCAGAGCCTTGCCCGCCTCCTCCGCACTTCGAAGTTTCTGAGTCTGGCTACTTCGACCACCCCTACTCCAGGAATCCCCTCAGCCCCACCCCCACTCCCACCCCCACCCCCACCCCATCTAAATTCTCTCTGAGCACACACTCCCTCAACGAACCTCTCCCCTCTTTTCCCATAAGCCACACCCCTCCCGTACCCCTATCCAGCAGCTACTTTTCATGCCCTTCTGTGGCCCCTTCCCTATCTCTTCCCTGCCTCCTGGCCCCGCCCAAGGCGTTTCCCCCAATGAACTCAGGGTCTCCCCCAACAGAAGCACCCATCTGTTGAAAGGTCAGCTGCTTCTCCAGTTCCAGCGCCCTCCCTTGTTCCCACCCCGTGCTCCCTGACATCTCCTTACCGCCCTTCCCCCCTGCATCTTCTTCCCCCCGCCTCCTTTCCCCTATACACTTCCAGAGCAACAAGCCGCCAAGACTCACCCGGGGCAGGAAGGCAGGCGGGCGGGAGCAGCAGCAGGGAGCTTCCAGCACTGGCTCAGCCCAGCCCAGCCCAGCCCAGCCCAGTCCTGCCCTGCCAGGACCAGTCGCGCTCCTGGCTTCCGCGCCGCCGGGCAGCGCCACGGCTCCCTGGGCACACAGCGCGCCCGCAGCAGGCGGGGACTGGATACTGGATGCTGCTGCTGCTGCTGCTGCTGCTCGGCAGCTGTGGACAGGAGAAGATTCCGGAGAGGGCGGGGTCAGTTCGGGCTCCTCCTCCTTCTCAGAGACAGGGGGGAGGGTGCGGGGGGGGGGGGACCGGCAAGGCGAGGGGGTGGGGGGTGCTGATACAAGTACAACAGCCCCGCAACCGCTACGGCTGATGGAGGAGAAGCCGAAGGGGAGGAGGAGAAAAAGGAGGAGGAGGAAGTTGGCTGTTTGTCAGTCTGGCTGACCGCAGTTCCAGGGGCTGCCTTCTTCTCCTTCCCTCTCTCACCCCTTCCAACTTTTCACCTCCGTCTTTAAAGTAAGATTCTGCTTGGGTTTGTAGGGTATAGTGTGACCTCCTAGCAACAACCTCTCCCCAGAAAAGGGTGGTTTTTTTTTGGAGTTTTTTTTTTTTTTGTCTTTTTTTTTTGGGGGGGGGAATTGTGGTGGTTATTTATGTGTTTTTACCTCGGAAGTAGGACGCTGCTAATTGCATATTTCCATCTTTTAGAGGTTAAACACAGTTTATTCAATATCACACAGCCGGCCTGGGGCAACAGGCTGGCCTTGAACCCATCCGACCTGGAGACCAACCCTCTCTACTGAGCCACACTGCTCATTCACACGACTGAGGGATTTAAGATATGGATTTTTTTTTTTTTTAAATCATGGCCATTTGCCAAGGGAGAGAATTGTGGCTAAGAAAAGTGTAGTGTAGACATTGAATGACTTCCCCATGGTGACAAGGCTAGTAAATGGCACAGTCCTCCTGAAACAGACTCTTGGAGTTTTCCTATGGATGGAAAAAATAGCCAAGTCTGCCGACGGTGTTATTTAAGCACATTTCCCTTACTCCTTCATTCCAGCTACCACTAGAAAAACAAAAACAAAAACAAAACAAAACGGGAATGTGTGTGTGTGTGTGTGTGTGTGTGTGTGTGTGTGTGTGTGTTTGAGTACATTTCCTTTACTCTTTCATTCCAGATACCACCAAAAAAAGGGGTGTGTATCTGTATTGGAGCACATTTCCTCCACTTCTTCATTTCATTACTACCAGAAAATGTGTGTGTGTCTGTGTTTGAGCACATTTCCCTTACTTCATTCCAAATACCACCAGAAAATGTGTGTGTGTGTGTGTGTGTGTGTGTGTGTGTGTTGGGGGGAAGGCAGGAGGAGATTGTGGCTTATTTATTCAGACCTGGTCATCTGGCTTGTGTCATAGTGCAGAGGAAAAAAGACTAAACTTGAGGGGTAAGTTCAAATAATAGCTCAGCCGCCTACTAAGTAGTATGACCTGCAGCAAGCTATGTTACCTCTTTGAGCCTCAGTTTCCTCATCTTTAGCGTGAGAGGATTGGTTGACCACCAAGATCATTTTCAGTTTTAGATCTGTAAAACTTCACACCATGTTCAGTCATGTATCAGAGATCATAGGCATTCCTATTTATAGTCACCCTACATATGAATCCCTGTTCACATTTAAAACACATATCTTTCTTCTTCAATTTTTCAACTGAACAAACAATTCTTGAAATTGCTTGCGCAGTGAAAAGAACACGGGCTTTGAGATCAGAGGCCCTCTATTCAAATCTCGACCTTGTCTAGGTCCTGACCCTATCATTTACTAAATGTAAATGTGGTCAAGTCATTAAAGGCTTCACTTATAAAATGAGAGCGCTGACAAGTCACATTGCTAATAAGAGTAGAGCCCAGAATATGACTTCAGAATAAGATGGCCTACAATGTCCTTTTTAGCTTTAAATCAGTATGTAGAAAAAAATAAAGTTTCTGTCTTCAGGAAGCTTATGAGTTAATATCAACTATACTACAAGAAAACCCAATGTGTTTAATTAAGCTTATATATTATATCTAAGGGTTTTCTTTTCTTTTTTGGGGGGGAGGGGAGAAATTAGAAGAAAGAGAATAAAAAAGGGGTAACTTTGAACCTTGGACTTGAAGAATGAGTTATATTTTTAACCAGCAGAGATGGTGAAAGGGAGGAGAGGGATGGTATTTTTAGGGAACAGTAAACAAAGTTGGGGAAGTAAAAAAAAAAAAAAAACTTGAAAGTGTTTGCACAAAGGGAGGTTTGATTTGCTGGGAGTGTAGACTAAGTAATTGTGTGTTCTGTCAGATAAAGCTGTAAAGGCAGATGACATTGGAGTGTAGTCTTAAATGGCAGTCTAAGACGTTACGGCGTTTATTCAATTAAGCAATCAGAAGCCATAGAAGGATCCTTATCCGTGGCTTGAATGATCTGATGGATGTCTAAAGAAGAGAAAGCTGGCAGAGGTATGAAGGATGAATTGGAATTAGTAAAGTCTAGACAACTTTAGTCTTGAATTGTTAGACAATTTCAGTAAACTAGAAGTGAGAGGTAATGAGTAAAACAGCAGGCAGTGAGAAAAATAAAAGCTGCTAGTATAATTCCTGCCCATTGGTAATTGGTATATGATTCTTTCCTTATTGATGGAGTTGGTTGCCTTCTGCTTGTGTGAAGGGAAAGGCCGAGTTGGTAAGAGCAGGAAAGAAGAGAATTTCTTTAATCTTTTTTCAAGTTTTTCTTTCAGCCTGAGAATCTCTTTGACTTCTGTAGTCAAATCGAACACTTCTGACTTCTACCGTTGAGAAAGATGATACATAATGTCCTCTCCATCTCAGGTTGTTGAAGGAAAAGACAATGGGAAGAAGCTGACATGACTGGAGCTAGCAGTCTCCATTATTCCTATCCTCAGCTTGCTAGACTGGAAACTTCAGGGAACTTTCTTTTGAGTGAGATCTAGGACTTTTTTAGTTAAGTTGAGTTACACAGTTACCAACCGAGCTACTTCCCCCTGTATTGTCTGGTGTGTGTGTGTGTGTGTGTGTGTGTGTGTGTGTGTGTGTGTGTGTGTGTGTCTTTTATTTGGTTTGCGACTGATTCAGATAAATGGGTTTCTTTTCTAGTTGCTATCCAATGTGGAGCTAACATCAGGGGGTCAAGTCTTAGATATAGCATTTAGGGTCCTCTCTGACCCTCCAATGAAACAGAGATCATTTGTTATCTTAAATCTGAAAACCTCATTCCCTAGACTAATAATATTTAAGGGATTAGATAGACATAATTCTAGCTTGGTAACCCCCATCTCCTTTTTCCCCTTCTTGTAGGAAATAAAAGTGGGAGAAGAAGCTAGAGATACCTATTCTGCCTCCTTTTGAGCCATACATTGACATTGCATATTACTTGTTGGGAATAATCTGTACTACACTAGTTCAAGAGATAGTTTTGACAAATGAAGGAACTTTGTCTGATATGCTCAAAGCATGGTACAATGGAAAGTCAGTTTTAAAAGTCTGAAGACTTGGTTTAAATCCTGGCCCTGACATTTCCTAGTTCTGCAAGCTTAAGCAAGTCATCTAACCTCTTTTTAAGCCTAAGTTTTCTCCTCTATAATATGGAATAAACTGATACTTTATACCACCTACTCCACGTTGCCTCAAAGTCCTATAGAAATGTGAATGAATTAAGCATGTTCACAACCACTGATGCCTTGCATTCAAGAATCATAAGCTACACACACAAAGAAACATAGGCCCTCAGGGTTTGAAGAGACTTAAGAATTTTTTTAATGCAGCTATACATGAACAAGTTTCCACTATATGAAACATCCTGCAAGGATTCAACAAACCTATTTACAGAGGTATATATAAAAATGATTAAAGAATTTTAGAGCTGTGAAGTCATTATTAATCAGAGAAATGCCAATGAAGACAACTCTGAAATACCACTACACACCTGTCAGACTGGCTAGAATGAAAGGGAAAGATAATGCGGAATGTTGGAGGGGATGTGGGAAAACTGGGACACTGATACACTGTTGGTGGAATTGTGAACACATCCGCCATTCTGGAGAGCGATTTGGAACTCTGCTCAAAAAGTTATCAAACTGTGCATACCCTTTGATCCAGCAGTGCTACTACTGGGCTTATACCCCAAAGAGATACTAAAGAAGGGAAAGGGACCTGTATGTGCCAAAATGTTTGTGGCAGCCCTATTTGTAGTGGCTAGAAACTGGAAAATGAATGGATGCCCATCAATTGGAGAATGGTTGAGTAAATTGTGGTATAGGAATAATATGGAATATTATTGTTCTATAAGAAATGACCAGTAGGATGAATACAGAGAGGCTTGGAGAGACTTACATGAACTGATGCTGAGTGAAATGAGCAGAACCAGGAGATCATTATACACTTCAACAATGATACTGTATGATGATCAATTCTGATGAACGTGGCCCTCTTCAACAATGAGATGAACCAAATCAGTTCCAATAGAGCAGTAATGAACTGAACCAGCTACATCCAGCGAAAGAACTCTGGGAGATGACTATGAACCACTACATAGAATTCCCAATCCTTCTGTTTTTGCCCACCTGCACTTTTGATTTCCTTCACAGGCTAATTGTACACTATTTCCAAGTCCGATTCTTCTTGTGCAGCAAAATAACTATATGGTCATGTGTATATATATATATATATATATATGTATGTATATATTGTATTCAACATATACTTTAACATATTTAATATGTATTGGTCTACCTGCCATCTGGGGGAGGGAATGGGGGGAAAGAGGGGAAAAATTGGAACAAAAGGTTTTGTAACTGTCAATGCTGAAAACTTACCCATGCATATATCTTGTAAATAAAAAGCTATAATAAAAAAATTTAAAAGAATTTTAGAGCTGGAAGAGACCTTGGTAATTATCTAGTTCATTTCATATCCCTCTCCACAAATTTCCACTACAACATACCCTGCAAATGGTCATTCAGTCTTTTCTTGAAGACACCTATCAAGGTGGGACCACTTCACTTTTGTATAGCTCTAATTATTAGGATGTTTTTCCTGCTATTAAGCCAAAATTTATTTCTTTACACCTTCTACATAGTCTCCCATGGTCAAACCAAAACAAAACCAGTCCTCTTCCAAAATATATTATCAAATATCTTTCAAAAAATATTAACACAATTCATATCCTCAGATCTCCTTCCCTCAATCTTCTTTTCTGGCAAACATCCTGAGTTCTTTCAACCAGTCCTCATACGGAGGTTCTTTAACATTCTGATTGTCTTCTCCTGGGTAATTAAAGAATTATTGCAGCCTCTTTCAGCTGGGGAGCTTCTGACTTGTACTTTTATAGCATCAGTTTACCTATCATCTGACTTGTTTTCCTGTTCTTCTCATCCATAAAACAAAAATTCCTCTATCCCAAACCTTTCTCACAATGCTTTCTGTATTTCACTGAGACAAAAACACATTAGTGTTCCAGATCATCATTTACTAAAGTAAATTGGCTTTGCTATTAAAGCAAAGATCATTAACCACAGAAAAGGGAAATAGAGTGGATCCTAGGTAAGCGCCCACACTAATATCATTAGAGTATTTCTCTCTAGCATTTTTGGAAAATCTACCACTTTCAAGCTTCATAGAGAATAGAGAATTACAAGTGATTTCTTCCAACCCTATTCCATCCCTAAGTAACCTCCAATATAAATTGAAGGAAAGGCAAATACAGAAATATATTGAATATTTAACTAGAAAATAGAGAGTGCAACTTGTAGTTGTATATTCATGAAGTCTCATCATTCTGGCTTTTATTTGAAAGAATACAGTCAATCTAATCTCAGATTGAGACTACATTCTTTTTTTTTAATTATAGCTTTTTATTTACAAGATATATGCATAGGTAATTTTTCAGCACTGACAGTTGCAAATCCTTTTGTTCCAACTTTTTCCCTCCTTCTCCCCACCCCTTCCCTCAGATGGCAGGTTGACCAATACATGTTAAATATGTTAAAGTATAAGTTAAATACAATATATGTATACATGCCCAAACAGTTATTTTGCTGTATAAAAAGAGTTGGATTTTGAGATAGTGTACAATTAGCCTGTGAAGGAAATAAAAAATGCAGGTGGACAAAAATAGAGGGATTGGGAATTCTATGTAGTGGTTCATATTCATTTCCCAGAGTTCTTTTGCTGGGTGTAGCTGGTTCAATTCATTACTGCTCTATTGGAACTGATTTATTTCATCTCATTGTTTAAGAGAGCCACGTCCATCAGAATTGATCATCATATAGTATTGTTGAAGTATATAATGATCTTCTGGTTCTGCTCATTTCACTCAGCATCAATTCATGTAAGTTGAGACTAAGTTCTAATTGATTTTCTGCAAATGACACAATGTAGAATGTTTAGAGGTAGAAAGGATATTAGAGATCATATACCTAAGGCTGTAATATTAAAGAGAGACAATTGACACCTAGTCAAGGAAATTGCCTAACATCACATTAAGGGCAGAGCCCAGAATAAGATCTGTCCCAGGCCTACTACCTCCCAGAGAAGTATGCTTTCCTTTTTATGACATTGCTTTTTTTTATAAGATGGTCACATGTTTTAGTTTTGCTGCACCAACAGAAAACAATATCTAAGTAATATCTTATATATGTGTTTTTCTATATGTATCTTGTTCTTAACTATATATTCATATTCATTATCTTATTTCATTCTCACAATAACCCTGAGATACTGGCATAGTAAATACTATCTACATTTTACAGGGGAGGAAATTGAGGCATAAGAACTTAAGTGATAAGTTGGTAACTGAACAAAGACTAGAAACAAAATTCAATTTTTTCTACTCAGTTTTGTGTTTTTTGTTTTACTTTTCTTTTCTTTTCTTTCTTTTTTTTTTAGTCAGCCCAAAATAAATGACAACCTTTTGAGTAAATTTTCCTTTTTTGGCCCCTCATTACCCCAAGAAACTAAAGGAATTTCTTATCTAAATCTAAAAATTGTAGAACTAGGTAGTCATTTTGTTTCATCCCAAAGACCTGGATAAAATGTATAGCAGACATGTGTTGATCAGGGGAAATATTCTGACTTTTTTGTTTTGTTTTTAGTTTAGTTTTGTGTTTTTCCTCTACTATTCTGAAAACAGTTACAGTATCAGTAAGTTTGAAAGTGGCCCCCTGCAATTGGAATGGACTGTTTGGTGAGAGGTGATAAGCCTAAAAATGTGGAGGATGTTTTGTTTGATACTGAAACTTTTCAGTATCTTAAAAGAATTGGGGAACTATGCCCAAAGGGTTATCAAACTGTGCACACCCTTTGATCCAGCAGAGTTTCTACTAGGCTTATATCCCAAAGAGATCTTAAAGAAAGGAAAAGGACCCACATGTGCAAAAATGTTTGTGGCAGCTCTTTTTGTAATGGAAAGAAACTAGAAACTGAGTAGATGCCCATCAATAGGAGAATGGCTGAACAAATTATGGCATGTGTTATGGAATATTATTGTTCTATAAGAAACGATCAGCAGGATGATTTCAGAGAGTCTTAGAAAGATTAACATATATTGATGCTAAGTGAAATGAGCAGAAACAGGAGATCATTGTACGTGGCAACAAGAAGATCATAAGATGATCAATTCTGATGGATGTGGCTCTTTTCAACAATGAGATGATTCAAACCAGTTTCAATAATCTTGTGATGATGAGAGCCATCTACACCCAGAGAGAGGACTGTGGGAACTGAGGGTGGATTACAACATCAGTCTGGCATCCTAAAATAAAAGCCTAATGTGAAGAACACATTTAAAATAATGAGTACATAGATAATATCAGTCCTTAATGTATATTTTGGAATTGGTAAAATAGATAATAATAGGTCTAGAAGGTATCAAAACAAAACGTACACATTATCACTCTTTTTGTTGTGGTTTGCTTAAATTTTATTTTCTATCTCTCTTTTTTATTTTTTGATCTGATTTTTCTTGTGCAGCAAGATAATTTTATAAATATACATGCCTATATTGGATTTAGCATTTATTTTTACCATATTTAACATATATTGAATCATATGCCATCTAGGGGAAGGATGGGAGAAAAGGGAGAAACATTGGAACACAAGGTTTTTCAAAGGTCAATGTGAAAAATTATCCTTGCATATGATTTGAAAATAAAAACTTCAATAAAAATAAATTTAAAACCCCCCAAAAACCAAGAATTTAAGTAAAAAAATTGAGTTAGACTTAATTCACAAGATGGACTGCTGATTGTCTTCCTGCCTTTGATTACTGGTATTGGTTCTTTTCTTAAAGTGAGACCTAGCATAATTAATTCCTTCTATAGTGGTTTAATTGGGAAGCTTTGTCTTTTTTTTTTTAGGAGACATGTATTAAAGGTAGTTTACTTCCTGTTCCTACCTAAAGCCAAAAGCATGCTTTCATATTATGAATTATCTCACAAAGTATTTCATCTTTCACTGCTTCAGTAGTAAGTAATAGGTAAAAATAGTTATTTTCATTATATATTGTAAAATAGGAGCTTATTGTATTTTCTCAAGGTTGGAAAAGAAAAAATGAAGAAAACTAAAGTGCTCTTTCTCTTTGCAATGCCAGTAGTTAATTGTTACTGGTAATGAACAATGATTTGGACCTTGAAGGGAAGAATAATAATAATAATAATAATAATAACCAAAAATCTCAAGAGAATGAATGACAACTTGTTAATTGGATGGTTATTTAATAAGCCTCTCAAAAATGTTATAATATCAGCATTTCCTTTATTCATTATTACAGTCTCACATTAGCAGTTTGTTCATGTTCTCTAAATTTATAAAAAGAATATAATTAAAAAAGCATAGTGAGAACACTGGATTATTTGACATCAATGTGTAAAACTGTTCTTCATTTAAAATGGTAAAAACAATTGATATAAAACACAGCATTTTTCTGGGAAAAGGTGTAAGCCCATTATAGGTTTGTCTAAATGTTAAATCTCTTTTTCCACAATTGGATTAAATGCAGCTCCCAAGTAAAAGAAAGATTTATACCAAAATGTGTTATGAATTACTTGATATACATACGTGGATGACATCAAGTCATATGGCACCACTGAAAAACATATTAATTAGTTCAACTCCTGGCATTTTTCTTAAAGGATATCAAACTGTCATTTGGATTTGATAAGTGCAAAATTCTTAATGTACATCAAAAGAGATAGAAAATTTATACTTCCACTTTGAAGCCATAGTTCATATTGCACAAATGAGTTGAAGTAATGTTAAATTAAATACATTAATTTAAAGGAGAAGATTGTAGTTACATACATTAAGAATCAGCCTGGCATCCTAAAATCAAAGCCTAGTATGAAGAACATATTTAGAAAATTGAGTACATAGATAATATCAGTCCTTAATGTATATTTTTGAATTGGTAAAATAGATAATAATAGGTCTAGAAGGTGTCAAAACAAAAACTTACACAATGTTAAAGAAACAGGACACATTGTCCCAAAGCAACTATAGGAAGATGAACGATTTCTTATCAAAAATTTATAAATGCTTTCCTCTGACATTGCTACCACTCTAGGACAAGCCTCCATGACCTCAAACCTAAATTACTCAAATTGCCCATAGGTATGTCTGTCTGCCTCCAGTCTCTTCCTACTCTAATCCATACTCCATTCATCCATTAAAATGATTTTTTCTAAAAATCAGGTCCAACTATGTCACCTTTCTACTATATATATAGCTTGTTTTGTTCTCCACTGGCTTCATGATCAAATATAAAATGCTCTGTTTGGCATCCATTCATAAACTTTTTTAGTCTTCTTATACTTTATTTCTTAATACATATTCATTTTTTTACTTAATAATATTTTTCCAATTACATGTAAAAATAGCTTTCAAAATTCATTTTTGTAAGATTTTAAGTTTTAAATACCCCCTCCCATTTCTTCCTCCTCCCCAACACAGCAAGCAATCTGATATATGTTATACGTGTTCAATCATGTTAAATATATTTACCCATTAGTCATATTGTGAAAGAAGAATCAGAACAAAAGAGAAAAATCACCAAAAAAAAAAGGAAAAAAAAACAATAAAGAAAAGAAAAACTATAAATTCTTTCTCTGGATAGGGATAGTTTTTCCATATGAGTAGCACATTGGTTTTCTGGTTGTTCCAGACATTCTATCTCTTGGCTCCAGGTTCAGTTTCTGGCTATCTTTCATACCTAAAACACTTTCCCTCTTTTGTTCTCACTACTGATCTCCCCAGCTTCTTTATATATCCTTTTTTTAATTCTAGTTTCTTTTCTCCGTTTATTATTCCCTATTTAACCTGTATGTAGTTTGCTTTATCTATGTTTATTTGAATGTTGTCTTTCCCATTCAATTTTAAGCTTCTTGAATGCAGGGACTGTCTTTTGCTTCTTTTGTACTCCCAGGACTTAGTATAGTATCTGGCACTTAGTTAGTATTTAATAAATACTTATTGAGTGATTAATTCTCAAAGCACATGATAAATAGCTTTAAACGTATAGAACTATACTCAGAATAACAGACCTCCTTTCATAAAGCAGAGGTAAAATCTCACAGTAAATATATTTTATTGTGTTTGGAAAATAAAACCAAATGTGGTTTATCTTGAGCCTATTATCCAAGAGAGAAATTAATATGATTAATATACGCATAAATTAAATCAGCACTGCGTTAACAAAGAAGTATTGTTTAAATGGCTAAGAAATCAATATTTAATAATATTATACCTAACATTTATATAGATCTTAGAGTATTAAGCACTTTACAATTATTATCTCTTTTGATCTTCATAACAATGTTGGCAGATTGGTACAACTGCTAGCCCTATTTAACAATGAGGATCCTGAGGCAAACAGAATTTAAGTGTCTATAAAAATTTAAGCATATACTTTTTATAAATGTTACCATACTAAAAATTTAATATCCAAACTACAAAGAATGAAATGCTTTTAAAATAGAGAGAGGGAAAAGAAGAAATCAAAACCACTTGGGAATAGAACAAGACAACCTTTTTGTCTTGTCTGCTACTAGAGCTGTTCTAAAAATGTTTTTAATCAGTTCAAAAACAATAAACTTAAATCCTTAGTTCAGTTACCAACAAAACAAAACAAAATCCAGTCATTTTATCCATTTGCACAAAAGTCTGTATAAAACCAAATGTAGAAATATAATAAGCATAATAACTTATTCATTAGCCATCATATATAGCTGAACTCCATTAATAATAGTGCTAATAATAATGATTTTTAAAATCTAATTGAGAGGATTCATGCAAAGAATATTGAAATTATAACCTTTTCTTAGACACTTATTAGCTATGTGACCATGGACAAATTACTGAATCTGTCTCAGTTTTAGTTTTTCCATCTGCAAAATAATAATAATGATAATAGCTCCTATCTCATAGGTAAATTTGAGAATCAAATGAAATAATACATTTAAAGTATTTTGTAAATCTCGAAGTGATAGATAAGTATTGGCTATTCATCTTATCATTTTTGGTAGAGGGAGTTTCTCCATTGAGAAAACACAGGTCCATTGGCTTGTGAGAAAATGTCCCAACACTCAAGATAAAGAAATTGGCCTTCATACACAGATATTTGTTCCTAGTTTCCTTCCAATTTACCTTATTTATGACAACTAAATTTTGTCCCTTGACCTGGTTGTTAAATTTAAATAAGACAAGACCTTAAATATAATGCTTTAAAATAAAATTAATATTAAATAAGGAGTCCTTCCAGGTTACATGAGCAATAAAGTGGAAGACTAAACAAATTCTTTGATCCTCACTATTTTTTTTAATATTCTTTAAAAAATTTTTTTCCTCACTATCTCTTAAAACTATTTAAAGCAGAAATGTCCAAAGATAAAGAAACTTTAGCTGTCTCCATGGTTTAGAACACCCAAAATCAAAAAGAAAGTTAAAACAAAGTAAACCCTCAAAACCTGTGAATTGAAGCTCACTGATACAGACACAAATGGAGACTTGATAATAAAATACTAAATACTTGATAATAAAATAAAAAATAAATACTAGGGCAAAGAATAAGCCATAGAAACAATAACAATATAAAAATGATAATGCTGAAACAAAATACCAAAATTTCTGAAATGCTACTAACACAGTTGTAAGGGTAAAAAAACGATATCCTTATAAATATATGTTAACAAAATAAAAAAGGATTAATAAACTGAAAAAAAATTTAAAGATTAGAAATCCAACAACCAAAAAAAATTAAAATAAGCAAAAAAAGAGGAGATAGTAAAAATTGGAGATAAAATAAATTGGAAATAAAAAAATCCCAAAGAAATGATCAATACAACTAAAATTTAGTTCTTTGTTATGAAATACCAAAGTTGATAAACACTTAATTAATCCCATTAAAAAGAAGACAGCCAAAAGAGAGGGGGGAAAATTCTCAATCTTGATGTATTCACAGGAGAATGCTATCAAATTTTTACAGAATGGTACCAATATTTCCACAATTTTTTTTCAAAAATTAAAAAAGAAAACATCCTACTAGAATCTTTTTGAGACAATTCTCCTGATCTTCTGGTTTAGGAGAGAAGAAAGACAGTACTAGACATCCATTGACACTTGTACAAACTATCCTGTCCTTTAGCTTCCTTGGGATATATCAGAGTAATATTTCTCATTTTCAGGTTATTCTTTCTCTTTGTCATGCTTTTTCAAACTCCTCATTCTCCACACAATCATATCTTTGCCACACTCACTTCTTACCTTCCCTCTCTCATTTTTCCTCCTTATCCTGTCTTCTCTGCTGCTTCTAATTCTAGGCTAAATTAGGAAAGCTGAAGTGGAGGTACATGTGGTATTATTGTGGAGTATGATATTTGTGAAAGTTCCCTACTTGAATTATTTTAACAATAAAAGGAAGATTTTGATGCTGATAATTGAAAAAAAAAGTAATGTCTAAACCATGGGTGGGGAACTTCCAGCCTATGGGCCACATAAGACCCTCAAACTCATTTGCTAAGACAATAATATGTGATGATTATCATATGTGATGATGAGCTGAAAGCTAGGTACAACAACCTCCCACTGCTTGAGTTCTATAAATCAGTAATTTTGTATAACTTGTGGATGATGTTATAAATATCCAAAAGGTTCTTGGCAAAAAATAGTTCTTCACCTCTAGTGTAAATTAAGAAATGAGAAAATACAGAAAGAAAACCATCATTAATGAAAACTGACTCAAAATTTTTAAACAAAATTTTGTCAATCTACAGTGACTTATCCAAGAAATCATTCATTATGATCAGGTGAAATTTATATTAGGTATATCACAATGATTCAACCATAGGAAAATAATCAACATAATTAATCATATTAAAAATCCAAATATCCCCAACCATATGATTATCTCAATAAATGCAGAAAAAATCTTTGATAAAATACAGTACTCTTGTTATGCTAAAGAAAAATAACAATTCTAGAAAGTATAAACATACATTTCTAGTCATATGAAATTATTATCAATTAGAGAAATGCGAATTAAGAAAATTCTGAGGTACCACTTCAAACCTTTCAGATTGGCTAAGATGACAGGAAAAGATAATGCTAAATATTGGAGGTCATATGACTGGGACACTAATGCATTGTTGGTGGAATTGTGAAATTATGAAACTATTCTGGAGAACAATTTGGAACTATGCCCAAAAGGCAACAAAACTATACATACTGTTTGATCCAGCAATGTCATTCCCGAAAAGATCATTAAAAAAGGAAAAGGACCTATATGTGTAAAACTGGTTATATAATAGGTCTTTTTGATGTGGCAAGGAATTGGAAATTTAGTGGATGCCAATCAGTTGGGGAATGGCTGAATAAACTGTGGTTTGTGAATGTGATGGAATACTATTATTTTATGAGAAATAACAAGTAGCTGATTTCAGGGAAGTTAGAAGAGACTTACTTAAATTGATGCTGAGTGAAATGAGCAGATCCCAAAGAACAATGTACATGGTAATAAGATTATATGATGATCAACTGTGATGAACTTGGCTCTTCTCAACAATTCAGTGATTCAAGGCAATTCCAATATTCTTGGAATGGAAAATGTCATCTTCATCCAGAGAGAAAACTATGGAGACATTGTGGATTGAAGCAGTTTTTTACTTTTTTTTCTTTTCTCATGTTTTTTTTTTTTTCCCTTTTGGTCTGATTTTTCTTGCACAACATGACAAATATGGAAATATGTTTAAAAGTATTACAAATATTTAACCTATATCACATTGCTTGCTGTCTTAGGAAAGGGACAGATAAGGGAGGAAGGGAGAAAAATTTGGAGCACAAAGTCTTAGAAAAACAAATGTTGAAAACTATCTTTACATGTATTTGGAAAAATAAAATACTAATAAGAAAAAGTATAGGCATAAAGAAACCTTTATTTAATATCATAAAAAGCACCTACCTGTAATCAAAAGAAAACATTGTATATAGTGGGGATAACTAGAACATTTTTCAAATAAGTGTGGGACTGAAGCAAGGATACCCATTCTCCCTATTATTATTATTTGATATAGTTCTAGTAGTGATAGTGACATCAATCAGTAAAACATGAGATTAGGCAAAAAAGATAAAACTATCATTATTTGCTAGTGATACGGTGGTTTTGGGGGGAATTCTTAGAGAATTAGTAAAGATACTAATTAAAACAACTAATAGATTTAAGAATCTACAAAATAAAATTTCAAAAATCAATAGCATTTAGAACCAAAATGGCAGATCAGAATCATCCACTCAGCTGAATTTTATTAACATTCCCTTCTAAACAACTTTCAAATAACTCTTCAAATCAAATCTTGATTTGATAGGCAGAGCCAAGAAAAGTTTAGATTGAGACATTTTCTCAGCTTAAAACAAAGCAGGAGCTTTTGCCACGGCAATAGCTTCAGTTCTCACAGTTCAGAGACAGCAAGGAGGTTTGATGACTGGTCAGAAACAGATTACAGTAGCCACTTTACTGGGGATTGAATGCGGCATAGTTCAAGGGTCAGGAGACATACTAATACTTGCAGTTACAGAGAGATAAGATAAAAGTCAGAACAGAAAACAGAAGGGCAGTGACCACACTTCTCCCTATATAACATCACTTAGGAAGCACAAAAAATTTGCAGACTCCCAGAACTAGTTCTGAAAATAGTAGCATGAAAAAGTTTGAAGGTTGGGACAATGCCTACCTATCCACAGGTGAGCAGAACCCAACTTCAGTGTAAGTTCAGAAGCAAGTAAGAGGCTAGAAAAATGAGTGAACAACAAAAAAAAGAACTTGACCAATCTCTCCCCCCCCCCCCACAAAAAAATTATTATGATGGCAAGGAAGAATAAGGCATAAAGTCAGAAGAAGACAATAACATGAAAACAACTTACAAACAAAGTCTCAAAGAAAACTTCTTATTGGATCCATGCCCAACAAAAATTCCTGAAAGAATTCAAGACATGAGTAGTAAGAGAAAAAATTGGGAAAAGAAATGAATGATGCAAGAAAATTATGAAAAAAAACTAACAGTTTAGTAAAAGAGAACAAAAAATACTGAAGAAAATAACATTAAAAAAAACCCAACTCAGAATTGGCCTAGTGGTAAAAGAGGCACAAAAATTCACTAAAGAAAAGAATTCCTTAAAAAGAGAATTGGGCAAATGGAATGGAAAAAGAGGGACAAAAATATCACTGAAGAAAAGAATGCTTTAAAAATGAAACTGGGGCAAATAGAAGCTAATGACTTAATGAGACATCAGTAAATAATCAAATCAAATCAAAAGAATGAAAAAAATAGTAGAAAATGTGAAATGTATCTGACCTGGAAAATAGATCAAGAAGAGCTAATTTAAGATTTATTGGACTATCTGAAAACAATGATCCAAAAAAAGAGAGCTTAAACATCATATTTCAAGATACATACAGTGTTAAAGGACAAAACCAGAATCTTTTATGCTTTAGTTGAAGTAAAATAAAATAGAAATGGCTAGCAATCATGATTTCAGACAAAGCAAAAGCAAAAATAGCCCTAATTTAAAAAGATAAGCAAGAAAACTACATTTTGCTAAATGGCACTATAAACAATGAAGTATATATATACATATATATATAGGTATTTTGCTGATAGCAATTTGGAATCCCTAGGAAATAATGATGTCAAGAAAAAGAAAAATTGACTCGGAGTGTAGGATATTCAAAGAACAGTGGACTTATGATTACTTTTTCATGCAGTAGAAGGAAAGAGCTGCATGTCTGATATGCCAGAATATAGTGTCTGTGTTCAAAGAATATAATTTGCGTCGACACTATGAAACTCAACATAAAGATAAATATGATTGTTTGGTTGGAGAAGTGAGAAAAGATAAAATATTAATACTGAAAAATACATTGACAACTCAGCAAAATACTTTTGTGAAGCAGAAGCAGCTAAATATTTCATCACTGTGAGCAAGTTTTCAAGTTGCCAAGCTAATAGCATGCACTGGCAGACATGGAGAGATAATTTGTTAAAGAATGCCTTCTTTCTGTTGCCAAAGAGATGTGTCCAGAGAAGGCCGATTTATTTAGTACAGTGAGTCTTTCAGGACCTACAATTACACGGAGGATTGAAGAAATGGGAGACAATCTGCATCAGCATTTGCAAAACTCCATTAAAAAATTTCATATTTTTCCTTGGCACTCAACGAAAGCAATGATGTTTGTGATTCTGCACAACTTCTAATTTTTATTCATGAGACGAATGATTATTTTGAAGTCATAGAAGAGCTTGCTGCACTGCAAAGCATAAAGGAACAACTACAGGAGAGGATATCTATGAAAAGGTTTGCCAAACTATGAATGGTTTGGAGCTGGACTGGGCTAAACTAGCCAGCGTGACAACTAATGGTGCTCCTACCATGGTGGGGTCTAAGAAAGGAGTAATTGCTCACATTAACCAAAAGATGGACAAACATAACCATTCTCATCCAATAGCCATACACTGCCTCCTCCACCAACAAGCGCTGTGTAGTAAATAACTGAAGTGGGACTCTGTTATGAAAATTATGGCATCTTATGTTAACTTCATTAGAGCTAATGCACTAAATCACAGACAATTTCAGGAATTTCTGTCTGAGCTAAATGTTGAGTATGAGGATGTTCTATATCACACAGAAGTCCATTGGCTGAGTCGAGGGAGAGTTTGAAATGTTTCTATGACTTACTTCCACAGATTACAACTTTTCTGCTTTTAAAAAACAAAGAAGTACCAGAGCTCAATGATGCAGAATGGAAATGGCACCTTGCCTTTCTGACAGATGTAACAGAGCTACTCAACAATTTCAATATGCAACTTCAAAGAAAGGGGAAGCTCATCTGTGATATGCAATCACATGTCAAAGCATTTGAAGTAAAATTAGGCTTCCTCATCAAACAAGTGAAGGAGAAAAACTTCTGCCATCTCCCCACAACTCAAAAACTGTTCATGGAAAAACCACTGATTGCATTCCCAAACAAAACATGTGTGGATTCACTGGAAAAATTGCAAAAGGAGTTCCAATTTAGATTTAAAGAGCTTCATCTCCATGAACAGGACATAAAGCTTTTCCGCAACCCATTTTCTATTGACATTGAAAATGAGGATAAAATTTACCAAATGGAACTGGCTGAACTGCAGAATTGTGACTCTCTGAAAGACGCATTCAAGTCAAGCAGCCTTCATAATTTCTATGCATCTCTCCCCTCTGAGACATATCCTCATCTCAGGAACCATGCACTCAAAATGGCAACCATCTTTGGCAGCACTTATGTCTGTGAACAGACTTTTTCTAGAATGAAACGTTTGAAATCTCCAACCAGATCAAGACTAACGGATGCACACTTGCATCACTTGTTACAACTAGCAGTGACAAACATGGAACCAGACATTGACCATCTCATTAGCCAAAAGCAGGCCCATAGTTCCCTTTGAAATACTGGTAAGTTTATTGATTTAACTTTACTTCATTTTAAATATTGTATTTGTTCCCATTTTGTTTCTTCACTTCAAAATAAGATATATGCAATGTGCATAGGAATTTGTTCATAGTTTTTGTTTTTACTATAGTTCAGCCCTCCAACAGTGCGAGGGACAGTGAACTGGCCCCTTATTTAAAAAGTTTGAGGACTCCTGGATTACAGTATGCAAATTAAAACAACTCTGAAGTACCATCTCATACTTATCAGATTGGCTAATGTGAAAGAAAAAGAAAATAATAAGTGCTGATGAGGATGTGGAAAAACAGGGACACTAAATCACTATTGGTGGGGTTGTCAACTGATCCAAACATTCTGGAGAACAATGTGTATGTGTGTGTATGTTTTTACACACGTCCTTCTGTAATAAATAATGAGTCAAATGATAGGAACAAGCAGTTCTCAAAAGAAGAATTGCAAAATATTTATAACCACATGAAAGAGTGCTCCAGATCATTATTAATAAGAAAAAATCAAATAGAAACAACACTGAGGTTTCCCCTTGTACTCTACAAATTGGGGGAAAATGTCAAAAAATAGAAATATTTAATGTTGGAGGGTTTATAGAATGATAGACACACCAATTCATTGTTGGTGAAGCTGTGAATTGGTACATCCATTAAGAAAAGCAATTTGGAATTTTGCAAATAAAATGACTAAAATAGCCCTATCTTTTGATTACTACTGGGCTTATGCCTCAAGAAAGCCATTGATAAGAAGAAAGCCCCTATATTCTTTTTTTTTAGTATCTTTTTATTTACAAGATATACACATGGGTAATTTTTCAGCGCTGATTCTTGCAAAACCTTCTGTTCCAACTTTTCCCCTGCTTCCCCCACACCTTCCCCCAGATGGCAGGTAGACCAATACATGATAAATATGTTAATGTATATGTTAAATACAACATATGTATACATATCCATATAATTAGAAAGTCCCTATATTCAATAAGATATTTATAGCAACACCTTTTGTGATATTTAAGAATTAATCACAAAGCAGATGCCCATCCATTGGGAAATAGCTAAACAAATTGTATTACATTAATATAATGAAATAGTACTGTGCTCTAAGAAATGATTCATGTGATGGTTATAGAGAAGCATGAAAACATTTATATGAACTTACGCAGAGGGAAGTAAATAGAAGAGAACAATACACATGCAACAATATAAATGGAAAATACAACAGCACATATCATTCTGTCTTGTGTTGTGTGGACCTGCTACTTCTCTGAGCATACATTTTTTTATATGATGATAACTATCCAATACTTTAACAGATTTGGTTTTTTTTTTGTTATGCACACTCCAACACACACACACATATACACACACACACACAAATAATATGCACATTTTCAAATATAACTGAAAATACTACATACATACTTTGAGTTGGATGGTAATACAATAAAATTTAATAAAGTTTTATCAGAATATTTATAATCATTAGTCATAATATGGTTGTTTTTCCTTCTTTGACAGTTTCATCATTTTCATAAAGTTTTTGAAACTATCTCAAATAACTTCAAGTTTTACAGCTAGATGACTCTAATCATCATCACTTTCCCTCCCTTTGAAAATAGAAAAGCTACTTTTGAACAATGAGGTGATTGGCAATTCTAGTAGACTTGTGCTGGAAAGAGCTATGCGCATCCAGACAGAACTATAGAGACTGCATGTAGGTCAAAGCATAGTATTTTCACCTTTTTTGGTCATTATTGTTATTTGTTTTCTTTCTCATTTTCCTCCTTTTGATCTGATTTTTCTTGTGCATGATGAATATGGAAATATGTTTAGAAGAATTGCACATATTTAACCTATCTTGGATTGTTTGCTGTCTAGGGGAGGCATGAGGATGGGAGAGAGGGAGAAAAATTTGGAACACAAGGTTTTGAAAAGGTGAATGTTGAAAATTATCTTGTGTGTATTTGGACAAATAAAAAGCTATTAGCAGTTTTTTTTTTTTTAAAGAAAGAAATAAGTAAGCTGACTATTTCCTCACCTAAGAAGTCTTTTGGCAAGCCAAGATCACATGGCTGTAACTGGACCAATTCAAATGTAGTTGATAAATTAATTCAAATATGTAGAGAGTCAGGTAATGAAAGCAAAAACGACCGTGTAAAGAGTGACTTAGACCCAGCAGTGTTGTTAAAAGAAAATTTCAGGTGTCTGGCCACAATTCGGTGTGTTGAAGCCATCTTAGCCACTGCATGATTGCCTTTATCATTTTAGAGAGAACATTGTCTATGCACCAAAAAAAATAATGTAAAGTAACAAACTAATAAATATCAATTAGGACTCAAAGGAAGACATAGTCTTAACAGTCTTGAAGATTTATCCAGAACAATGAGACATTAAGCACCTCACCTAGTGTCACATAAACAGTACTTGTATTTATCATAGAAATTATCTCACCCAGGAGTTCCCTTGCATCAGTGAAATCACAGGTCCAGGCTCTATCCCTTTTAAGTCAGACACCTTTCCTATCCAAGTATCTTTTGTTTGGCTATATCAATAAAATTCATTGGAATACCCCAAGCTACCTCTTTGTGGAAGTGGAAATTATACAGGTTACACAAGTTTTTGGACTTCTTCAATGTATTGATCAATTGTGTTGGGGTTTTTTTTCCTCTTAAAATTAATAATTGTTATATAGGATAGCTCTCTGGGTGGAGACAGGGAGGGATACTTGGGATAATTGGAATGATATATATATTTTAAAAGAAACTCAATAAAGGGAAAAAAAGAAATTTATGTGATAATTTTATTATATATTTGGAAGGAATAGCAACATGGTAGATTTGGAATTTCCTGTGCAGTCATCTTTTTTTATTGTGCTATGTTATGGAAGTGCTTGTTTTGTTTTGTGAATTGAAATTAAATTTTAAAGGAAAAAAATTAAACCAGAAGCTGTAGTACAGCATAGTAGATAAAGATCCGGTCTTGGAACCAGAAAAATTTGAATACAAATGCCTCTTGACATATCGTCTGTGTGACCCTCGATGAGTCATTTAATGTTTCAAAAAAATATTTAAGACCATTAACTTGCAGAGAAAATGCCCACTTGAATCAGTAGAAGGGAGTATCTCCCTGGAATAACCATATCAGTGAAGTCACAAATCCAATCTCTCTTCCTCTTAAGTCAAATGTTTTGTCTTCCCAAGCAGCCTTTCTCTGTGGCATGCACCAACCAAACCCTGACAAGGGTTGCCACAAAGTAGGATAAAACTAAGGACTCAAGCAGCACACTAAGCTTTAGAAAAGCAAAGGCAAGATAGAGCATATCATTTTTTCTCTTACTTTGTGTCTAAATATTTTCTTTCATTTTATGTGGTATACATACCATACTGACACTTTTTATAACACAACTACTTTGTTTTTACATAGTATCACTTCCAAAAAAACTCTAAGACACAAACATCATTTTATTATACTTTGTAGCCTTTTTGGGGGAAGATATCATTGAAATATCAGAATTGAAAGGGACCTCTGAGACCATCTGGCTCAATCTAGATCAAGACAAGATCTTTCCTCTACAACATGCCCAATAAATGGAAATCTAGCCTTTGCTTAAATACCTCTTGTGAGGGGTTTCTCACTATCTATCAAGGCAGCCCATTCCATTTGTGGAATGGGTGTGTTTTTGTGTATGGTGCTAATTATTAGGTGGTTTTTCTTTATGTCAGGTCTAAATTTGTCTCTCTGTATCTTTCACCAATTGTTTCTAATTCTGCCCTACAGAGACCAAGCAGAAAAAATCTAATTCTATTTTCACAAATAACAGTCTCTCAAAGAAAGCTACCCCAGCACTTAGCACAGTGCCTGGCATGTAATAGACACTTTATAAATGCTTGATGATTGATTATTCATAGAATTCTCCAGAATAAACATTTCAATTCTTCAGCCAAAGTTTATCTGGCATGAATTCAAAGCCCTTGACAATCTTGGATGTCCTTCTCTCAAGCTTATTAATGTCTTTCTTAAACTGTAGCAACCAAAATTGAAAACAGTATTCCAGATTTGCTCTTATCTGGGAAAAGTAGGTAGGAAAGTAGCAGAAATTATTATTTATCTTTCAGATAGAGAAACTGAGGCATGGGATTGATCATACTATTTTTCTGGTATAAACCAGTACTTCCCTAAGGGACAAAATAATGATAATAGCCAACATTTACAGAGTGCTTACTTTGTGCCAGACACTGTACTAACTAAATGCTTTACAATTCATTCAATTCTTACAACAATCCTGGGAAGTAGAGGTTATCGTCCAGTTTATGGATGAAAAAATAGAGGCAAACACACTAAATGACTTACCTACTTACATAACTATTATCCATCTAAAGTTGGATATGAACTCAGATTTTCCTGATTCCAGGCTCAGCACTCTATCAGCACTTCTCAGCACTCTATGTGGTGCAATGGCACCATCCTAACTGCCTCAAGAATGGAGTAACAAGCAATTGCTTGTAAGTCAACTTATTGTTGGTGTATTCTTTTTGCTTTGGCCTGTAATATAAGTATTAAAGGTCATTGCTTTATCCATTTTAATGGTCTGGAATAGGACTTAGTGACACATGCCAAAATGGAGATATAGATATTGGCAGGGACTTACTTCTGAGTGAAGACATTGTCTGTCCCCCTGTTGTGAATGTAGAATCAACCTCTTTCCATCAGCTAAGGGACTAGAAGAAGTCCCATCTTTAAAACTATCAGTTTGGGTTATTTTGTACTCACTATGAAGGCATTCAGGAAATTAAAAGTTTTGTTCATTCACAGCTCAGGTATAATAAACTGATCTAGGTGAGGGGAAGATCTAATTTTCCTTCCCCATCTCCTTCATAGACCTCATGGCCCCAAGAAACAGACATGGAATTTTGTTCTGTTTGTTCTATTTGCCCTTTTCAATTCTAACCAGATACAGTAGAATTCCTTGTATCCTGATTTGTGCCATGGTGACTTTGGAGGCAGGATTCTAGACCAGATTTCTGGCAATTTGTTACTGCCAGCTCAGAAATGAAGCCATGAGAAGCACTCTGGCTTAAGCCCAAGGAGGAAACTTTGGGTTTAGAACTTGGTGAGCTCATGCTATATAGCACAATTTCTTAACTTTTCCCATTCGTGATCCCTTTTTGTCTGAGAGATTTTCATGTGACCAGAGGTATATAAGTATATAAAGTAAGTATACAAATACATTTACTGATAATAAATCATAATTTTTAGACTCCCACAATCATCAGTCACATGATCCCAGTTTAATAAGTGTTGCTATACAGGAACTGAGTTATGAACCTAATTTCTTTCTTCTCCAGAGACTAAGGTTGAATAAAAGGGGGATTATGACCCTCACATGTTGAGGAGAGGGAATGTTTGTATATATTTCTTCTTGCTGTATCTTTGAGGTAAATTATTCCTTTGTAATTAACTCGCTAAGTAGAACTGGGATACAGAGGACCCTTTAAAGTTGAGGGAAGACAATTTATTAGGGCTGATGCCTATGATTTAAAAAAAAAAGCTAAATGTATCCCAAATGCTCTCAAAGTACTGGAGAATCCTGGGAGAGGAATGAAAAGTAAAGCTGGTTTTCAGGCATTGGGGGCTGGAATAATCACTGTTAGATGAATACTAAGAGCAATGACTTAAAATGGAGAGACTCAGGAAATCTTAGCTGTATTACATCCTATTTAAAAAACAGGTTAGGTTGGTCATGGGTCACTTACTTGTGATCACTGCTACTCTTGGGAAATTGAAATTGATAGATCGCTTGAATTCAAAGCTCTGAGTTGTAATGGAGCCAAGACCCAACTTGAGCTCAGGTACCCTCATTAAGTTTAGCACAATTATGATAATGAGAAGGGAGGATCCACCAGGCTACCTAATAAGGGACAAACTATTCCAGGCCAGAAAAACAGAACAGTTTAAAGCTTTTGAAAAGACTGACATTTGGATCAGGCTGTGTGAATAGCCACTTTGCTTCTAGCTTGAGTCATATGGAGACTCAGTGTCAAAAAGATAGAAAAAAAAAAAAAGCAAAAAACAGATGGGCAGTTCTAATAGATAGCATGAGAAGAATATGGGGAGAGGAAAAAAGGATCTTATTGTAACCACTAAAACCTAGACAGCTAGGTGGTACAGTGGGTAAGGGGATAGTACAAGGAGTCGGGAAGAACTAGTGTTTTGTAAACACTAAAGTGCTGATGACTTTGTTATTAGTAATAACTGATACTACTTATTGTTGTTGTTGTTATACCTTCCACATAGTCTAATAAACCTCTTATCACTCAAAAGCAGCCAAAAGATTTATATTTCATTAGCCAAAAATATGAGCAAGATAGCTAAAATGAGAAAGGCTAAAACTTTTTCATAATATTTCATAATTAAACAATTGTATGTTGTATGTAAAATTAAACAATTATATATTGGTAGGGATCATTAGAATATAATTTGATTTTAATACAGAATGGTTTGATATATTAAAAATAATCAAAGAATAGAGAAGGACTAACATGTGGGAAAAGCCATTATAATGATTGAGTTCTATGTGGCCTGAGAAGGTAGAACTGGAAACAATGGATGGAAGTGGAAAGAATATTGAATTTGGAGGCCACACTGGGTTCAAATCCTGGCGCTGCCACTTATTATCTGAGTGATTTTGGACAAGTCATTTAATCTCTTTAATTTCCTCATCTATAAAAAATTTGGGGTCTCTTCCAGTTCTAAAAACATGTAGATGCTATGTAGAGAAGAGGTAAATTTAAGCTTGCTATGAGGAAATACTTCCTAACAATTAGACCTATCCAAAAGTGGAACAGACTTGGAGAGATAGTGGGTCCTCCCACAATTGGAGATAATCACATGGAAGTCAGATGACCATTTTTCAGGTACATGTAGTGCAGAGTTTTTTTTTAAAGTAGCATTTGGACTAAATAGCCATTAAAATCTTTTCCAACCTGAAATGCTTCAATTCTATTCTGTGAATTTAGAAATGAATGGATGGGTATATGTAGAAGAGAAAAAGAAGACACATACAAATGTGTCCTGAATTATCTTGAATTTTAAAAAAATCATAGCATCCTTTCTGGGACTACTTTTCCAAACACTTGCACTAGTGAAGTTGCTATATAGATTCTAGGAACTATATTACTATATTACTAATTGTATTACTATATATACTATATTACTAATGGAACTATATTACTAATACTATCATTCATGAGCCACCATCAATATGCTTTCCATTAAAAATCAACCAGTACATTGAATTATATTTTAGCAAAGGTATTTACTAAGACTGTATAGTAGAAAAAGTTGCTACAAAGTATTCCCCACAAAAGTCCCACAAATCCATATAACATCTGTAGGCATAGTGGACTTAAACTTAGAATAGACTGATACTGTATATTGTATATTGTATACATGTAGTTTACACACATGGCAAAGGGCAATTTCCAAATCCTGCTACTGATTCTCTTTGTAGAGTCTGTACAACTCTCCTTAGATGCTGGTATCTAATGGACAAGCTGCTCAGCTAAACTCCAAAGATTTGTTTCCTTCTCAAATATATAGCTAGTGCTTCTCTGTCACAAAGGGTTATGTTTCATGAAACTGCTTAATATAAAAAACTCATAGTGCTAAATTGCAGATAGTTTTCTATTGATTTGGTGTGCTTTGTAGTAAAGATTCTCAGAAAAGTGGAATAGTTCAAAATTAGGAAATTACCACTCTTCCATACTTCAGAATGCATGACCATACAACTTAACAAACAGATACTATTCTACAAAGTTATAATAGAGTATTACCTGTTGTGATGCTTGAAAAGTTCTTTCCAACTCCAAACAATAAAGAAAATGAAGAAAAGAAAATAAAGCCTCCTTTCTCAGAAGGAAAGCCTAGTCCCCACAGGTCCCCACATGATTCCCAGAACATGTGGGACTCTGTCCACAGGGATTAAGGACCTGAGTTTGACTACAGTTGACCCACTCACCCATGTGAGAACACAAACTTCTTTGACTTGGTACATGTGTAACAACTCTAACCTACTGGCACCATGTGGGCTGAGACACTTAACCTCTCCCTCTTACACTCAGAAGCTCAGTCTTTTACCAAGTACTATAACAAACTGATACTTGATGTGATCTGGCGTGAGTCAGGGTTGTGATTCTCATCTTCTCCCTTTCCCCGTTAAGGACTTTTTCTCTAGACGCACAGGTTTAATCCTGAGACATTCCTCCAGTGTTCTTGGAGGCACTTAAAATTTCCTCAAAGATCTCTGAAACACATAGGAAATCCAATGGTAGGTCTAAACTCATCCCTCACTAGAAAAAAATAATTTGGAAAACAAATCAAATTTATAAAAACAGCAAATTGATATGAGGCTCCCAAAAGAGATTTAAAAATTGGGGATTAAATAAAGTTTCTAGGTCAATAGACAAACTTTTATCCTATGAATCTTCAGTCCATAAGGATCTTAGATAACCCATCTAGATTCTTGTCTTAATAAAGCAACCAATCTAAATCTACTTAAAAGTGAAAAAACAAAAGAAAACATACAAACATGTATAAACTATCACGTTATGCTTTAGGCAAATGGCTAGGCACCATTAGTTTCATGTATTTTGAATACATACAGTTCATATTGATAATAGATAAAGTAGCATAGCAGATAATAGTACAAAAGCATTCAAATAAAGTTATCTTAAAGGAAATCATCTCATTTGAAAAGGAAACACCAGAAAGCTAACTGTCCAAATATAGTCTAAAGGAAAATAAAAATATACTGATTTTTCTCCAGAGGATTCCTGTGAAACTAGGGTAAGCAATTATAAGAGTCTCAGATAGAGAGTCTTCCCAGTGGATTTCTGTAATTGAGAAGGGCACCCAAAATATATTCTAGATAAAGCCCCAAAAGTGTAATATAGCCCATTGCTCCCAATGACTTCTCCCAACTTATCATTTACTTAGATGAATAATGTTACTTCAAGTTCTAGGACAAAATTGTGAGGCTAAAACTTCTTTGAATTTATTCCTGTCTTGAGTTCATAGCTTACACACTCAAATCCCCTGAAATCATAAGGTCTCATGCTTCCTCTCTCTGCTGACTATATTTGTCCTCTATGTTTCTCTGTTGCTGGTTGGATGTGTTGTCTTTTACTATTCCACTCTTTTGGATGACATGGCCAATGGAATGGGGGAAAGAAGGAAAAAGAAATTTGAGTACTGGCTATGAACTCAAAACAGGATGATAGGGCTTAGGGAAAATATAATGTGTTCAGTTTTGAAAATGTTCAGTGCCTATAGGACATCCAGTTCAAGATGTCTAACAGGTAATTGGAAGTGCAAGACTGGAGGTCTTGGTTTGGCTGGCTAGATAAATTTAAGAATCATCATCATAAATGTAATTAGGGAAAGGAATCTACATATACAAAAATGTTGATATCAGCTCTTTTTGTAGTGGCAAGAAATTGGAAATTGAGTGGATGCCCATTGGTTGGGGAATGGCTGAATAAGACATAGTATATGAATGTGATAAAATATTATTATTCTATAAGAAATGATGAGCAGGCTGGTTTCAGGGAAGCCAGGAAAGACTTATATGAACTGATGCTAAATGAATTGAGTAGAACCAAGGAAACACTGTACACAGTGTCAGCAAGATCATGTGATGATCAACTGTGATGGAGTTGGTTCTTCTCAGCAATGAGAAGATTCAAAACAATTTCAATAGACTTGGGATGGAAAATGTCATCTGCATCCAGAGAGATAACTGAATGTGGATCAAAGCATAGTATTTTCCACCTTTGTTTATTTGCTTTTCCTTGCTCATGTTTTTTTCTCTTTTGGTCTGATTTTTCTTATACAACATGACAAATAGAAAAATATGTTTCTGTCTTGGGGAGAGAAAAAATTTGGAACACAAAATCTTATAGAAATGAACGTTGGAAACTATGTATAGTTGGAAAAAAATTAAATACTATTGAGAAAAAATAAAACGAAACAAACAACAAAAAAATCCAACTACTCTATCCAAAGTTACCAATGATCTCTCAATTGCCAGATCTAATGGTCTATTTCTGGTCTTCTTTGACTGTACTATGAGAGGGTTTTTAGAGAGAATCCCTTTGCTTTTGTTCCAAAGGGGTAATAGGGAAGAAGGATCAGCCAAATTTATCAGAGTGAAAAACTGGGAAAGAGTTAAAGTCATCATACTTGAATCCTTAGGCTTTGCATTAGGGCTTGCTGAGACGTGTGTTGGCTTTCTGCAAGTGCACTGCCTATCACTGCTTAATTTTATCTGCCTGTAGATTTATAATTTAAAAGTCTGGAACAATGGCAGAGGTACAGTTCATAGCCTGCTGCATGTTATAAATTTCCTCAAGTGGCAGAATGTCCTGTCCCAAGCTGCCAAGTTGAAATTTCTGTCTGGGGACATGTATTTTTACCTCCGTGGCCCTTTAATAAGGTAGAAAGAGGAAAATGGAAATCATTGGACAAAATGAATAAGAATTTCATTATTCATGCTAAATTCTGGCCACTGTCCATGAGCAAAGTTGGTCTCAGGGCTTTGACAATTTTTTAAAATGGAAGTGTATTCCTTTCCCAATTGTTCCTTTTTGTCCTCATCCCCAAAAAAGTAGGTTAAAAATATCATTTTTTTCTCTCCAGTTTCATAATATTACATTCTAGTTACTCAAGTATTCTGGAGCTTGGATGCATGCTGCCACCTGATTTACTCGCTCAAGTTCTCATGGTCTTAGTATTTATATAACAGCATTTTGTGTCACTGTGATTTAGGGAAACCTTAACCCAATATTCTCCCCTTCTCTTCAGCCCTTCTCAATTAGATTAAAAGTCTAGGACTGACCCTTCCACTTGCTGGTGATATTCCAAACCCGACATCATTAAGGTTCAGAAAAGATCCCTAGAAGTAGCTTTGTATTTGGTGCTCTGAGACTAGTCTATTCTGAATTTGCTCTACTGGGGTAGTGTGGAAGGTTTAAAACAATTCTGTAGATCCAGGATGGGGCAATGAACAAGGACACAGTGCAGAAACCATGGCACTGTTGAATGGTGTTTAAATCAGACTGCTTGCTAGAACATGCAGATGGTTTTGACACATTCTTGGATAATGAGTATCATCAAAAAGAAACACTGATGTTTTGTTCTTGGTACCTGGTTCCAAAGATAATAATCATAATCAGAAAATCAGCTACAATTAGTTGCAGATTACAACAGGATAGAATCATAATTAATTTAATTATAATAACTATGAAGATCCTAGAGAAGGTCTTTTATTCTGAGGCATAATGCAGTCAGCATAATGTCTTCCACAAACAAGAGCATCTGGATGACCTCATCCTTTATTAGGAAATCCTTCTTCCATTTGGGCTTTTCATAGGACATCCTCCAGGCCAGTGATGAACCTCTGGCAAGAATCTATCTCCTTGTTTGATGATTGATTCGATATTGATTATCAGTGGAATACTGAATAATATTATGGTTCTCTGATGCCATAATGGCATCTCTCAAGGAAACTTGGGTTTTTTTGTTATGATCTTAACATATGTATTAGACGGTGCTTTTGAGAATAAAAATTTTAAGGCTATAATTTGCTCCATTAAGTCAAGTATACGTTAATTTTTACAAAGTACTTTCTTTACAACCATCCTTGGAGTAAATATATTCATTTTAAGATGAAGAAACTAATGATCAGGGAAGTTGTGTCATACAGCTTATATCAGGGCTAGGATTTGATTCCTAGTTCTCTAAACCCAGCATTCTGCCCATGAGATTACTTTGCCTTCCAACAGATGCAGTCTAGGCTCATCCTGTGTGAAAGAATGGTAAGAAATCCCAAAGCTGTAAGGAGGTTCAAGATTTTATTACTATCTCTTCTGACCTAGCCCCCTCCACAAAGTGACAAGAGTGAGTTTACATCTTAGGGCCAGCATTAGATATGATGGAATAAAGAACATGGAAGTTCATTCTAGCTAGCTCTGAAATCCTGTGATTTTTACATACACACACATACACACACACCACGCTTGCATACACGCTCACTACTCCAAGTGAATCAGGCATTTTTCCAAAGGAGGAAAAGACCTTGATTTTATACATTTAGCGCTAAAATGGCAAATACCTGAGAGAATTAACTCATTTGTGTTAATGTGTTTTAGTTTAAGTGTAAGGGTTAATGGTGTATATAGCAAAACTTTATCTCCTCTCTCTACTCTCCCAGCTTAGTAGCCCCAAAGGATTGGAACAATGCAGTTGCTCCCAAAGGGACCACGAGGTGGAAGAAACAATTGGTGAGAAATAAAGGTGTTTTGTTTGCTACTTAGACTCATGGGAAATGCTGAAATAGGAAGGAAACAATGGCTCCTGTGTGCCTAGAGAAAGGCAGGACATCATTCTCATCATGTCTTAATCTGGTTTTAAAGATGGAGACCTTCTGAAAGATGAGTTGTGAGCTGTGGTTTTGATTCCTGGACAAACTTTCATGTGAAGCCAGATTAAACTGGGGCAGCTAGGTGGTGCAGTGGATAGAGGACCAGGCCTGAGTCAGGAAGATTCATTTGAGTTCAAATCTGACCTCAGATACTTAGATGTGTGACCCTGGGCAAATCACTTAACCCTGTTTGCCTCAGTTCTTCATCTGTAAAATGAGCTAGAGAAGGAAATGGCAAACCTCTTCATTATTTTTGGTTCTCTCCCCACCCCCCCAAGTTAAGTGACTTGCCCAGAGTCACACAGCTAGGAAGTGTTAAATGTCTGAGTCTAAATTTGAACTCAGCTCTTCCTGACTTTAAGGTCAGTGCTCTGTCCACTAAGCCATCTACAGTATCTTTGCCAAGAAAACTCTAAATGGGACCACAAGGAATCAGTTTTGACTGAAAAAAAAACACTGAACAATTTGAAAGATAGAAAGAAGAAGATTCATAGATAGATTGATTAAATAAGACTGTACAGGAGGATTTACATGTGACAAAGAGTCAGGGACAGTTGAGATTCTTTTTCTGACTTCTTATCTAAGCAATGCTTAAATACTTAAGACTCTAAATTGTATATTCCATAGGACAGGTTTTGGTCAGGCGAGTTTAATATGAAGTCAGATTTAACCAACATTTGAAGGAGGAATGGCCCCAAGTCCTGAATAATAAAAGGAAATAAAAAATTCCCATGGCAATATCTTAGAGTCAGCCCTATTTAACTTCATCTGTGCATAGTCAAATAGAAACTGGAACAGAGATATTCCACTTTCTATGTATGTGCACATGCAAACACCCATGGACTAGACTAAGCTAGCCAGCCCACTTCACCTGCTCCACTTTATGATGTATGTTGTAGTTCCTGACCCTCTCTTAGACTAGAATGTTTATAATTTTTATCAAGCTGTCTGTTCCCACAAAATCTTTCAGGTAGTTCTTTTGTTTTGCTAACCTATGAGTAATCAAGATTGTGTCAGGATCTACTTATATCAGCAGCTATCCTTTCTACCCTTATTGTATCTCCATTTACAGATACCAGGCTAGTCTCTCTCAAAAATTAGAAGCAATGTCATATCATAACTCCACAATAGCCCTTTGTCATATGATTTTTTTTCCTTTTTTAAAAAAATCTTTATTATGATTCAATCAGGACTATTACTCTTGGTTAGGCATTTATTTGGCTGACTAAACCCTGTCTTCATGGTATGTTAATATTAAATGAACTGGCTGATGTCTGTCCAATGGGATATTAAAATTTGCTGAAGGCTTAAGATGTTCCTGAGATAAGAAGCCAAAAGGGATGCCAGATTTCCCAAAGTAATTTAACTTTCTTTCTTCATGGAAGGATCCCAACTGGCTTGGACTTTGTGGTTATTTTTGTCTCAATTAACCCATTGTAAACTCTAAAGCTTGCAAACTTATCTGACCTAAGGATTCTAATACTAAGTCTTTTAAATTAAATCGGTTTTATTTGAGAATGTATGAGATTATGATTCTGTTTAACTAAGTTTCTTTAGCATATATAGCCTAAAAGGATGTCTGAGATTATTAAGTGATTGAAAATTATTTCTCTGACTCTCTGATATAATTGAAAATTATTTAAGCTTTGTAAGAACCCTAATCAGATTTCAGAGTTATTTTTCTGAGTTTTCAACCTGTGCTTAAGCATAATAAAACATGGGACTAGAGTCCACTTTGTTCACCCCTTCCCAATTCCCCATATTTTACAGATAAGGAAACTAAGCTGTTAAGTGACTTGTCCAAGTTTCACATGGATAGCAAATATCACTGTGGACCACTCTCTTTTTGATACTCCCTTCTCTCTAGACTTTCAGGACATCATTTTCTCTTGGCTCTCCTCCTATCACACTCTGACCATACTTCTTTGTCTCCTTCACTGGATCTTCCTACAGATCTCATCTTCTCTCTATAGATAGCCCTCAGGATTTTGTCCTGGGTCCTCATTTCTTCTCCTTTTATATTACATCCTTTGGTGATCTAATCATCTCCCATGGAATTAATTACTTTCTCTTTGCTGATGATTTCCATTTCTACTTTTCTTGTGCCATCCTCTCTGCTGACCCCCAAACTCACATCTCCAACTATCTTTCAGACATCTCCAAATGAAAGTCAGTGAACATCTGAAACTAAACATATCTAAAACTAGGAACTCATATCATTCCCCCGAACCCTCTCTTCTTTTTACCTTCCTCATTACTGTAGAGAACAACACCATCTTCCCAGTCCCCCAGACTTCTAACCTAGGAGGTATACTGGTTTCCTTAACATCTCTCATTTCTCTTCCTCACCTTCCGTATCTAAGATATTTCCAGTATCTGTTCATTTCACCTTTATAACATCTCCTCAACATAAACCAGTTTTTCCTCTCACACTGCCACCATGTTAGTGTAGACCCTTATCACCTGTTACCTGGATTATTATAATATCTTGCTGACAGGTTTGCCTGCCTCCAGTATTTTTCCACTGCAATCCATTCCTCTTTCAGCCACTAAAGTGATTTTCCTAAAACACAGATCTGATCACATCATCTTGCTATTCAATATAAACTAGTGACTTCAAATTGCCTCCTTGAACAAGAACAAAATGCTTTGTTTTGATCGTCAAAGTCCCCTCCTCTCTTTGCAGTCTTCTAACACCTTACTTCACACCGCATAATCTTTGATTTAATGACACTATTACCTGGTTTTTCCAGGAACAAGACACCTTATCTCTTAGTTTCAGGCCTTCTTCCTGACTCTCTCATACCCAAAATACTTTTCTTTCTCTACTCTGACTACTAACTTTTCTTGGTTCCTTTAAGTCCCAATGAAAATCCCATTTTCTATAGGAAACCTTCCCAATCACTTCTTAATTCCAGTGCTTATCCTCTTTTAATTAGCTCCTATATCATGATTATATCTTGCTTTGTATATATTTGTTTGCATGTTGTCTTCCCCATTAGATTGTAAGCTCCTTGAGGGTGGGAGTTATCTTTTTGCCTCTTTTTATATCCCCAGGATTTAACGCAGTGTCTGGCACTATTGTTCTTGTTTGTCCTTTGTTCTGGAAGAAGATCAGTACATCAGGGAAGTGATGCCATGACTTGCAAGTGAGTTGGATTTAAGTGAGGGAGGGCTGTGCAAAGTCACCACCTTCTCCTCGAAAGCAATCTGTGTCCAGTGGTAAGTATGGATCAGGATGACTGGAAATGGCCCTGGATGCAGTTGATGATCTTGGCCATTTTAAGCTAAGATCAGTAGGTACTTAGTTAATAAATGTTTATTGAATTGAATGTCAGAAAGAAAACTTGAACCCAAAATCTCTGACTATGGGGCCAGTGTTCCACGACAATTTCATCCAATCTTCAAATCTGATTTTCCCTGTGTTTTTAATCCTTGGGTTAGTGGGGAAAAGCTTAGAATTTGCAGTCAGAAAACTTGGGATTTAATTTTGGCTGTGGTATTTACTCTCTGTATAAACTTGAGTAAGTCATTTCTTAGTTTCCTCATTTACAAATTGAACAGTGGAAAATATACTGGATTTGGACTGAAATGAACTGGATTCAAATCCTGACTATGTCTTCTATTCCCTATATGACCATAGGCAACTTACTTAATTTTGCCTCAATTTCTTCAAATATAAATGAAGAAATTGGACTAAAAGAAGCTTGTCTTCCAGCTTTAAATCTGAAGAAGTGAAGTCAAAATTCTTGCCATCCTATATCCACATGCTCTCTTCCTAGAGACTGATATATCTATTTGTCTGGTTACCTGCTACTGACCCATTGGTTGATGCTGACTTTTATACTAGTTCATATCTCAACTCCAAAATCCTTACCTAAGGCCAGATTTTTGGCTCTCTAGGATGCTAGAGACTAGGATGCTAGAGACCAGGATGCTGGTCTGGAGTCAGGAAGACCTAAATTCAAATCTGGTCTTAGACATTTACTAGTTGTATAATTTTGGGCTAATCACTTGATTTCTGTCTTATTCAGTTTCCTCAACTTTAAAATGAGGATAATAGCAATAGCTACTTCTCAGTGTTATGCTTACCCCATTATTGTTGAGCTGTGTCCAATTATCTGTGACCCTGTGGACCATAGTATGCCAATGATGGCCATGGAGTTTTCTTGGCAAAGATACTGGAATGGTTTGCCATTTTCTTCTTCAGTGCTTATCAAACAGAAGATGAATATTAAATGCTTCCTTCTTCCCTTCCATCTTGAGTACTACCTTTTGAGTTATAAGTGGATACATACTTCTAACTTTTCCTCAGGTCTTCCAACCAGCTCCTCAAATTATCTCTATAATTACTCTGCCGTCCATTCCACCAAGGACATCAAAGAGCTTATATTATTTTTATGGAGCTACAAAACAAAAGTATTTAAGATCCAAAGTTAAAGGTCATTATTAGAGGATCAGGAAGAGTTTCTTGGAAAAGATGAAATTTGAGTTGAACTTTAAAGAATGGGTGGGAATTGTACAGGTAAAGGCATTACAGTGAGAGAGAACAAACAGTAAGAGCAAAGATGCAGAGATAGGAAAGCAAGGGCATAGTCAGGGGGCAGAGAGTACAGACAAGAACAGGTCATGCCAGACTAATCTCATTTCCTTCTTTGATAAGATTTCTAAACTTGTAGGTGAAGGGAATGTTGTGGCTATAGCTTATCATGATTTAAATTTGAATCAAATCTTTCAGAAAGTATCTCAGACTATTTCCTGTGAAGGAAATGGTTAGACTCATTGAGTAGGTATTAATGAGTCAATATTAACACAGCAGGAGGAACCTGATAGCGTACTCCAGAGATCAATTCTTAACTATGCTGTTTAACAATTTTGTCAATGACTTGGATAGTGATCATGTTTATCAAGTCTGAAAAAGGTTCTAAGGCAGGAAGCATATCTAACACACTTGCTGATAGAATCAGAATCTAAAGATTCTTGATAGTCTAGAGCATTGACTTGAATCCAAAAGATGAAATTCTATAGAGATAAATGGAAAGTCTTGCATTTGGATACCAAAAAAAATTCATAAACACAAGATGGTGAGAAGTGGGAGTGTAGGTTTGAGAACAATTGTTTTGAAAAGGATCTGCAGAGGGACTTTTAGGTGGCAAAAGATGAAATTCTATAGATAAATGGAAAGTCTTGCATTTGGGTACCAAAAAATTCATAAACACAAGATGGTGGAAAGTGGGAGTGTAGGTTTGAGAACAATTGTTTTGAAAAAGATCTGTGGAGAAACAGCACAGTAGATACAGCACTGGCCCTGGAGTCAGGAGGAACTGAGTGCAAATTCTATCTCATACACAGAATAGCTTGTGTGACCTTGGGCCAGTCACTTAAACCTGATTGTCTCAAAGAAAAAAGAAAGGAAAGGATTTGGGGGTTCTAGAGGACTGCAAGTTCAATATAGATCAGCAATGAGATGTAGCAGCCAGGAAAAAAAAGTTGATGCAATCTTGGTATTTATTAAGGGATACTTCACTTTTAGGAACAGAGAAAAATTCTAGGACTAGAGAGAGGATGGTTCCACTGTATTTTGCCCTTGTCTGGCCCCTACTAGAGTATTGTGCTTGGTTTTAGGCACCATGATTTAAGAAGGCCTTTGCTAATTTGGGACCTATTCAGAAGAATAGAACAAGGGTGATGTGTGTCTTTCAGTCATATTAATGTGAATTATTTAAAAGAAATAGTAATATTTAGCTTGGAGGAAAAATAGCCTCAGGTGGAATATGATTGCTTTCTATTTGAAGGGCTATTTGAGTGTGTGAAAACCTATTATATCAAGAGAAGATTCTCTTTGCTGTCCTTTGGCCCTAAAGGACAGGACTAGGACTAATAAGTAGAAGTTGCAAAGGGCTCAATTTAGGTTTGACTCAAGAAAAAAAATTTTTTTTTTTAACAATTAGAGCTGTCTTGAAGTAGAATGAGCTGTTTCAAGGGGTTGAAAGTCTTCAAGCAGAAGGTGAATGATTACTTCTTAGATATTCTATTGTGGGGACTCTTTTCATGTATGGGTTGTATTAGATAGTGGCTGGAATCCATTTCTGCTCTAAAATTCTGAAATTCTTTGAATAATGCAGTTTTGTTAAAGCATAGAGTACATGAAGAATATTCTAAATTAAACATAATTCAGAAAAGATATTTGATCCAGAGATAGAGACTGAGCTCAGATCTCATATATGACCTTTACTCTGTGATCTTGCCCAAGTCACAATTCTTTAGATCTCAGTTTCTGTATCATCAAGATAGTCTCTAAAGTCTCTTCTGGTTCTAGATATGAAGGCTAAAAAGGTGAGCTGGTGCCTCTACTGCAGGCTGATCTCCGTATTAGGATCTGAGTTCACTGCAACTTTTAGGCAGAGAAAATTATAAAGATCTGTGGCTCCACAGTTCATGTCACCAGGTCAGTCATTTTACTGGTCCCACTCATTTGGCACGTCAATTCAAAGGCCATTTAGGACATGCTAGACGCTTGTCTTTTAGACTTAGGCTCAAACCAGTCACCAGGTTCCTGCACAACTATAAGAAATAATTTGCTAAATAGACTAAAGATTAGCAGGCAAAGTGAAAGGTCATTTGGCCCCACCCACTTATTCTACAGAAGGAGAAAAAACTGTGGCCCCATGAAAGTTTATTCTTTGCTAGGCTAGAAGTAGAACAAGGAACCAAGTTTCCACTATATCACACTATCTGCCAGCAGCTCTTTAACAACAATAATTAATTAACAATAATTTTAACAATGAATAATTGTAATAAACAACAGAATTTATATAGCACTTTAAAGTTTGAAAAAGGACTCTATGAATGTTATCTTATTTGATCTTCAAAACAACCCTATGAGGTAGGTGCTATTATTATTATTCCCATTTTATAAATAAGGAAGCTGAGCAGTCCTAGTTATCACAGCAAAGGGATAAAGAGTTGCCACCCCCTCAAAAAAAAAAAAGATGGAGAGTCTTTGGGTGGTGCTCATAATAGCCACCCTGATCATAATCACTGTAGGAATATGGGTTAGGAAGGTATTAATTATTTTTGATTTTATTTTGCAGTTTGATCTCCACTGTATCTAACAAATACAAACTGATGTACCTTAGCACTGTGGTCTAATCCTGTGTTTCCCAACTTCCCCCCCCCCCCTATTAAAATAGCATAAGGGAAAGACCATTAGATTTGGAATCATAATTAATCAACGAGCATTTATTATGCAACTGTTATGTCTAAGACAATATATTAGGTGCTGGAAGTGCAAAAATGAAACAGAAATAGTCTCTTCTCTCAAAGAACTCACATTCTGTTTGGTGTAGATAACTTGTACGTGTAAAAGTACACCCAAAATTAATGCAAAATGATTTGAGAAAGGAGGGTTTCCTGTAGAAAAGGTGGCTCTTGAGCTAAGTATTGAAGGAAACCAAGAATTCTAAGTGTTGGATTCTAAAGGACCAAGGCTTGTCCCCTGATTCTGTTATTTACTTTTTACGTCACTTAAAGAAGGGAACTTCATGCCTCTGCTCCACACTTTCCTCATGTATGAAATAAGGGAACTGTCCAGTACAATTAATGTCCCTCTAAATCTTATGTGTCCATGACCTATGAATTCACCAACACAAAATGAATGGGCATTCCCTCTTTGCTCTCCCCATTAGCTATCCATTTGAACTTGACAAACCCATTTGCATTTTTTTTATTCCTATGAACAGAAAGACCAACTATCATTTTATTTCTCTTTATCATGAGTTATACCAGAACCTGCTGGTTCTAACCTCTTGAATAAAAACTGACTTGGGAGAGAAAGAAGCTTAAATATTAGGACACATCAAAGATATATCAATTCATTGGTTTGCAAAAAGTAGTTTAATAATCTAAGGATAGATAGAGAAGGTAGAGCAGCATGGTTCAAAGTCAGATTACTCAATTGGACTCTAATGGTGTATTAAAGTTGAATAAATAGCTGAGATATAGTAAAAAATGGAGTGAATTCAAAGAAAGAAGACTTGGGTTCTATTCTCAGTTATCACTTGATAACTTGATCATTCGATCTTGAGAAAAATCACCTTCATTCTCTCTATAAAATCAGGGGATTGTATTAGATTCTGAGGTCCTTTCCATCTTTATGTTCTTATGCTTTTATGTTGAGTAGAACCAGATTATGAATAGAACAAAAAGCCTTGGGCATCACTGGAGCTCTCTCTCCAAGGGGATGCTTTAAAACTCTTGTGGTCTGGTTAGTCATCTGACTTTAAATCCAACTAACAGGTTTCTTATCCAGCTCACATTTCCTCATCTTCTCCACAAGGTTAAGATTATATTGGACAAGAAGGACTGGGAGATAGTTTTCAGATGTTTTGATAAAATATACAGTATACTTGATATTTCCCTGATTTACTTAGTAACTTTATAACTTCACTTAGTAACCTTATTTAAAAAATAAAGGAAATGAGATTAATTTTGCACAAGTTGTTCTTAATGCATCATTAACTATCTCTTGGTAATTACTTTTTCTCTTTCTAAATGTTTACAAATGTTCCTTTTAATAATTAGTTCTAAAATTTTGCCAGAATTAAGCATAAAGGTCTTTATTCTAGAGTTTAAAGTGTTTCTTCTCTCTAGAGATCATACTAATTCCCTTAAGTTTAATTATGATCCCCTTGTGAATAATTCCCAAATCTGTATTTCCAGGACTAGCCTTTCTCCTAAACTCCAATCCAACATTGCCAACTCCCTATCATATATTACCAATCAGATATCCAAAAAGAATCTTCAACTCAACATGTCTAGAACAGAACTCATTATCTTCCCTATACTCTATGCCCCAAACCCTAAACCCATTATTCTTTTTAATTTCTTGATTTTCAGCAAGGACATCAGAATCATTGCAATCAAAATTTCACAACTTCATAGTTATCTTCTACTTTCAGCTCTCCCTCATACCCCATTTTCAATTGGTCACTAAATTTTAACCATTTTTTAGCTATATGGCATTTCTTGCATCTCTGTAATTGCCTTTAGGATAAGATGTAAACTCCTCTAGTTAAAGACTTCACCATCTGATTTCAGACTGCCCTTCTAGGTTTATCATGTTCTATTCCTCTTCAAACATTCTAAAGTCCAGACTATTGGACCTATTCATGTCCTTTAGTCATGAAATTTCATCACCAACTCCATACTTTCATATGACCTCTTCCATACCTGAAATTTATTTTCTCTTCAAATGCCCCTTGGGATACTTCCTTCAAAGCTCAACTCAAGTGCTGTTTCTTACATGAAACTTCTGATTCCCCCCAGCATCTAGGGCTTCCTTCTTATGTTATTTTTGTTTTTACTTTATATATCTTTATTAATTGTGTATGTAGGAGGCAGGCTGGGTTGTCATTCATCCAGTAGCCAGAGGCTCTATCGAATATGCTCATATGATTTGTTCCCCCTTCCTTAGGAGCAATGTCTATTTTAGGGGCATGATTTTCTCTTTTCAAGTATCCCACTTTCTCCTCTCTTCATACGATATGACTTATCTTTATTTATTTATTTTTGCAGGGGTCGGGTAACAGTTTGGTGATCAGGTAAGTAACTTGCCCAGGGTCACACAGCTAATAAGTCTGAGGCTGGATTTGAACTTGGCACCTGGGCAGCTTGAACCCGGACAGTGTTCTATCCACCATGCCATCTAGTTGCCCCTATTTTTACTTCTAAAAACCTAGAGCAGCATTTGACTATAATGAAGAAAACAGAAAATGGAAAGAAAATATACCCAGGCTTTTCATCCTTCATAGCCTGTCCTTCCTGGCTAGCCAGTGATTTTATTTTTAGAGGTATATAGATTTCATATGGATTGGTGGGCTTATATAGTTCAATACTATCCACTCACTTTATTTAATTTTTCTGAAGTAGTTCTCATACCAACAAGTTCAGTTAAGACCAAACATATAACAGTGGTTCTCAGTTTTTTTCATCTCAGGTCCTCTTTCTACTTTTAAAAATATTGCTGAGGATCCCAAAGAGCTTTTGCTTATGTGGTTTTAGCTACTGATGTTTATTTTATTAGAAAGCAAAATATGTAAGTATTATGAAACTGGTTGGCAGACCTCTAATTCTGTGAAAACTGCCTCTTGAAGAATAAAGAATGGTCTTTCTCTTTTCACTCTACTTGTGAGCATTAAATAGAATGTACAGGGAACTTGACGTTTCTATTAATCAATAAGCTTATCTTATCTGCAGGCTCAAGAAACAAAAATAAACTAAAATTTCTCTCAAGCCTGGAAGTAAATGGACAGGAGGTAAGGATTAAAGTGTATAAATGACCAAGTATACTTTTGACTGTCTCTAGGGAGAGAAAGGGGGAAGGGAGAATGACTATCATAAACCCTCCTTCCAGAGGGACCTTAGCCCCTATTTGTATTGTTTTTACTATTCTGGCTCAGGATTTATTAGACCTATAACCTCCCTGTCCTGTCCCCATAGTATCTGTTTTCTCAACCTTTTTGCTTACTTTTAATCACATCTTCTTTCTTTGGTTTCCAAGTCTCCTATCTCTAGGGTCAATTGTATTCTGAGTTGCTGGTCCTCAGGTCAAGTCTGAAAATTCCTTTCAGTTTAGGAAATACTAAAAGGAACATCTGCCAGTAGATAGTCTCCTGGTTGTCCTTGCCTTATGTTCAAGACTATTGGTGGTGCTATACCAAAAGTGAGTAATAAATATGTTATTTTCCCTGGTAGAATACAAGCATCCTTTTTGAGGATTTCCTTATTTTCCCCAAAGATCAGTTTTTTCCAAAAGGCAACAAAGCTATCCCTAGATTTTGACTGGCATCTTCCTGGTGTTCTGATCAGTTGCTTTTCCATTTGTAATGAGAGACATATGTATATAGAGAAGTTAAGTTGTGTTGTATGCTTGTTGCATATCCTTACTGTGCTAGGAGTAAAATTCCTTTGGCTAATTTGTCAAGACTTCTTGGTACTTGGTACAACAACATTGGTACTTATTTGTACCAATGTTGAACACAATGTTAGATGCAACCTAGAACAAAGAGACAATTTCATTTTTGTCTTTGTCTTTCCAGCAGCTAGCACAGTTTTGGCATATGGTAGGCATGTCATAAATGCTTATTTATCTGAATCCAATTCTCCCTGTGCAACAAGAGAACTGTTTGGTTCTGCACACACATATTGTATCTAGGATATACTGTGACATATATAACATATATAGGACTGCTTGCCATCTGGGGGAGGGAATGGAGGGAGGGAGGGGAAAAATCGGAACAGAAGTGAGTGCAAGGGATAATGTTGTAAAAAAAAAATTACCCTGGTATGGATTCTGTCAATAAAAAGTTATTTAAAAAAAGAAATGTACTAAGAATAAAATAGGGCAGTAACTTTTTAAAAAATGCTTATTTATTTGTTCATTGGTTAAGATTGAGGGCAGCTAGACTTAGTGGAAAGAGCTCTGAGCCTTAAATCAGGAAAACTCATCTTGCTGAATTCAAATCTGATTTCAGACACTTACTAGCTATGTGACCCTGCTCAGGTTACTTCAATCTGTTTACCTCAGTTTCCTCATCTATAATATGAGAAGGAAATGGCAAACCTATCCAGTATCTTTATAAGAAAATCCCAATAGGGTCAGAAAGAATAAGACATGACTGTAAGAAGAAGAAGCTTAGCCCAGTGCCTGGTACATATTCCCTTCCTAGTCTTCATTTTTCCATTTTTTAAAAATTGGGACTTTTTCTCTTTTTGGTTCTATGTTCTTTTCCCTTACAGAAGTTGCAGTCACATCTCCCAGTTCTTTCAGTATATTGTGATGTCATTTATCAGCGTCTGGTATTTCAAACTTCCTGAAGGCAATTAGAAATTGGTTGACTATCTAATTATTTCTTTGGATTCTCTAATAGCTTGCATTTCAGCTCACTCCACGTTGACTATTTAATCTATTGCTAGACTCTGATACAGTCAGGCAATATTCATCTGTCTACATTATAAGCATGTGTTTTGGATTCCAAAGAACCAATATTTCTGGAGGGTAAGGGAGGAACCAGTGTCAAATCCAATAGTTCTAAAATCAGGATTATGAGTTCCAACTCCACTTGGGTCATAGATTATAGTGAATGGGTCACTGAATCTTTCTGCATCTTATATGTGTTATGTGTAAAGGAAGCATAAAATTGGCCTACTTTCAGGACCTTGGGAATATGGAATATCTTGTAACACCGTGTACTTACTACATGCCTATTCAGCTGTCTGTAAAATCTTGATGTCTTATCATATTAGTGTTATCTGTTTACTGTGAAAAATTCCAAAGAGGTAGGGACTGTTACTGCCTAGAACACAGGCAATTTCCTTTAAAATAATATCTTCAAAGCAACTGCTTCATATAACAAAGACTTATAAAATACCATCTGTGAGAAACATTGTGCTGGGGTGTGTGTATGTGTGTGTGTGCAAAACCAAAATGAAATATTCTTAAATCTTTTCAATATTGAAGGAGCCTATGTTCTATCATAGCATTTATGAGATATGTGCTAGTGACATTTGTAGCCATTATCCTATGCAAGATTCACCAACTACATCCCATGGTCCCTGAATTCCAAGACCTGTTAAATAACCCAAGGGTCCCAAGCCTCTCTAGGGTTCCCCATAGGAATCCCATAGGAATTGTAACTTATGATTCAATGGTTTCTTCTCCTACTCCACTCCAATTAAGGCCTACAAATCAAGGATCCTTTTGGTGATATTAATAAAGGTCTAAGTACCCCTAGGGTAAACCGTTATATCATTCTTCCTCCCAGAAAAAAACAAACTCAGTCCCCCTCTCAAACATAACTAAGTTGCACACTCAGTCTCCCCTAGTATCTTTTGACCATAATGTGCGGTCCCAGCTTCATATTTCAACATCACAAGGTTTTAGTATTTGATAATATTTAGTTATTTGTTTTATTGTCTTAAGTCTCTTATTTTTTCAATTATGTGTGTGGTTTGTTTGGGTTTTTTCCCATTGGTGGGTTTGTGAGTATCAGTACAGATATATACTTTGGGGACCTTTTAAAATCTTTTGTGTGACTTTTAAGCATTCATTCCAGAAGGATCATAAATCTCATCTCTCCACTGAACACTGCCATGGATATATTCTGCTTAATATTCTTTTTGCTTTCTTATTAGTTCTTTTAAAAATAAACAAATTAGTTTTTTTTAATATAAGTAAAATTCTTACTGGAAACTGAGTGGACACCAATCAGTTGGAGAACAGATGAATAGCTGAATATACCGTAGATGAATAAGCTATGGTAGATAAATATTATGGAATATTATAGTTATATAAGAAATGACCAGCAAGATGATTTCAGAAAGGCCTGGAGAGACTTAATGAATTGATGCTAAGTGAAATGAGCAGAACCAGGAGATCATTATACATGGCAACAAGAAGATTATATGATGATCAAAATTTTGATGAACATGATTCTTTCCAACAATGAGATAATTGATGCCAGTTCCAATGATTTTGTGAAGAAGAAAGCTATTTGCATCCAGAGAGAGGATTATGGGAACTGAGGGTGGATCACAACATGGCATTTTCACTCTTTTTGTTGTTGTTCGCTTATATTTTGTTTTCTTACTCTTTTCTTTCTTTTTTATTCTGATTTTTCTTGTACAGCATGATAAGTGTATTAATATGTTTACATATATTGGATTTAACATACATTTTAACATGTATAATATATATTGGATTGCTTACCATCTAGGGGAGGGGATGAGAGGAAGGAGGAGAAAATTTGGAACACAAAGCTATGCAAAGGTCAATGTTGAAAAAATATCCATGTATGTGCTTTGAAAATAAAAAGCTTTAATAAAAATAAAATAAAATTCTTAAGTGTATAGAAAAATAATTTCATGATATTTTTGTTTTGTTTTCCCTTGAAAACGGAATGGTGTCGTTTGCTTCTTTTGTTATAACCCAGAGTAATCGATGAGTAAGTAGATGTTGAATAAATCCAGGAATTTGAAGAGTTGAACAGAATTTTTCAAAATATTGAACCCACCTTTAAGATAGGCAGCCAGCCACATCGTTTGGTGGATTATAGGGCAGTCAGTCACTAGCACATTTAAGGGTTTACCAAAGTGTCCAAAGGCAGCATAACTGTGTGTTCTGCTCTACAGGATGTAGTTTCCAGCAAAGCACTTGTCACCATCCCTTTCCATCCTCCTCAGCTCCTTTATTAACATATGCTATGCCTTCTTTTTTAGTCAGACTCCTGGGGCTTGCAAAGTGATTGCTCAGGGTGCATGTGAGTGTGTAATGACATGTTTGTCTGGGAAGATTACAGGTTACCTCAAATCTCTGAAACAAGCAATCAAGAAAGATATCCAATTCTAAGTTATCCCTTAGGAGACAGAACCAATCCCAACCCTCTCTGGGGACTGACTCAACTAGGCCTGATATCAGCTGGAGGCAATAGATAGGAGTTCAAAATTCTACCTCCACTGCTGACCTGGTATAGGAGAAAGAATACTGGCATATATATATATGTATATATGTATATATATATATATGTATGTATGTATGTATTTATTTTTACCAATACTGATCAAAGAAATGGAATGAATCCTCACTTCACTGCATTTGTGTTTGTTGTTAGCCAAGATGAAATCTCTCTGAGTCTCAGCTTCTTTAATCTGGAAAACAAGGGAGTTAAACCAGACATTTCCTTTCAACTCTAAATATATGATCCTATGACCTTATTCTACTCACCATTAATAAATCCACAATTTGGATTTCATTCAGGTCAGTGTGAACTTAGCCAGTCTGATAACTAGGGAGGAGACTAGGAGCCCTATATTTCCAAGTGTAAAAGGCCCCTTCTCATTAATTGTAAAAAAAGTAACAGCATAATAATTTTCAACTGGTGGAATTAGGTGGCAAAGATAAATGGCTTTTTCTTAGCAATAATGTACATTAAAAACAATAACAACTTCATATAGCCAGTGTAGAATTAGCTGTTTTCTGTTTCCATCTCGAGTAAAATTCGGATTGGGGAAGTAGGATTGAGTCAGGAGAAGTAGGCTGCACTGGAAAGAAAAAGAAATCCTTTTGCTCAGAACCAGAGGTGACTTGCTACTTCAGATAGAATCCTCAATTTTTAGAAATGGAAGAAATCTTGTTCAGTTCAATGTTTCACAACCATTGAGTAGTCTATGGCAAATTTTAATTGGTCCATCAATTTTTTATTATTATTATTATTTTTTTTTTACCAAATGTCCCTACTTCTTAAAATCTACAATCTCAAAAAGATTCACTCTTCTTCTTTGTGTCCTATTTCCCTTACCTAATGATCTCTCATCTTGAAGTATTGGTCTCTGCCCCCTGAATCTCCTTCCCAAAGGAAGATTGGTCAAAAATAAAGAAGTTAATTTTATCAATCAGTTTAGGCATAGTAATAAATCCCTTCATTTTGAAAAGAGGAAACTGAAGTTCAAAGATCATAAATGACTTAAGTATTTATTTTTGTATAGAGCCTTACTTTAATGTGGGTTTTGTGATCCCTTAAAGGATATAGTTGTTGGGCAAAATGACTCACGGGAAACTGAAAAATTTTGGAAAGAAAAATAGAGGAACGGAGTAAGAGAAGGAAAATGTAGGTTTGGAATGATAAACAGGAGACCCCAAATGCACTCTGAAGCTGTATGAATGTAGTATGTATGTAATTCTAGTATTTCAGTATATAATCCCAGCATCCTAACATGTCTTGTGTTTCCTAACATCTATATACCTAAAGATTACTAAGAATGGACTCTTTGGGTAAGATCATTCTCTTCCCTAGTTGAGTAAAGATTTTATCTTGGTCAGAGGTTGAACAGCCTTTTAACTTTTGTATATTCTATTGCTTAAACTGCTCTGATATAGTTTTTCCATTACTGTTTTATTTGCTTGCTTTAGTTAATGTTTACTCTTTACCTGTGATTTTCTTTTGTGTAATAATTATATTGTGGGAGGAGAAGTTAAGTGGACAGAGATTAGCTGTTGTCATTTAGATCTGGGTCAGAGATTTCTTCTAGAAGCTACCAGGGACAGTGGATTTTGCTTGAATCCAATAATATTAATTAATATTAGATTTCAAATATCTGATATGTGATGAACAGATATAATAAATCTTGAAGTTAAAAGGGTGTTGGAGTGATTAAATAAACCACTATTGTATTCTGCTTTCATAAAGATGGAACTCTAGTTTCTCTAAGATTTAAAAGGGGATGCAGAATTCCACATAAATCCCTATGGCTTGTGAGTGGACCGTCTGATTCTATATGGTTCATTTGCTACATGTACCTAATGACTATCCAGTAGAATATTAAAGAGCTTCTTGAAGGCAGGAGTGATTGATTTCATTTTCATTCTATCCTCTGCACCAAGCATAGTGCCAGACACAAAGTAGGTAAATGCTTACTAATAGAGCAGTTAGGTAGTACAGTCTGAAATCAAGAAGACTCATCTTCCCTAAGTTTAGATCTGGCCTCAGATACTTAATAGCTCTTTGACCCTGGATAAGCCATTCAACTCTATCTGCCTCAGTTTCTCATTTGTAAAATGAACTGGATAAGGAAATGGCAAAGCACTCTAATATTTTTCCCGATAGAATCCCAAATGGGGTCATGAAATCAGACATAATTGAACAACAATAAATGCATTTTAAAACATTAAAAACATTTATCTAAGAAGATATCCATAGGTTTAACCAGATTACCAAAAGGGATCCAAGACCTCTTAACAAAGAAGTTAAGAATTATTTTTAAAAATCTTATTAATTAATGGATAATTGAAGAACTTTAGACCATAATCCATCTTTCTTTGCTATTTATTATGTGTGGAATTTATATGCACAGCAAATACACATAGGCTAGCAGAGGAACAGGGGTATATGTCAAAGAAACAAGAATTTTGAGGAGGAATTTTGCATTGAAATGGAGTATTAATTTCTATTTCCACTTTATCAGACCCAGAGGGTTTTGTACTTGTTGGTAGAATTTCAGGCAAAATGATAATCTGAAAATGGAACTGAGTCTTTCATAGCACCTATGTATATACCCCTAAGTGGGAAAAAAAGACATTTTAGAATAAAAGCATAATGGAAGAATCTTCTGTCTTATGATTAAGGTGCTTAAGTTGGCCATGCATAACCTTTAAATCCTGCCATGAACATCTGGATGTCTGACTCTAGTAAAAGCTGATAATAATATACATACAAATACACAGAAACATACACAACGGAGGACAAGGATGGCATGTAGGAAGTCTGGTCATAAAACGTCAAGGAGCCACTTAATCAGTGTGGTATTGGAAGAACTGAGAAAAAAAAAGTTTGCTCCTTCCTTTGGGGTCCTTTCCTAGTGCTTTCTTTTCCTTGAGCTTTTGCTAACTAGAATTATAGTACATCTAAAGCAAAATATACCAAAAACTATCACAGAAAACTTGGATAAATTGCTTCTCATCTCTCAAGTTTATGCATCTATAAAATGAAAGCATTGGATTAGATTCCAATTCCAAGGTTCATTTAAGTTCTGTGACCAATGTTGTACAAGGTAGGGAAAATATAAAAGGCAAAAATGATAGGCACACTTCTTTCTAGATTTCTTGGAAAAGACACGTAGTATATGACCAAAGCCAGATGGAGAATGTTTAGTGAAACTGATGGATCATATGAACAGGTTAGTACAGAGACAGGAGTTAAAAAAAGTTTCTGTTAGCTTACTCTCTTGTTTTTGAATTCTCACTAGCTATGTGTGATGTTTCAACACCCAAAAGGTGATTTATAGGTATTCAGGACACTAAAACATAATAGGCTTGCTCTGATAATGAAGTTTCTTACTTGCCCTTTTATGGAGCAAGTAACTTTGATAAATTTTGCTCTAGGGAAGAGAGATTTTCTTCCCTCTGGACCTGTTCTCCTCATACTATCCTCTAAACCCTATACTAAGATTTTTATTCTTATCTGAAGTTTTGTCAACCCAACAATTCCCAGGGTTTTATGGAAGGTAAAGTTGAATTTGTTCTAGGTGGGGAAATCTTTAATAGGACAAACCATAAACCTTCTGGGCACTACAACACAAAGGCATAATAATTCTGAGCAGTTAAGGAACCCTTACTGTTTCTTTCCTTGAGAATAAAGTCCAGGTAAGAACAATTTGTCAGAGTTCAAAAGGGTCTTTTCTAATGAGACATCTAATGATGTCAATGAAAACTCTTGGTACAGGGGCCTCAAAATGAAGGAATTTTAAGACATTATTAAATTTTATGACAAATTTAAATTTAAGACAAATTAAATTTTAATTTTTTTCATCAATCTGTTCTATACATTCTGAAAAGAGAATTTTAGGATGCAGCAATGTGGGACTAATTCCAATAATGCAGAAGGGACCAAGATATTGCTTCATGTTTTACATAGTATTTCCAAATGGTTGAGAGATCTTCCACAAGAATGGGGGATGGGTCAGCCATCACTATCTTCATTTTTATTAAAGGAGAAACTGGGAGGCTTGCTTGAGGATACAGAGGAGAGAGACAAGTAGCAGTGGTGGGAGAAAATAATCCAAGTTGCCATACTACCAAGTCCATCCTTTCCTTGGTCAAAATTCATGTGAACAATAGTCAGTTATCCTTAATTTTTTCAACAAATACTCTGAAAACAAATACTCTGGTATGGAAAAAAAAATCCACTTGATACGCTCTCACGAGCAAATCTCTATTCCTCTGAAGTTCTTTTTTGAAGGATATACCAAGACTGACAAGTCTTCAAGGATGAACAAGGTAATATTCTGCCTGGCAGTCCATATGTATGTTTCTGTTGGTCTGCCCTTTCATGTACAGATTGGTCTTTTCAACTGTCATTTCAACTGTCATCCTATCTCTCTACTATTACTGATGAGGTCCTAGTTTTCTAGGTGGACATAATCAAAGAAAACCTAAAGCACTGATAGAGGTTATAATATTTCCTGAGGTAAATAGGGAAGAGCAGAGTTGGAATCAACTGAGTCTTAATGGATCTTTTATTCTTAAGTAGACTTTTTGTTCAAGTGGACTTTTGATTACAGTCCCCTCTGGGTGGAGGGCTCTAGAAATCCCTCTTTTTCTATATACTATCTGAAAGCCAAGTTATGATGTCAAAACGCTGAGGTTATTTTTCCTATAAAAGATCTGCTCTTAGATCTTAAAGAAGTTTGCTAACTTTTCTATAGTTCAGCCCACTGGTATACTACTATCTTCCCCCCTTCCTCCACATGTGTCTTCCATTTAATGGCATCTTCCTCCTGGCTAATTGTGAGTTCCACTAGGGTACTTGTCTTTTACTTTGTGAATTGCTAAAACTTTTTTTCTTGCTTTCTTTTGTAATTTAGCCTGATCTTAGCAGTAAATAAAATCTTTGTCCCTTGATTTGGAGGACTCTACTTAAACCAGATAGAATTTGGAGGATGGTATGAAGATGACAGGCCCAAAAGGAAGAAAATCTATCTTCCCCAGAACAATTTTATCTATCCCATAGAAGGGCAAATAAGAAATATTATTATCAGATATGAATTATTTTATCATTGGCAAATAGGTAATTAGCCTTCAGTGCTCGATTGTCTGATTCAAGCATACTTTTTAAGAGTTTCAGCCCTTTACATCTCCTGCTTTCTTTTGTTTTAAAACACAGGTGGTCATGCCATTCCTGACTTCTCAGGAAAGGAGATAAAAACAACAAAAAGGAGGTGATTACACCCTCACTGACTTCTCAGGAAAGGGCTTTTTATGTTTTAAAGTGTCCTGTAGGCCTGTATGGGGATTGAGCCATCACACATAACTAGTGGGAACTCTGTACCTCATCATATTGGTGACTAATGCCATTATTCTAGTGACCTTGTAACTGGAAAAGTCTGAATATAGACTTTACCCATAATCTCAATGTACAAATACACCCACTCCCTTTAGATTTAAGCTCCTTTAGGGCAGGACTGATTTCCATTTTTATCTTTGTGTTTAACACTTCATCTACAATACACAAAATCCTACTCTTATGCCTCAAGATCTAATTGGAATTGCCAGCTTAGTTTCCTCAAATATAAAATGAAGGGGTTGGATTCTAAATCTAAAATTCGTAATCCTAAAATTCTCCATAGAGAATAATGTACTGTATTGTGGGAATATAATTAACCAATCTCAGGATATGTTCCACCACTCCCTTAGGATGCCTTCAGGGTGAATCATTGAAGAAAAAGAACTTAAATCAAGTAAATCTCCACCATTCATGAAGCTCCAGAGCTGTGTCAGTTCTATTCTGTTATTGAGCTAAGGAATAGAATCAATCTCTGTGACAAAATAATTTATAGCTCTAAAGAGACAGACAGGGTTCTTTGAATCAGGAAGAGATCAATTGTAGCTGGAAATTCCTAGAAGGTAGATTAACTCCTGGGAAAACTTGAAATGGTGACTCCAGAGACTCAGTTATGAAACTAACTTAGAACATAGAGGAAACTGAACTTCGCTGGAAAGGAAAATCACTCTAATTATTAGCTCATAAATATAAATCAGATAAATGGAACAAAAACTAGAGGAGTGGAAAAAAGGTAAGGATGAAATTATAGGTATAGGAGATCTAGTGATCTCCAAGACAGTTTAAAGACATGACTATGTTCTTAATGAAGGAAAAACTTGTTATAAAGCAATAAAGAGGCAGTTGGATGGCTCATGGGATAGAGTGCCAGGTTTGGAGTTAGGAAGGTAAAATCTTCCCTGAGACACTTGTGAGATGTGTGATACTGGGCAAATCACTTCACACAGTTTGCCTCAGTTTCCTCCTCTGTAAAATGAGTTGGAGAAAGAAATGACAAACAATTCCAATATTTTGCCAAGAAAATCCCAATTGGGATTACAAAGAGCCACAACTGAACAAAATAAGATCAATAAAGAAATCTCTAAAGATTAGATAGGAAAATGCCCTCCTCCTTCAGATAATCATGAACCACTCTCCCTCCTCTCAAGAACAAAATAACTGCAAAGGGGAAGTATAACTTTATTTGAGGCTAGAGGAAATGTTCAATGGGGCCCATAGCCAGAGATAAAATGAGGAAACAGTTTGCTGGAAGGGCTGAGGTTTTACCAAGCCTAGAAACTAGGCCAGACTCTCAGATCTGCCTGAGGGGAATCAGAAGATTGAATATTTTTGTGTATCGTCCAAATCAGTTCATAAAACTATACTCAAAGATATTCTATCTTGTACTTTCATCAATTTTGTGTAATCTTATTGATTGGTAGTATAGTATAATAGAGAAAATGAACAAAATTAGGAGTGGAATTAGGAGACTTGCTTTTAAATCTGGTTCCATTGCCTCCACTGCTCACCAGCTATGTGATTTTGGGCAAATCATTTAACTTCTGGACTTCAGTTTGCTTATCTGTAAAATGGGCACAATAAAACTTGTCTGCCTTACCTGATGGAGTTGTTGTAAAAAAAAGAACAAAAGATGAAGAATATTAAAGCAATCAACAAAGAAATGTGAAGGAAGGTGGCCCAGCAGAACCAGATCTCAAAATGCATCACAAAGCAGTAATCATGAAAGCAATCTGGTACTGGCCAAGATATAGAATGGTGGATCAGTGGAACAGATTAGGTACAAAATACACAGTAGTAAGTGGCCATAGAAATTTAATTTCTGATAAACTCAAAGATATAAGCTTTTGGGACAAGAATTCTCTGACAAAAACTACTGGGAAAGCTAGAAAACTGTTTAGTAGAAACTAAGTATAGTGCAACATATCACATTGTATACCAATGACAAAGATCAAAATGGATACATGATTTAGACATAAAAGATAATATCACAAGCAAATTAGGGCAGCATGGAATATTTTATGTGTATTTTATGGATAAAGGAAGAATTTATGACAAAAAGAGACAGAAAAGATTATGGTAGATAAATGGATAATTTCAATTATATTAAATTAAAAGGATTTTGTAAAAATAAAAATTAATGCAGCCAATATTAGGAAGAAAGCTGGAAGCTGGGGAAATTTTTTTTTACAAGAAGTTTCTTTCATAAAGGCCTCATTTCTTAAATATATAGAGAAATAAGTCAAATTTATAAAAACAGGAGCCATTCCCCAATTGATAAATGGCCAAATAATATGAACAATTTTCTTTTTTATTTATTTATTTTTATTTAGGAAAAAGAAGTGAACGTAGTATGTGTTGATTTTATATTCAATTTCCATAGTTCTTCTTTCTGGATGCAGATGGCATTTTCTATCCAAAGTCTATTGGGTTTGCCTTGGATCACTGAACTACTGAGAAGAACCAAGTCTTTCATGGTTGATCATTGCACATTCTTGCTGTTATTGTGTACAATGTATTCTCAATTCTGCTTGTTTCTCTCAGAATCAATTTGTGTAAATCTTTCTAGGTCTTTCTAAAATCAGCTGGTTCATCATTTTTTATTGAACAATAATATTCCATTGCCTTCATATACCACAATTTATTCAGCCATTCCTCAGCTGATGGGCATTGACCCATTTTCCAATTCTTTGCTACCACATCAAGAGCTGCTAGAAACAGTTTTGCACATGTGGGTCCTTTTCCTCTTTTATGATTTTCTTGCGATACAGACTCAGTAGTAGAACTTCTGGGTCAAAGGATATGCACTGTTTGATAGCCTTTGGCCCCTTTGGGCCAGATTGCTCTCCAGAATGGTTGGATCATTTCACAACCCCACCAACAATGCATTAGTGTTCCAGTTTTTCTACATCCCCTCCAACATTTATCACTATCTTTTCCTGTCATCTTAGCCAATCTGAGAGGTGTGAGATGGTGCCTCAGATAAACAGGCAATTTTTAGAAGAAGAAATCAAAGCTATCTATAGTGATATGAAAAAATGCTCTAAATCACTACTGATTAGAGACATGCAAATGAAAACAGCTCTGAAGTACCATCTCACAAATGCTAAATGGACAAATGCTGGAGAGGATGTGGAAAAGTAGGGATACTAGTGCATTATTGGTGGGGTTGTGAATTGGTTCAAACATTCTGGAGAACGATTTGGAGCTGTTCCTAAAGGGTTATAAAATTATACATACATGTTGTTCTAATAATACCAATATTAGGTCTGTATTCCAAAGAGATCAAAGAAAAAGGAAAAGACATATATGTACAAAAATATTTATAACAGCTCTTTTTCATTCTGGCAAAGAATTGGGAACTGAGGAGATACTCATCAAATTAAGGAATGGCTGAATAAGTTGCAACATATGCTTGTAATAGAATACTATTATATTATGAAAAATGATGAAAAGAAGGGTTTCAGAAAAAAACCAACAACATCTATATGAATTTATGCAAAGTGAAGTGAGAAGGACCAGGAGAACGTTTTACAAAATAATAGCAATACTGTATGTTGGATCAACTGTGAATGACTTAGATATTCTCAGCAATAGAATGTTCTGAAACAGTTCCAAAAGATTAATGATGAAAATGTTATCCACCTTCAGAAAAAGAACTGATGGAGTCTGGATGCAGATTGAAGTATAGTTTAAAATTTTTTTTCTTTCTTTTTCTTTTTTTAATTTGCGTTTTCCTTTACAACATGGCTAATATGGAAATATTTTGCATTACTGTACATATATAATCTATTTCAAATTGTTTGCCTCCTCAAAAAGAAAGTAGGGAAGAGTAGAAAGAGAGAATTTGGAACTCAAAATTAAAAAAAAGAATACTAAAAATTATTATATGTAGTTGGAAAAAATATACAAAAAATGTCACATAGAAAAAACCCTGGGAAATTAATAGGAACTAATGCAAAATGAAGGGAGCAGAACAGAAGAATGTTGTACACAGTAACAGCAACACTGTAAGAAGATTGACTGTGAAAGATCTAGCAATTTTGATCAATATAATAATTCAAGACAATTCTGAAAGATCTATGATGAAAAATGCTCTTCAGCTTCAGAGAGAGAACTGCTGGACTGAGTGCAAATTGAAGTATAACTTTCTTGCTTTATGCCTTTCTGAATGCCAATTGAAGCTTATTTTTTTCACTTTCTTTGTTTCTTGCTTTCCTTCCCCAGCCCCAACATGGCTAATATGGAAATGTTTTTCATGATTTCATATCTATAATAGATATCACATTTCTTGGCTTCTCAATGGGTGAGGGAAGGGTGGAAGAGAGATAGTGAATTTGGAACTCAAATTTTTAAATTAAGAATGTTAAAAATAAATAATAAAAATTTAAAATTAATTAATGTTAGTGAAACAGAATTAATTAAAATCTATTAATCAGATACCCATCTCCCTGATTCCTCTCACATAAGGAAGCATCAATAAAGCTTTTAAAATAATTTATTGTACACCAACCATGAAAAGTTCCATAGAGAACACAGAGTTCTTCCCATAAACATTATGTTTAATTAGTATATCAATCAGGACATAGCCACAGGATTAAACTAGCTTTAAGAAAGTTGAATTTTAAGGGGAAAATATGTCTGTTGATATTGTTTATGGTGGTACTAATCCCTGTTTACTCCTAAAATGGTGATATTATGCAACAAGGGAACATCTGCTTGGTACTTCCCCTTTCACAAGCAATAATTAACTGACAAACCACATGTCACCATTCTATTGACATTCCTTAAAAATGTTATGAGAAGACAGAAAGTTTGGAATGAGAAGCTTCATCACAGCAGCAGACAGAGTGTCAGGTGGGGCTTGTGCAGATATTTTGGTCTCTGTGACCCTGAAACCAGACAAAATCAAAGACATCAGTGACTCCTGACTTCTGTCTGCTCAATGAAAACAAAACCATTTTCTATTTCAGCCGCAGCCAAAAACGGATATATAACAAGCTCATTTTGTTTGTAGTAGCTAATAGCAAACTTTTAACCTATTTTTAATATTCTTATGACTGTCTTCCTTTCAGATGAAATGAGATATTACTGTAGCTTTTAATCTATAGAGACCTTTGGATCAGAATGAAGTCTCAAAACTTGTCCAACACTGCATATGTTTAGCTATATTTATAATTCTCCAGATATCTATGTTATTAAGAGGCAGGGTATGTAGTAGATAGAGAACTGGCCAGAGAAACTTGGGTGGGTTAAGTCCCACTTCTGACAAATGCTAGCTATGTGGCATTGGAAAAGTAATTTTGTTTCAGTTGGGAGGAAACTCTTTAAACCTATCAGTTATAGGCTTTGGATGTGAATTAGCAGAAGGAATTTTCTAACTGAAAATTTCTTGCACGAGAAGTATCAAATCCAGCATAACTAGATTAAAATATAATTGGGAAATACTTAACAAAATGAATAAAAATAAAATACAGTACAGATAATGTTAATTTGGGGCAGCAAGGTAGTATAGTTGCTAGAGTGTCAGGCATGGAGTCAAATCCAGCTTTAGAAACAAGCTGTGTGATCCTGGCCAAATTACTTATCACTGGTTGCCTCAGTTTTTTCATCTGTAAAATGAATGGGAAAAGAGAAAATGGCAAAAGACTCTAATATCTTTTCCAATGAACTCCCAGCTGGGGTCACAAAGAGTCCTATACAACAGAAAAATAAGCAAACAACAACAAATGTTAATTTGAGGTTTTCTGAGTCAATATGCTACCTGCAGGGATCTGTTTCTATTTTAGCTTGACTTCACAGCCTTATACCAGTGAAATCTCAGATTGGGTCAAAATAAATCTTTGTTAGTAAAAAAAAAAGTCATCATTGTATGATTTCAGGAGGAAAAATGTTTTCTATAAAATAGAACTATGCTATCATTATTAGACCTCAACTATTACTTTAATTATGGAGAGATGTCATAATGTCAGGAGACAGCCAAACTCAAGAGCCAAATCAGAATCTTGATTCTCATACTTGTCTACTGTAAGGATAATAAATTGTGCTCAATTTACTTTATAGAGTTAATGTAAGAAAAATGTTCCATACATACATATGAATATGAATTTTATTTTCTGTTTACTTTTTGACAAAATGCTAAAATTTTTTATTTCTTTATGTCAATATGCTTTGGGCAGAGCCCAAATGGCAGAATACAGGCAGCAACACAGCTGAACTCTTCCAACATTCTCCTCCAAACAACTTTAAAACAATTTAGGAGGTCAGCAGAAGAGGTCTATGATATCAGGGTGGAAATACCAACAGCAACACCAGCACAGTGGGCCATATGGGTCATGAAGGTGGCTGCAACAGCTGTAGTAGCCTTGGCAACTTTAAGAGCTTTCAGCTTAGAAAAAAATGGTAAGAGGACTGAACAACTTGTCATAAAGAGATTACGAGGGACCCTTTATTGACATTGGGTACAACTGGCATCGGCTGGCAACGCTATTGCCCATGTGCAATCCCAAGTCACAGTTCCAGGATAGAGAGGAACATATATGGTTGGCCACAAGGGAACGGAAATCCTGGTCATAGCTCCAGGGCCAAGAGGAGGACTAGTACTTGTAGTTGCAGAGGAACAGGGACCTTCTTGGGTAAAGAGCAGAGTGCAAAACAGACAAACAGTGACCATACCTCTTGGAAGAATTGAACACTTGAAAAGCCCAGAACTAGTTTTGAAACAGAAGCACAAAAAAGTCTGAAGGTTGAGATAGTGCCTCTCTAGCATTAGGTGAGAGGAGCTCCATTTTCATATAAAGTTCAAAATGAAGAAATAGACTAGAAAAAATGAGCAAACAAAAAAAAAGTTGACCCCTCCCTCAAAAAAAAAAAAGCTACTACAGTGACAGAGAAAATAAGATACAAAATCAGAAGACAACAGTGTGAAAATAGTTATAAACAGAGACTCAAAGAAAATTGCTAATTGGACTCAAGCCAACAAGAATTCCTAGAAGAAAACATATTGACTTAGTAGGTATATATCAACTACATCCAGAGAGAGAACTATGGAAACTGAAAGTGGATTGAAGTATAATATTTTTACCCTTTTTTGTTTGCTTTTTCTCTCATTTTTTTCTCTTTTGGTCTGATTTTTCTTGAACAATAAGATAAATATGGAAAAACGTTTTAAAATATTGTATGTGTATAACCTATATCAAATTGCTTGCTGTCTTGGAGAAGGATCGAGATGTTAGGCAGAGAAGGAGAAAAAAAATTGGAACACAAAATCTTACAGAAATGAATGTTGAAAGCTACTTTGCATGTTTTTGGGGAAATAAAATACTATTGAGAAAAACAATTCCTAGAAAAATTAAAGTAAGAGATAAGATGTGTAGAGAAAAAAATTGGGGAAAGAAGTAAGTCTCATTGAAGGAAACTTTGAAAAGACAATTAACAGCTTGGTAAAAGAGGCACAAAAAAAGAGGCACACACACACACAGAAAGCAAAATGGCCAAATGAAAAAAGAAGTGTAAAATCTCACTAAGAAAAAAATGCTTTAAAAATGATTCCACAAGACATCAAAAAACAACAAAACAAAGTTAAAAGAATGGAAAAATAGACAAAAATTGAAATCTTAGCTGAAGAATGACTAACCCAGATAATAGATCAGGAAGCTATAACATAAGAATGATTGGATAAGCTGAAAAATTATTTTTAAAAGGCCCATGTGTCATATTTTTAGAAATTATAAAGGAAAACTGTCCCAGTGGATAATTGTTTATATTCCTATATGGGAAGATAATACATATTACTTCAAAAATATTATTTTCAATTATATGTATTCATTTTTGGAAGATTTTGATTTCCTATTTTTTTTCTCCATCCCTCCTTTACTTTTCACCTCCCCAAGACAGTAAGCAATCTGTTATAGATTATATATATATATATATATAAAATCATAGTTTAAATTTAGTTTAGAATGATTTAATCCTGAAACAAATAATGGTTTCCTAGTGATATAAGGATTGATTTATACTTAATGTAGAGCATATAAGCTAGGAGCCTTAGTTAGGATTTATTCAGGAAATTCAGAAGCCAGAGAAAACAAGCAAAAGCTCAAGCTCTCAGAACCAAGGAGAGAGAATGGCTTTTAAGAAAGCTAACTGGGCCCCAGGAAAGGAGACAAGACTTTGAAAGAGACAATAAAGGATTTGCACCTGGCTGCACTTGTGGTGATTACTGCACTGAAACGAAGGCTGCTCTCAGAGACCCCAGGAAAACCAAAACAGAGAACATTACAATATATAAATAACCTTCCATATATATATATATATATAATCATTTAAAATACATTTTCATATTAGTCAAGTTGTGAAAAAAAATCAGAACAGGGAAAAAAGCATGAGAAAAAAAAGCAAACAGAAAAGTAAAAATAGTATGTTTCAATCTGCTTTCACACTCCATAGTTCTCCCTTTGGATGTGGAAGGCATTTTCTATCTCAAGTCTATTGGAACTGTCTTAGATCATAGTACTGTTGAAAAGAGCTAAGTGATGATCAACTATACAGACTTAGCTCTTCTAAGAACTTTATCATTATTAGTACAGTTAGGAGAAGTCTATATAGACAGGGCCTGGAGGTGAATCAATGTTGGGATGACCTCAAAAAAAATGAAGGGATGAGAAAAAAAGATGCACTGGTTGAAAGGAAAAGGGAAAGATAGAATAAGGGAATATTCTTTCATAAAAGAGGTGCACAAGGAAAAACTTTTATAATGAAGGGGAAATGATGTGTTTTGGGGAAGGTAGACAATATCTGAAGTTCACTCTCATCAAAATTGGTTCAAAGAAGGTCTTATTTGGATACAGAAGTTCATCTTAACCAATAGATAATTAGGAGAGGAGAGGATAAGAAACTGGGGAAAGGTGATAAAAGAGAGGGCAGATTAAAGGAGGCAGTGGTCAGAAGCAAGACTTTTGTGGAGGGACATGATAAAAAGAGTGAGAGAAGGATAAACAGAAGAAAATAGGATGCAGAGAAATGCACAGTAATAATGTGCATGTAAATGGTATAAGATCACCCATAAAATGGAAGTTAACAGAATGAATTAAAAACTAGAATTCAACAATATATTGTTTACACACTTGAAATACAAAGATGTATACAGAATTAAAATAAAGGGATACAACAGAATTTATTATGTTTCTGTTGAAGTAAAAAGGGAAAAGATTAGAAATCATGATATCAGACAAACAAAAGCAAAAAGTAGACTTAATTAAAAGAGTTAAGCAGGGAAACTACAAAATTTACTAATGGGTCCCATAGGCAATGAAGCAATATAAAATTTTTTAGAGTTACTTTGATTAAAGGTCTCATTTCTCAAATATATAGGGAGATGAGTCAAATTTGTAAAAAATGAGAGCCATTTCCTAAATGATAAATGGGCAAAGAATATAAACAGATAGTTTTCAGAAGAAATCAAAACTATCTATAGTAAAAAATGTTTTAAATCATTGATTAGAGAAATGCAAATGAAAATAACTCTGAAATATTACTTCAAGCCTATTAGAAATGGCAAGTGCTGAAGGGGATGAAGGAAAGTAAGTAGACAGATTGTTGATGGAATTGTGAACTAGTTCAAGCATTCTGGAACACAATTTATAACTGTCCGAAGGGTATAAAATTGCACATACTCTTTGGCCCAGAAATAGCACTTCTAGATCTTACCTTAAAGAGATTAAAGAAAAAGGAAAAAGAACCCATATATACAAAAATATTTACATCAACTCTTTTTAGCAAAAAACTGAGTTGATTTTTTGAGGAGATGCTTATCAATTGGAGAATGGTTGAACAAGTTATGACATATAATTGTGATATATTACAACTGTACCATAAGGAATGATGGAGATTGTTTTGGGAAAAAACACAGCAACATTTGTATGAATTGATGTAAAGTGAAGTGAGAAGACCCAAGAGAACATTATGCACGGTAACAGCAATGTTGTAATGATGATCATCAGTGAAAGACTTGGCTTCTTTGATTAATACAATAACTCAAGACAATTTCAAAGGACTCATGAAGAAAAAAATGCCATCCACTTTCAGAAAAAAAACTGATGGATTCTGAGTACAAATTGAAGAATAACTTTCTTGATTTATTTATTTATTTTTTTGCTCCTTCATTTTTTTTTTTTTTTTTTTTTTTTTTTGGCAATCATCAGCTATCTATCAGCTGCTATCATGGGGCAGCTAGTTGGTGTAGTGGATAGAGCACCAGTTCTAACAGGAAGACCTGAGTTCAAATCTGACCTCAGACACTTAACACTTCCTAGCCTAGACCCTGGGCAAGTCACTTAGCCCCAATTGCCTCAGCAAAAACAAAACAAAACAAAACAAAACTGCTATCATTTGTTTGCCTCCTCAGTGAATGGAGAGGGGTAAGAGGGAGAAAATGAATTTGGACCTCAAAACTTAAAAAGAAAAGAACGTTTAAAATAAACAATAAATTTATTTTAAAAATAAGTATAGTTCAAGATAGTCACAGTAAAAATAATAGCTAACATTTACATAATGCCTTATGGTTTACAAAATGCTTTGCAAATATTATTTCATTTTATTCTCACAATTACCCTGGGAAGTACCCTCTATTTATGCCTATTTAACAGTTGAAGAAACTGAAACAGAATCATTTACCCATAGTCAATAGCTAGTAAGTCTATGAAAAAAGATTTGAATTCAGGTCTTCCTGAATCCTGTCATTTTTATCCTTATAGCAACCCTGGGAGATAAGAATTATTCTGTTTTATAGATAATGAAACTGAGACCAAAACAGTTAGCTGCCTTGCCTAGGATCAAACATTAAGTTTCTGAAGCTAAATTTGAATTCGGATCTTTCTAAATTCAGATACAGCACTGTACCATCTAGTTTTCTCTAATTGTACCACAGTCATAGAATGTTTTTAGGAGGCTATAGACATTAATTAAGACTTTCAAGTACAGAGAGTATTTATACTAAGTTGTTCCCGAAGTAGAGGGCTAGGTTCTGGCAAATCTGGAAAAGATGATCTAGGGGAAGCTATCCAAAGTGTTCATCCTGCACATTCATCATAATATGATACTGGGCTTAAGGGGACAAACCCTGGGATGAGGCAACAAAAATAACTTAAGTGAAATATATAAATCCTTGGTAATTCTTTTTTTAATGAATAGTTTTTTTTAGTTTTCAAAATACATGCAAAAATAGTTTTCAATATTCACCCTTCAAAACTTTGTGTTCCAAATTTTTCTCCCTCTTTTTCTCCCTATCTTTTCCCCTAGAGAACAAATAATCCAATATATGTTCAACATATTTAATTCTTCTATACATATTTCTACATTTATCATGCTGTACAAGAAAAATCGGATCAAAAGGGGGAAAATGAGAAAGAAAAAAAAAAGCAAGCAAACAACAACAATAACAACACAATACTATGTTTTGGTCCACATTCAGTCCCCATAGCCCTCTTTATGGATGCAGATGGCTCTCTCCATCATGTCTATTGGAATTGGCCTGAATCACCTCACTATTGAAAAGAGCCACGTCCATCAAAGTTGATCACATAATCTTGTTGTTGCTGTGTATGATGTTCTCTTGATTCTACTCACTTCACTTAGCATCAGTTCATGTCAGTCTCTCCAGATCTTTCTGAATTCAGCCTGCTAATTGTTTCTTACAGAACAATAGTATTCCATAACATACATATACCATAATTTATTCAGCCATTCTCCATCTGATGGGCATCCACTCAATTTCCAGTTTCTGGCCACTACAAAAATGGATGCCACAAATATTTTGCACATGTGGGTCCCTTTTCCTTCTTTATGATCTCTTTGAGATACAAACTCAATAGAAACACTGCTGAATCAAAGGCTAGGGAATTCTTTAGAGAAAGGAAACCATGGATGGTCTGCCTTAGTAACAGAATTTTTCCTTTGACAAGAGTATATAAGACATTTTCCTCCATTTTTTTAAAGAGAACTATGGGAACTTTGCCTTGGAAGGCATGTTTTTCAAGATTTTGAAGTCTGTTTCAACTGAGCAAGTATGAAAGGAGTACAGCAGAAATTCAAGGCCAGATAAAAAACCATAAAGTCTTAGAAAGTGGAGGTTAATGCATGGGGTGACAGCTTGTTGGAAGATATGTTTTTTCCTGCCATTAAATCCTAGGATTTGTCTGGCTAAAGTCTCTACTAGTTTTTTTCACTGCCATGTTTTGATTTCTTCAATTCCACACAACATATATAGATTGTAGGAGGGGAAAAACTTCTGTGAATGTAACAAGCAGTGAACTGAGAGGGGGGAATTATCAGGGTGGTTTGCATGATCACAGTATAGGCAACAGATTTTATATTTTGAGGAATATCCAGTTAGCAAAAATTACAAGTGATTTTCTAGCCACTACACAGACTTTGGGGTTGAGGAGAGATATTGGGAACATCTAAGCTTTTGTAAAAATGACTGCTCTCTGGTGGTGGGAAGGATGTTGCACATGGACCAGAAATCTGGTCAAACCAAATCTGAGCTTGTAGCTCAAGTAAAGGGCCACCTAGTGGATAATTCAGATACTGTGCCCCTTGCTGCATAATTAAATAGAATGGTATGCTGTCTTAAAGAAAGGTAGGAGCCTCTAACCCATAGACTCTCAGGTCCCAAAAACGTACTTGCTCTGTTTTCTCTTTTCAAAACTCCTTGAAAGTTTGCAATCTTTGGCTTTTCTTTCTTTTCTTAAAAAAATACAAACAAATATGTTGTATTTCCCTGTCCAAGAATATATAGCTATAGTCAGTGTGTGTGTGTGTGTGTGTGTTCTGATGCTCCAGATTTCTCCTGAAGGAAAAGACAGAAACAAGCCAAATTGCACAGGGATCTAGAAAGGCATCCGCACAACCACAAGACTTCTGTAGGAAATCATGAGCACCTAAGCAATGATAGCAGGTGAAGAAGCCCAGAGCCCTAATGAAAAAGGGAAGAAAGGAATTCAAAACCTTAACGAGGGAAGGTGATAAAAGAGATAAAGATGTTCAACCTTATTTGTGCTAAATTATCCTTAAAGAAGAAAAACATGTTTTTCATAGCAGTAAATTATTTATGCTAAGGAAGAAACGACTTCTATCCCTTTTCTAGTAACCTGAATCGTGCGAGCTGTATAAAAACAGAAGAAAGGTGGAAGCTCCCAGAAAGGAAGGTTCTTGATAACATTAAAAAAGGGAGGAAAATATTCCTTACTAATGAAGGGTCTATAATATGTGTGGGGTTTTTGGTCCGGTTAAATAAAATCTGTCCAATCTCTGTTGTCTTGTCAGTACTTGTAGGGGACTTTAGAGATTTTAGAGTTATATGCTCAAATATCCAGCAGAGACTGTAGTGGTTGGTTACAACAAGATAAAGACTACTATTGAAAGAGGGTCCCAAGATGAGCCTGTTGTGTTAGGTTAAGATTTATGACCTAATTAACATGAGTTATATAACATTTTCACTGTATATTTCTGGAGAAGTACAGGTAGTACCTTCTCAATCATAGCGCTGCACTGTGTTGTATTATATCATAAAAGATTTCACAAAAGCCAAATATGTGAAGAAGAGACTGGCACTCACAAATCTTGTTCCTACTGGTATCGCTGAGATTGTGAAAGCCAATATATTTTTTTTAATTTTATTTTATTTAATAATAACTTTGTATCGACAGAATCCATGCCAGGGTAATTTTTTACAACATTATCCCTTGCACTCGCTTATGTTTTGTTTTTTCCCCTCCCTCTCCCCACCCCCCTCCAAGATGGCAAATAGTCCTATATATGTTAAATATATTGCAGTATATCCTAGATATAATACATATTTGCAGAACCAACAGTTCTCCTGTTGCACAGGGAGAATTGGATTCAGAAGGTAAAAATAACTCGGGAAGAAAATCAAAAATGCAAATAGTTCACATTCGTTTCCCAGTGTTCCTTCTTTGGGTGTAGCTGTTTCTGTCCATCATTTATCCATTGAAACTCAGTTAGGTCTCTTTGTCATAGAAATCCACTTCCATCAGAATACATCCTCATACAATATTGTTGTCAAAGTGTATAATGATCTCCTGGTTCTGCTCATCTCACTTAGCATCAGTCCATGTAGGTCTCTCCAAGCCTCTCTGTATTCATCCTGTTGGTCATTTCTTACAGAACAATAATATTCCATAACATTCATATACCACAATTTACCCAGCCATTCTCCAATTGATGGGCATCCATTCATTTTCCAGTTTCTAGTCACTACAAACAGGGCTGCTACAAACATTTTGGCACATACAGGTCCCTTTCTTTTTTTTAGTATCTCTTTGGGGTATAAGCCTAATAGAAACACTGCTGGATCAAAGGGTATGCACAGTTTGATAACTTTTTGGGCATAATTCCAGATTGCTCTCCAGAATGGTTGGATTCGTTCACAACTCCACCAACAATGCATCAGTGTCCCCGTTTTCCCACATCCCCTCCAACATTCATCATTATTTTTTCCTGTCATCTTAGCCAATCTGACAGGTGTGTAGTGATATCTCAGAGTTGTCTTAATTTGCATTTCTCTGATCAATAGTGATTTGGAACACTCTTTCATGTGAGTGGTAATAGTTTCAATTTCATCATCTGAAAATTGTCTGTTCATATCCTTTGACCATTTATCAATTGGAGAATGGGAAAGCCAATATTTTATCACAGTGTGAGCACTGCTAACAAGAGATGAAAACCATCTTTTCCTTCAAAATTCCCTTTTGAACATCATCAACTTTGATTAGTAACACCTTCCATTAAGCCTTAAAAATATCCGTGCAACTTTGAGTGAGCCAATAAATTTCTTAGAGATTCCAGGTTCCTTGTCTAAAAATTTAAGGTTTCTCCTCTATATTGGAGCTGAAGGCCTGCTAGAAACAGGATTTCTAGAACAGCAAAATGTCTGGAAGATTGTGGTCCAACGCTATTTTTGTTGGCTACAAGTGAGATTAACGAAACTAGAGAGAATGTCCAGCTTTTCCAAAAATTGAAGGACTCTGTGCTTGGGATGAAACTGGGCAAAAGATGTGCTTATGTAGAAAAGCCAAAAACAACACAGTGACTTCTGGTGGGAAACCCAAAAGAACAAGAATGATCTGAGGAAAAGTTACTTGGGCTTATGGAAACAGTGGAATGGTTCAAGCCAAGTTCAGAAACAATCTTCCTGCCAAGTCTATTGGACACAGGAATCCGAGTGATGTTCTACCCCTCAAGAATCTAGAATATGGAAACTGATTAAATAAAATTACACACTTTTCGAAATATGTAATAAAAGTATAAGGATTGGAATCACTAATCTCTAAGATCTTGTCCAGTTCTACTCTATAATTATAGGTATTTATTAATGAATAAACATGAGTATGAAATATGACAGAGAAATTCTAATACATCATATTCTAGACTTTATCTTTAAGGTTCACTCATTCACTGATAGGACAAATATTTATTGAGAAGTTATTATTTTATAATGTAATATGAATGCAGAGGTGTTAAAGGCAGATTGGAAGAAAAGTAAAGAGGGACATTTAGATTTCATGACTTTAAACAGTTGATCTTGGTTGAAAAGAAAAAAAAGTTTTTACAATTTAGATAATACTTTCACTTACACATCCTAGTATGGGCCCAAGCATGGCACAAAAATGGGCAGAATGCTCTGCCTAGAGTCAGGAAAACCTAAATTCAAATATTGCCTCAGACATTTACTATCTGTGTGATCCTGGATAAGTTACTTAACTTCTGCTTGTCTCAGTTTTCTCGATTATAAAATGTACCTATCTTGCAAGGTTATTGTAAGTATCAAATGAGACATTTGTTAAAAAAAAAAAGTGGGTGGCACATAGTAGGTATTATATAAATGTTATTCCTTTCCCTTCTCCTCCAGTGACTTTATAAGTTACTGAAGATGGCTTCTAAAAGTTATGTCTCTAGATTATATGTGGGCTCAGGTTCAAGACCTTTCTGTATGTTTTATCATGTCAATAAAACTATTATGTTTTGAAGCCTTGTAAACCTGAAAGCTTGTAAAGGAAGCTGAAGATTTTTCTTGCTTGTCACATTACACACACACACACACACACACACACACACACACACACACACACACACGATATATGTCATATCTATTTAAATAAAAATTTTAAATACTTAAATAGATAGATGGATAATGTTTATGTAGTTTACAAAGCACTTTCCTGACAATTACCCTATGAGGTAGATAGATTATTATCCCATTTTTATAAATGAGGAAACTTAGAATCAGAGTTCAGCGGCTTAACAGCTAGTAGAAAAGCAATAAACTTGTGATGGAAAATACCATCCACATCCAGAAAGAACTTTACCTTTGTTGTTGTCATTGTTATTGCTTCTTTGTTTGTTTTTCTTTCTCGTTTTTTTCCCCTTTTGATAGTTTTTTTTTTTTTTTGCGTAGCTTGATGAATATGGAAATATATTTAGAAGAATTACACATATTTGACCTATACCAGATTGCTTGGAGGGGAAAGGGAGGAAGAGAAGAAGAAAACTTTGGAAGACAAGGTTTTGCAAAGGTGAATATTGAAAACTCTCTTTGCATGCGTTTGGAAAAATAAAATATTATTAAAAAAAAAAAAGAAAAGAAAAGCTAGGCTTTGAAGAGGAGGTTTAAAAATTCCAAATCAAGACTTCTTCCCATTTTTATCTCTATTGGATTATCTCTGTAATTTTCCATAGAACCATATAACTTAGAGTTAGAAAGGCATTTTATAGTATAGAAGCCAGAGGCTCAGAATAAGAATGTTCCTTTCATAGAGTTAATAAGTGGCAAAGCCAGAATTCAAATCTAGGTCTTATGACTTAAAATCTAATGAAAATTTCATATTTTATTACATGCAAGTGAAGATAGCACCAAATGTATGACATCCACAAAAAATTACTGATGAGGCTAAATTACATGTTAAAAATATATTCTTTTAAAAAATAGTATTTCATTTTTCCTATTTATATGTAAAGATAAGTTTTAACCTTCATTTAAAAATTTTGAGTTCCAAAGGAAACACAAGCACAAAAATATTTGTAGAAGCCCTTTTTGTAGTGGCAAGGAGCTGGAAATTGAGTGGATGCCCATCAGTTGGGGAATGACTGAATAAGTTATAGTATATGAATGTAATGGAATGTTATTGTTTTATAAGAAACAATGAGCAGGGTGATTTCAGAAAAGCCTGATAAGACTTACATGAATTGATGGTAAGTAAAATGAGCTAAACCAAGACAGCATAAAACATAGAAACAACGAGATTATGTGATGTTTAACTGTGATGGACTTGGGTCATTTCAACAATGAGGTGATTCAAAGCAATTCCAATAGACTTGTGATGGAGAGTACCACTGCATCCAGAAAGACGACTGAAGGTGGATCAAAGCATAGTATTTTCACTTTTCTGTTGTTGTTGTTATTTGTTTACTTTTCTTCCCCTTTATCGTGTTTTCCCTCCTTTTGATTTGGTTTTTCTTGAGAAGCATGATTTGTTTACCTATATTCAATTCTTTAATGTTTAGAGAAGGGGGAAGGGAAGAAAGAGAAAAATTTGGAATACAAGGTTTCATAAAGGTTATTGCTGAAAACTATCTTTGCATGTATTTGGAAAAATAAAATACTATTAACTAATAAAAAATTTTTTTGAGTTCCAAATTTTTTCCCTTCCTCCCTCACCTTTCCTATCCCTAAGATGGAAGCAATTTGATACAGGTTACATATGTGTTATCAAGTAAAATATATTGAAAATATATTCTTACAACTCAAATATATTAGTTTGTCTTCTTTAAAAAAAGACAACAAAAAACCTGAACACCTTACATCTCTTTTTAATGGACTCTTATCCAAGGAGATTCACAGAATATTTGTTGTTGTTTAGCCATTTTTTTGGTTGTGTCTAACTCTTTTGTGTCCTCATTTGGGTTTTTTTTTTTTTTTTTGGCAAAGATACTGCAATGATTTGCCATTTCTTTCTCCAGCTCTTTTTACAGATGAGGAAACTGAAGCAAATAGGATTAGGTGACTTGCCCAGGGTCACACAACTTGTAAGTGTCTGAGGCAGGATTTTAACTTAGGTCTTCCTGAATAAAGGGCTAGATGCTCTAGCCACTGGGACATCTAGCTGCCTTCAAAGAAAAGAGAAATAAAAACCTATGTCCTCGACTGAAGTCAAGTACTTGACTTTCAAGGATGCTTCACAGCATTTTGTAAAGATACACACACACACACACACACACACACACACACACACACAGAGAGAGAGAGTTGCTCATTGCCAGAATTCAAAACATTATTCATAAGAAGAAAGGATTATTATCATTTGTTTATTAAAAACTTTGACCTTACTGGAAGAAAGGCATTTTTCAATGATGAGGTCTTCCTAATTAAAGAACTTGGACTAGCTGAATAAATGATAAAATCTTCAGCCATTAAAATTTTATCTCTTAGGCTACAATATATGGGCAAGACTGTACCTGTACAAGGTACATCCCAAGTTATATTTTAGTTTTAGGATTTTTTTTTCTGTTTCGGCATTAATGATTAATTTCTGGGCTACCAAATCTTTGGAAGAAACAATTTCAAGCCATTCATCCACATTGGCTCTCGTTTAACTTTTCATCCAAAATCAATTTGGCTCTCAGAAATTAATCCCCACAATCTGTAAAATTCATATGGAGTGAACCTTTTTTCATCTCAGAGCTGTTTCTTTTTTTCTTTTCCGATTTTTTTCCCCCTCCCTCCCTCCACCCCCTCCCCTAGATGGCAAGCAGTCCTTTATATGTTGGATATGTTACAGTATATCCTAGATACAATATATGTTTGCAGAACCGAACAGTTCTCTTGTTGCATAGGCAGAATTGGATTCAGAAGGTAGAAATAACCCGGGAAGAAAAACAAAAATGCAGATAGTTCACATTCGTTTCCCAGTGTTCGTTCTTTGGGTGCAGCTGCTTTTGTCCGTCATTTATCAATTGAAACTTAGTTAGGTCTCTTTGTCAAAGAAATCCACTTCCATCAAAATATGTCCTCATACAATATCGTTGTCGAAGTGTATAATGATCTCCTGGTTCTGCTCATTTCACTTAGCATCAGTTCATGTAAGTCAGAGCTGTTTCTAAGAGAAACTCCTAAAAAACTAAATGATTTGAGGGACAGGGAAATGTAGTTTAGAGGATAAGGGTCAAACTCAGCTGCCTGTCAAACTCCCAAGAGTTGTTGTTGCTGTTTATTTGTTTTGTTTTGTTTTGTTTGTTTATTTTGCAGTTTTTCTTGGCAAAGATACTGCAGTGGTGTTCTATTTTGTTTCCAGTTCATTTTACAGATGAAAAAACTGAGGCAAACAGCTCGTAAGTACTTGAGGCTAGATTTTAAATTATTAAAATGAGTCTTCTTGATTCTAAGTCCAGTGTTCTATCCACTGCTCCATTTGGCAGCTCTTCCTAAAATGCTCAAACAAAATTAAAGTGCAAATGGAAATTTTTATCAAAAGAAATAAAAATGCATAAATAATGTTAATTTTTAAGTTAACATGCAGATTTCAGGGTTCTATTTGTATTGAGTTTGACATCATCATTGTAGATGATAGCTCATTACAAGTCAGGAGTCAATCCAAAAGCTAAATCACCTCATTAATTGACAATCAGAGTCCGATTGATAGACAATATCTGATTAAGCCAGAATTAGCAATGTGTAACCAATTTGAGGCAGCATGGTACAGTAGAAAGGACACTAACTCTAGAGTCAAAGGACATGAGTTCAACTATCTGATGCTTCCTTTGTATGTGACCTTTGATTTCTCATGAGTCTATAACAGGGAAATACATTGTGTAAAACAAAAGGATTGGACTAAATGGTCTCTAAATTTTCTTCTATTTTTAAATATATAAATTCTCCGGTATCAGAATAAAGACAGGGACTGAAGCTATGCAAGGTTAACTCCAAGATGAGGAAAAATACAGGTTGACAGCTTTGCAGCTTGGATACTTAGAGAGTTTCCTAAAGCTGTAAACTCAGATGCAAGTCCTTTTGGAATCTTTTACTATGCAAATAAAAATATTCCATTTTGAAGACTTGTAAGTTTGAATGCTTCTAAGGGAAGATAATGGCGTAAGGCTATCAGATACTAACTAAAGTTCTGAGGTTGCACTTGGATTGGGAAATGAGCCAGATAAATGAAAGATCACAAACATAATCTCAAGCCCTTCAATTCAACTTGAACTGAGTCTGAACAAGATTAAATAACTTGCCTAGGATCCTACAACCAGTGTATATTTAAAGTGGCAGCACTTCCTGGATGGTTCCCTGTCCACTGGTCATGTTGCTGCTCTCCTTTAGTGAAAAAACAGAAAATCTGGATCCTGATGCTTGTCTAAGCATCTGTTCTTATCTGTAAGAACTGGGTGAGGGATATTTCTATCATCAAAGAAATTTAATGTAAATTAATGCTTTGCCTCAAATTAAAATATCCTTGATGATAAATATAGAATAGTTCAAGGGTAACAAAGAAAATTTAAATGAAAGTTGTCATATTTTTTTGAGAGACACAGAGATTAATGATTCAATTTGTCTGTTCAAACCTAGTTCTCTATGTGGGGAATAGATAAGGTGAAGAACTTACAGGAATGTATGAATTTTTTTTTGTATTTTATTATTTCTGTGTCTCCTCATGACCTGTATAATATGTGCAGGCTCATATCTACTTTAAATTGCAAAGAGTCAGATTTAAGATTTCTATGAGGAAAAAACTTTGAACAATTAAGAGTTCTTTGAGCATGAACTGGGATCATGAGATCATGGATTTAAAGCTGTTAGCAACCATGGAAACCATCTATTCCAAATGATTCATTTTATACTTGTAGAACTGAGGCTGGGAGAAGATATGGGATTAAGCAACTATTAAGTATCTGAAGAGAGATTTGAATACTTTTGGACTCAGCCTCAATCTAGCAATCATTATTTATTAAGCATTTATTATGTGCCAGGCACTGTCCTAAGTGATGGGGATGCAAAAAGAAGGAAAAGACAGTCCCTGTCCTCAAAGACCTTACTAATCTATTAGGGGAGACAACAAGTAAACAAATATAGAAAAGCGAGCTATATTCAAGATGAATAGTATTTACTTAACCTGAGCTCATGACATTTATTGGTATTTGACATTTATCGATATTTAGTCTATTAGCTGGACCACTGTCTGCTTGATTAAGCCTGAAGGCCTGACTTTCTGTTTCCTAGAAATCAGGAGATTTCAGGGAAACAGAAACCTTCCATTCTAATCTCCCCAAATAGCAACAACCAATTAGATGCCTCCCCCTCCCCTTCTCAATGCTCTCTTACTTGTGATGTAATTTTTTGTATAAAAGCTATGTATCTTTACTACTTCTTTAGTCCTCCTACCGCGAGCTTTCTCTTTCTTATCTCACGATGGGACGGCTCATCCTCCAGAGGTTTTCAATAAACAACTTTTCTGCCTTCCACTGAGTGATCTCTGAGTAGTCATTTTGGGTAAGGGTCTTCTACATCCCTCACATCTATGTTCCCAACTATGTGGTTTGTAACTCAAGTCAAAGATAAAAAGATAAACTCAGCACTTTGCTAATCATTGTGAAGGGTACAAAAAAAATAGAAGGAAAACACTCTTTGAGAGTTCACAAAACCCCTGTGTCTGAATTACAGCAATAGCTCTCTAATTAACTCTGTTTCTAGTCTTTCCTCTCTTCAGTTAATATTGGATGAAATAGATTAATCTTTTGAAACATTGCTTTCATCCCTTGATTCTCATATTTAATGGCTTTCTACTATTTGATAACAAAATTCTAATTCCTCTGAATGACTTTCAAGGCCCTCCATAATCTGTCTTCACTCTATTCAAGTTAAACTAACTCCCAGTGGGAACCTTCCATTTCAGCCAAACCAATCTCCTTATTCTTTTCTATAAACCATGCTCAAGTCATCCACAGCATTGCTCACACTCTAACCTTCATCCTGGAATATCATCACTCTTGCTTCCCCCTTCCAAGTTCTATCTATCTTTCAAAGTCCAAGCTCAATTTTTCCCTTGAAACCTTCCTCAACTTCTCCATCTCATGATGACCGTTCCTTTTGCCTTCTCTATTCTAACCAACGGAAATACAGCTATTCTCCTTCAGCTTTTGCTTGAAAAACTCCTTTGAAGGAGAACCTTTTAAAGGACTACTGATCTCCCTGGTTCCTTTTAAGTCCCAATTTATATCTTACTTTCTACAAGAAGTATTCTCCAACTCCTTTTACCTTTACTGCCTTCCCCCTGTCTTGAATATAGCTTGCTTTTCTATATTTGTTTACTTGTTGTCTCCCCTAATAGATTAGTAAGGTCTTTGAGGAAGGGACTGTCTTTTCCTTCTTTTTGCATCCCCATCACTTAGGACAGTGCCTGGCACATAATAAATGCTTAATAAATAATGATTGCTAGATTGAGGCTGAGTCCAAAAGTATTCAAATCTCTCTTCAGATACTTAATAGTTGCTTAATCCTATATCTTCTCCCAGCCTCAGTTCTACAAGTATAAAATGAATCATTTGGAATAGATGGTTTCCATGGTTGCTAACAGCTTTAAATCCATGATCTCATGATCCCAGTTCATGCTCAAAGAACTCTTAATTGTTCAAAGTTTTTTCCTCATAGAAATCTTAAATCTGACTCTTTGCAATTTAAATTCATTCTTCCTAATTCCATCTTCTGGCCAAGTGGCCAGAATATTTATATGGACCTTATCCTACCTCCAGTCTTCTATTCTTCATTGCTCTTACCCCCAATTGCCCTATGTTTCATCAGTTGATATCCACATTATCTTAAGGTTCTTTACCAACTTTCTTAACCTCCTCTGGCTGGTCTTCAGTTTATATGGACAGACAATGGCAGAGAACAATGTTATTATTGTTTTTCTGGTCCAGGACTTTAAGTCTCTCTGTGCAAAACCCCAAACGGCATTAGCTCTTTTGTCTGCCATATCATACTATTGATTCATTTGTGAGGGCTAACTAATACAGTATGAGAGGGTAAGGAAAGGGAATATTTATCAAATGCCTACTACATTCCAGGTGCTTTACAAATATTAACTCATTTGCTTCTCATGACAATTGTAAAAAATAGGTGCTATTATTATCCCCCCTTTACAGCTGAGGAAACTGAAGTAGATGTAAGTTAAATGACTTATTAGTAAGTGTTTGAGGCTAGATTTGAATTCAGGTCTTTCTGATTACATTCCCAGTACTCTGTCTGTGGTGTCACCTAGATTCTTGTGATTTAGGTTTGAAACTAATATGATACAATTTTATCAGTATAAACATAAAGTCTTATATTTGGAAAAAGAAAATCACCTTGCAATATATATAATATTAGGAAAGTGAAACTAAACAACAGATCATCTTTAAAAAAAAATCTCAGGGTTTTAGTGAGTCACAGGTTTAATATAAATGAGTAGGCATTCAAATATTTATCAATCCTTTTAAGTATTATTGATAGTAATGAAATGCAAGAATAACCTATCTATTTATTTTACTCTATATTAGTTCATATAAGTCTATTCTTTCTTAAGGTATAGTAATTTTCCATTGTGGTCATGTGTCACAATTTGTTTAGACATTCAGAGAGTATGCTGGTAAATGTTTAAAAATCCCTGAGGGAAAAAATGTACTACAGTATACATTTTAAAATTAATTTGCATTATTAACATTTTCTCCATTATTTTCTTAAGTTTAGATAATGAACAACATAACAAAACAAACTCTGATTTGTAGCATTTGTTAATATGCTAGGTATAAAGGTATAAATATTCATATTGAAAATTTAACAGTCAGCTCTTAATAGTGGGAGACTGCTCCAGAATACCACCACCCATTCTCCAGTCTATAAAGATTTATTTTGTTTCCAATTCTTTGCTTCCTGCCATAATTTTTAAGTCTAAAAATACTTATTGGGCATATATTTTGGGGGAAAATAAATAAAAATGACTTAAACCCTATCCTCAAAAGAGATTATAGTTTTTAAGAACACACACACACACACACACACACACACACACACACACACAAAACTATGTAACATAAAATAGAATCAAAATACTACTGTATTATTTAATAGTAAAGTTTATAGAAGTTTAGAGGATAGAAAGAATGAACTTTCAGCCCTTTTCAATTCTAGAAATTGAAAGTTTCCAGGGATATGAAATATGAGATTAGATCAATGGACAAGGGACCTGAAAATCAAACTGAAGAGAATTGGCCATGATTTTTGGCCCTTGTCTCAGACCAAGGCAAGCTTTACAGCAGGAAATGGGAGAGAAGTCTGGATAAATATTTCTGGTTTTTCTTTTTGTGGGCATTGGGCTATTTATTTTTTGGCAGGAAGGAAAAGTATATAGCCAGTGAAAATAGCATCATGTTGCAATGGAAAGAGACAGATTTTGGAGTTCAAAAACCTGAGTTTGAATACTGGTCAGATCATGTAACTTAATCTCCTTATGCCTTCATTTCCTCATTTATAAAATAGGGATAACAGTTTTTGGTACAATCTAACTCACAACGTTGTAGGAAGGAAAAGCCCTTTATAAATAATTGTCCTAATCCAAGCTTTAAAACATTATATAAATATCCACTATTATTACTAAATCAGGGGATGGGACTAGGTAATTCCTAGATACCTTTTCATTCTTCCCATCTTCTCTCATCTTCTTGGGTGAATAGGGTGAATATCCTTTTCTTTCTATCTATCTATCTATCTATCTATCTATCTATCTATCTATCTATCTATCTTTGTGAATATCCTTCTTAACTATAGCCCCTCTATTGCAATTAATTGGGTCCCACACCTCCAATTTTACTTTTGGGCAAGGAAGGAGAATCTGGGGAAACGTGGTGAAAGGTCGAGGGAGAAGGGAGGGGATCGGGGAGAAACAGAATGAAGGAATGGGGAGAGGAGAGAGACAGGCAAGGAGATGAGAAGCGAGAAGGGGGAAGGCAGAGCCCACTGAGTCCCTACGAGACACAACATGGCGCTGGCAGTCCGGACTGCCCGCTTTTCCCAACGCTGGCCATGACTACAGAGAAGCAGCTGCAGCAGCCGCTGCGCCAGAGGAGTGACCCTGGTCCCTGCCCGCCCTTGCCAGGTACGCAGTGGGTGCCTGCCCCGCCCTTCTGGTTAGATCTTAGCATCTTCCCTTCCCCGGTAGTTCCCCGGTTCCCCTCAAAGCTCCTACATGAGACTCTACTCAGAGCTTTCTCACTCCTCACTCCACGCTGCATTTGCTTTGGCTAAAGGCTCTGGGCCACTGCTGCCTTCCTTCCCCGAGCCCCACCTGGTGCCAAGACTGGCTCTGTTCCACGCTCATGCTGAGGGACTTGGTTAATCCTTCCTAGAATGCCCACTCCACAGGGAGGGTTCCTCACTTCTCAAAATAGCAGGCACCGCAGCAGTTTGCAACTCTGGGCAAGTGACCTCACTAGGTCTGGGGGCTTAGTCCCTTTAATAAGCCTTCGAGTATGGGTATGGGGCAAGAGTGTGCGCCTACCCATGTGTGGTTGTTTGTCCTTGGGGGGACAAATGTCAGAGAGGTGATGCTACGGCATGTAAGTGAATTGGATTTAAGCGAGGGAGGGCTGGGCAGGGCCACCGACCTTTTTTCCCTCCAAAGCCATCTGGGTCCAATGGCCAGATATAGATCAGGAAAGGGAGGGTGTCAGTGAGGGGAGCCACAGGAACCATTGGAATTTTCTTGTCCTACTTTGTATTTTAAAGAATATTAAAAACGAAAACAAAAAGAAGCAAGCAAACAAAAAAACCTTCAGAAGCCCCTTGTGCCTTTGGTGGATAACTAAGTGATGTGATTTAACGAGATCCTGGATATGCGTTCATGTTTCTCCTGGTCCTTTGGGGAACCCAATGTTCTTAGGAAAGTGGGAAGAGAGGGAAGGAGGCAAAGGTAGAGCAAAATCAGAAGTGTGTGGATATGGATGGGGAAATGCCTGATACAGATATGTAAAATTTTGCTTTGGTGGAGGTGGAAAGTTTGGGTTCTGACCAGTCTTGGTTGTGGGTCTTCCAGTTAGGTTAAAAGGGCCTACAGCAAGGGGACAGCTAAGTAAGTCATGTTTGGAAACCTCCAGAACCAGACCCACTGAGGTGCTCTGTATTTTCTAGGATACATCTAAGCAGCTCCAGGTAGGCAACAATCTAAGCAGATGAGAGAAGTGCAAAGAGGAATGGTTTTTGATCTGTTTAGAAATCCACAATTAAAAAAAAGAAATTTATTCATTATTTTATTTATTATTTCATTCATTATTATTTATTTTATTTATTATATCATTACTAATTTATTTGTTATTATTTTTGAAAACCACAAATTTTTAATGCCAGAAGGCACCTCCAGAAATCTAGATCCTCACGAGAAAAGCTGAGACCAGAGCAATACGACAGACTTTATGAGCTCTGAGATGTCAACCTGCCAGCAACTTGGCTGAAAAATGATTAAAGAGGAAAGGGTGATGACAACCAACTTCACCTATTTATAGGGTGTGAACTTTCAGGAACAGGAAGGGTTTTTAAATCCAGGGCATAAAAATGGATTGTGGGATTAAAGAGTTGAATGAGGCAAAAAAGAATTTAGAAATGAAACAGTGCAGAAAATATTTCCTTCTGGTCAGTGGGTATAGAACAAGGAATTCTACTCAAAAGAAAATAAATCATGATGATGAGGATGATGGAAATGCTAATAATGAAGTTATTATTATATTATATTATTAGCATTTTAAGGTTTGCAAAAAGTTTTACATATTACTTTTTTGATTCTCAGGAAAACTCTGTGAAGAAGTGACTGCTTTATCTCAGTTAACCTCCCTAGGTCTGAGTTTTATAGATGAGGAAGTTTTATAGATGAGTCCATTTTATAGATGACGAACCTGAGATTCACAGAACAAAATAAGGTTATAACTAGTAAGTATCTGAGAAATCATGAAAACTCATGAGTTTCTGACTCCAAGACGATTTTCTAGCTATACTGGAAAAGTACCAGTAAGATGATGATGGTGGTGATGATGATGATGATGATGATGATGATGATAGCCTTTACTTCAAAATTTACAAAAGACTTTACAAATGTTATTTCATATACAACAACCTTGGAAGGTAGATACTATACTAGAAGGAAACTGAGGCTAAGGTAGTCCAGGGTCACATAATTAGATGTCTGAGAATAGATTTGAATTCAGGTCTTCTCAAATCTGGGTCCAGTACTTTATCCACTGCACCACCCAGCTGCCAGAACTTTACGACTATGAAAAATGAAGCTACATAGAGTAGAAATAGAATTCATTCTTTAAATCCTGAGGGTAAGAATGGGACTGATGATGGGTGGATGCAATTCTAGGAACTATGCCTAATACCCTAAGAACAGAGAAGAATTGCTAATCAAAATCCAAGTTACTGTATTGGTGGGGAACCCTGGTTAGAGTATTGGGTCCTAAAGTCAACTCATCATGTCAGAATACTTACTAGACTCAGTCATTTATCCTTTTTGTAAATTTACCTCATGTGTAAAATGAGCTAGAGAAGGAAATGGCAAATCATGCCATTATCTTTGCCAAGAAAACTCTAAACAGGGAAAAAAAGAATCAGATAAGATTGAAATGACTGAACAACAATAGCTTACAATTATCAAGAAGATGTCAAATAAACCTCATTATCTCCATCTCTTTTGCTGATACATAAAATGGTACTTAATATATCATGACATATTTTAGTCTAAAGAGCTAATATTTCCCAAATAGTTTAGACCTTACCTACAAATCAAATAGTATTATATCCATTTTAGATATCCATATATCATTCCTGAGACTAGCAGAGGGTTCAATTCACACCCTGAATTATTGGATCATAGCTCAACTTCCTCATTTTGCAGATGAATAAACAGGAAAGAAAGGTCAAATTATTTATCAAGCATCATACAACTACTAAGTATCTGAGGTAGGATATGAACCCAACCTTCTTTTTGCCAAGACTAGGACTCTATTAGTCACATCATACTCTCTCATTAAACATTCAGATTGAAGCTTTGTCAAGGATTCCTGTCTTTCCTTATTGAATATTTTAGCATTAATTATGGAATATTTAAGCTAGAAAGGACATAAAAAAATCGTTTGGTTCAACCTCTTTATATTTGGGTGAGGTTACTGAAGACCCAGAAAGATTATGCTTTGCCTAATGGTAACACAATTAGTAGCAATGTCTACAAATAGCACAACCTTTGTGCTCCTTCCCACTCCTTTTGCTTTGGGTATGATGTTCATCTGGAGCAAGAAATAGTACCAAGGAAAGGAATTGATGGGAATGTGGTATAGAGGAAAGAGCCTTGATTCTAGAGTCAGAAGATAATGGGATGTAGAGCAGGGGAGGACCTAGGAGGTCCTTGAAATCAATTCATTAAAAAATAATAATTTGTTATTAATATTTTCTATTTCTCATACCACTATGGTATCCTAATTATAGTTTGTGTCTCTAAAATTAAGCAGTTGGACAGAATGACTTTTAAGCCCCTTTCCTTTCCTAAAAGCTAATTCATATAAACAATGTTTTATATTTTTTTTTTGAGAGATTGAAGAGAGAAAAAGAGAGATAGAGAGAGGAAGGGAGGGAGGCAGGAAGGAAAAAGAATCTACATAATAGATTGTAATATTGGGCAAGTCTGGAAACATGTGCAATATATAACTTTTGTGAAGAGGTAGTTTGGGATTTTCATATCACTTCATTCAAGTCCTGCTTGATCTTTATGATTTTGTTACACTGACTTTTGACTTTTTGGTATGTGTTTTTTTTTTCTTTTCCATTTACATTGCTGCAGTTATTGTGTATGTTGTTTTCTTGGCTCTGTTTACTTCATGCTGTCTTAATTCATACAGGTATTTCCATGCTTTCTGTATTCTTCCTATACATTATTTCTTATTGCATAGTAATATTCCATTATATTAATGTACCAAAATTTGCTTAGCCTTTTCCCCAATCACTGGGCATCTACTTTGTTTTCAATTCTTAATTGTGATGTGATAAATATTTTAGAGTATGTTGAAGACTTTTTTATTGATGGCTTTCTTGGGATATAAGCCTTGGAATAAAGTCTCTGGCTCAAACAGCATGGACAGTTTTAATCACCTTATTTGCATAATTTCAAATTGCTTTCCAAAATGGTTGTACTATTTTACAGCTTTGCCAATAATGTATTAGTGTCCTTATCATCCCTCAACCTCTCTAACGCTGACTATTGCCATTTTTTTTTTTGCCAATTAGCAGGGTGTGGAGTCCAACCCATTTATTTTTATAGATGAGAAAATCAATTCTCACAGAGGTTAAGTGACTTTAATAAGATTACAAACATAGTAAATATCTGAGATAGAATTCAAACCTAGGTTTTCCTGATTCCAAGTCTAGCCCTCTATCTATTACATTAATATAGTCAAAGCATAATATAATAATAATAATATCAAAGAACCAGTGTTCAAATTCTACCTCTGCCTGTGTCATATTAAGAAAGTCATTTAACTTCCCTGGATTTACATTTCTTTATCTGTAAAATAAGGAGTCAGTGACTTGTGAAGTCTAACTCTATGAGGATCTGTGTTCAAATTCCTGTTCCTGATACTTATTACTATATAACCTTGAATAGATCATTTAAATTCTGTGTGTCTAAATTTCTGTGTCTTTAGAATTAAGCAGTTGGACAGAACGACTTTTGAACTTACTTTCAGCTCTATTTAGATAGTTATTATTATAAAAATATTCCTCTCGGCACTTCGTAGATCTGCAAGCATGTAGATCATTTAATAGTTTAAAAAAGATTTATTGATAATAGTCATTGGCAAACTGGAACTTATAGTTAAAAACCTCATTCCCTGATATAGCTTTCATTTTGAAAACTCCAGTCTCTAGGCTGCTCTTTTTGTTCAACTCTTGTGAAACAGGTGAAGAGAAGATATCCTGTCTTCTCACAATTGAAACCTAGTTAAAAATTCATCTAAGAACCTGAAAACAGATGTAAGGAGGTGACCCTTGACAGAAAGGAATTGTAAATATATCTGAGAAAAGCATGTTAGACTGGTTGGTCAAGTTTTATTATTATTTTTTTTCATCAACACTTCCTGATTTGGAGAATAGGAAGAAATTTCCTCTATCTTTTCGCTAGTATGTCTGCTTTTTTTTAAAGGACAGGAAAAGGGGGAAATGCCTGCTTATAAGTAGAATATTTAAAATAAGGAAATATCAGTGTGTGGAAAGGAAGGCAAGCCTATCAATCTGTTAGCCTATCAATTATGTCATTTACTTCAACTGTCTCTTTAGCTCTTTCAACAATGCCAGTAAGAAGATGGAAAAGAATATATATGTATTCACGAGGGTAGAGTTACTTTAATAAGGTTCAGTGGAAAACCAGTTAGCCCCATCCCAAGACTTCTGCCTACCTCACTTTTTATTGGGAGACAAGAATTAAGTTGCCCACCATCTAGAAAGGTGCTTCTCATCTCCAATGTCTTCTGTGACATCTAAATTCTATTTTATGGAACAAGCTCAGCAAGGTCTACAGCTTCTTACAGAAGCAGCCCTGCAAATGGCAGCCATTGCAGCAACTTTTGTAGCAGAGAGTGGGGAAGCTGAGAAGACTGTTGCTCTGGCCCAGACCATGCAGGCCAACCTGAATCAAGCCATCTTCCACACTCAGAGGACCCTAGAGCTCATCAACTCTCTGCTCACAGAACCCCAGATGCCTGCCATGTTCCAGTTGCTTGAAAGAAGAGTCCAAAGGGGCTCAGCCTTCCCCAGCTTCTCCAGACTCTAGAAGGATCTCAGGGCTGGCAGCCAGACCCTAGTGCTGCAGCAAACCTTCCTGATGTCTCCGGAGCTCTTCTATTACATCTGTGACCAGCTGGCCCTATATCTTCGATGTGAAGTCACCCATAGGAAGCTCCCTCTCTTGGGACCCTGCAAGGTAGCCATTGACTTGTACTGTTTGGCTTCTCCTGTGCTTTTTTGGTGTGTTGCTGAGATCTCTGGGGTGAGGAGATCTAGTGCTAGACATGCCTCTCATGAAGCTGTGGATGCTATTTATATGGGCTTTTGACATGGAAAACCAATCTGATCTTAGGAAGTTTGTGGAGATGTTCTGGGCTAAGTACAGTTTCCCAATGTATACAAGGACCGTACAAACACCCGTATTGAAGTGTGCTGCCTCAAATGATGGAAAAAAAAAAACCTAATGGAACTAGCACCATAATTTTTCATTCATCCTTCAGCTGGCTGATCCCAGATTCCAGTTCAGCATCTGGACTTTGTTAGTTGCCCAGGTTTCAGCTATGACTCCCACATGTTGAAAGCAAGTTGGATTTGCCAAAAAGGGAGACACGGGCATCCTCTTCCCACCCATCCATAAAGAAATTGGAGGCCTGTTCTGGTGAGTGATGAGACTTACCCTCTTGAGAATGGCTGATAGTTCCATGTCACTACCCAGAGGAAGCGCATGTTAATCAGAGGCTATCTATTACTCAAAGAACAATTGACCAGGCAGCTGAGAGGATGGTGGCAGTGTCTCTTGGCCAAAGTGCCTTTTCAGGCTGAGAGCATTGGGGAGGTTCTCGCTGGTGGCTCTTTACTTCACAATCTATATATTGATTGAGGAGAGGTCTTCCACCATGAGTGGGACAGGGGCTTCCATCCCTGATACTGCCTTGAGTGGCCCCAGACTGCAGAGTCGCCAGCTAATGATGAGACACAAAAGAAAATGAGGCAGAAAGTGCATCCAGCCATCATTCAACATATAACCCTAGAGGCTCAGCAGGATAGAGAGTAAAATCTCCTGCTCTGTCCTTTTTTATTTCTTTCCCTAGCATCTCATTAATAAATCTATGCTATTAATATTTACAACACTGCTGGTGAATAACCTTCCTCCCTCCTCCCCCATTCTTTTGAGCATCAAGAGTAGCTGCATATATAGTAAAAAAAAGGAAGTATATATTGTTTGATGTATTATTGACAATACTTGTAAAAATGGATTTAGGGAGTAGATTTATAGTTTACAAGAATTTACAGTTTATAGTTTCCAAGAAAATTACAAGAATTGCCATAATCATCTAACAATCTATTCATAGTGGAAAGGCTTGGTGCTTATTATTGCTTTTATCCTAAACTTCCTACCATCCTCACTCTTTTTTTTTTACTTGCAGGACAAGAATTTTGTTTTACAGAAAGATATATACATATATCATATTAAAATATGTATATGTATTTTGTATATGTATATACACATTTGTATTTATGCATGTATATATGTACAAATGTACACATATAAATAGGTGTACACATACACATACATGCATGTATGAATGAAAACATGCATGCGTACATAAATGTGTATTTGTGTCTACTGGACCTGTGATTTTATTGGCTGAAAAGTCCCATTGAAAAAAAATCCTTGCTTATGCACCAGACCTGAAACATAGTCTTGGAGTTGCCTGGGGCACTGAGAGGTTCAGTGATTTACACAGGACTACAGTGTGTGTGTACCCCAGGTATACTTGAAATCAAATCTGCTTGACTCTTAGACTAGCTCTTCCTATCCACTGTCATGTGCTTTTTGGTATATGTGTATGTAATAAATATGTTGCATGTGAAATATTGATAATTATATAGATATCAGTAATATATCATATATATATATATATATATATTCCTCCATATGTGTATATATGTATGCATACTTATATATCCACAGATTTGTGTATGAGACTTTAACTTACTCAGTTCAATACTACCTGAAACCTACACACACACACACACACACACACACACACACACACACACACACACAAAAGAATATATGTATGTGTGTATACACACACACAAAAATATATACCTGTATAGACAATATATGTGTTTTTTTATTGTGTAGTATTTTTATTTTCCCAATTAGTATTCCCAATTATATAATAATATATATATTCTCAGTATTTCTCAATTATATTTTAATTTGGTTGAAAATACTCAGGAGTTTTTTTTTTTTTAACAGTATTTTGTTTTTCTAAATACATGTAAAAATAGTTTCAACATTCATTTTTATAAGAATTTGTGCTTTAAACTTTTTTCTTCCTTTCTCCCTTACCTCTCTCCTCCCCGAGACAGCAAACAATGAAATAATGTATATATTAGACACATATATTTGTATATGAGGCTCTGACCTTGATTCAAACATTAATAGAAACCTCCAGCATTTCAGTATAAAGATACCACCTTCTTTCAGGTTTTATCTTTCTCCTTGTGCTCCTTTCACTTTGTAAAACACATGCACATTTTAAGAATAGGAACTGGATCCTAGATTTCATAGATGTTGAAACTGCCCACTGTGGAACATCTTGTATCAATGCAATGTACAATCTTAGAAAACTGCTTTGATGATAATTGTGGAAATATGTATAGAAGAATTCCATATGTTTAACATATTGGATTACTTGTGGTCTAGAGAAGGGGATGGGGGAAGGGAGGAAAAAAAATTGGATCACAAGATTTTGCAAGGATGAATGTTAAAAACTCTCTCCATATGTTCTGAAAGTAAAAAACTTTATTTAAAAAAAGAAAGAAAATTCTCTATGAGGTTGTGACCAACTTAGGGCGATGCAGCCAGTATATGTCAGTGATGGGTACTAAATCCAGGTCTTCAAGGCCCCGCTATTTCTCTATGCACATTTTACCTACAATTAACTAGAAAACTTTTTAACAAGGAGTAGAACACAATAAGTAGTATACAGCAGATTTTTAGGAAATGTTTATTGGATTTGAGAGAGATGATCTACAGGGACTGTGTATTTCTAAAGAGATTAAAATTATTTGGGCTGGGGAAGAAGGGGGAGGGAAGAGTCACTATCTAGCATTCCCATGACTATGAGGAAATGACATCTTGAAGAATATATGGAGTCTCAAAGGGGATTAAGTAGCCATCTGTTTGGAGCCCCACAAATGCTAATAGGCCACCTTGGGGGGAACCAGTATGAGCATATATGCAGAAATGGGAAAGACACAGGGTATATGTGGGTCATAGTGATGAGTCTTCACAGCAGAGGAAGATTCACTTTTGAAAGAAACGTTTAGAATCATCCCTTTCAACATTCTAGCATGGGTAGAAATGACCACTAGTTCTCATAGTAACCACTTCCTTAAAGTTATGATTGAGCCCCAGAGGGTCATAGCCTTTGCATCTTCTCTATTGGATAGTAGATCTATAGTCTCAGTCCTATGGAATTCCAGGAGATGTAGTTTGGAGGAGGGTTCTCCTTTCAATCTCCTTTTTGCCTTAAGTTCTTTTATGTCCTTCCTTCAACCCACCTTTCTCATCTTCTTCTTCCCCTCCCAAATTGAAGGTTGGATAATAGTCTATTTTCTCAGAAAGCTACAATGATCAGAATAGCCCTGGAGTGAAAGAAATCCAGATGTATTAGATTTCAGTAAGACTAGAATGGGTTACCTTCTCCGCAAGTGATAGCCCCCAAACCGAGCTTTTATTTCATTTGTTTTGTCTAATTATCCTCCTTCTTCAATACTTCCTTCCTGCAAGGTCCCTTAGCAATGAAAAATTATAGTAGACCAGGGTTTATATTTTTTAAAATATCAAACCCAAGTTTTGATAAAATGCTGTTTGGACAATTTGTTTCCTCGAGGATGAATGATGATTCCATGAAGAGAACTAGATTTGGAATTAGAGCTTTAGTCATGTCAGACTCTTAGTGACCCCATAGGCTATATTCTCCATGAGGTTTTCTTGGCAAAGATACTGGAGTGTTTGTCATTTCCTTCTCCAGTGTATCAAGGCAAACAGAGGTTACAAGATTTTCTCACACAGCTTTTCCCCACACTTTCACATAGCTAGGAAGTGTCTGAAGCTGCATTTGGACTCAGTTCTTCCTGACTTCAGACCCAGCACTTTATCTGCTGAGTCACCTAGCTGTCTTCTGGAATTGGAAGATCTGAGTTCAAATCTCTTCTCTCTTGCCAGAGGTCACAATCCTCAGAGTTACATCTTTGACTTCCCTTAATGGGTTAGAGACTATATTTTAATTTTTTAAAAATTTTCATAATAGCTTTTTATTTTCAAAATACATGCAAAATACTGGTTTTTTTGTTTTGTTTTGTTTGTTTGTTTGTTATTTGTGGGATCTTTAAACAAGGGACTTAGTATCTCTGGTTTCCATCTATAAAATGAATGGGTGGGATTAGATCATCTCTGAGCTCCCTTCTAGCTCTTATGTCTATTACTAGTAAACAAACATTTATTAAGCACCTATTATATATACATATGCCAGAGACAAGTGCTGAGAATGCAAAGAAAGAAAAAAAAAGACAACACTTAATACCAATTATCCTAAAACACAGTGTAGCAGGAACATAAATATACAATCAGAAATCTGGTGTTGTGGTAAGAATGCCTCATTTGGAGTCCAAGGACATGGGTTCAAATCCTGCCTTTACCATTTTCTACCTGTGGGATTTTAGTCCAAGGTCATTTAAATTCTCTGGAACAGAGCTTTCTCAAGTATAAAATAAGAGGCTTTAACTAAATGTCCTTCTCAAGTTTCTTTGTTTTAAAGCTGTGATCCTACAAAGTAAATTCTGGCGATGGTGAATATATTTTCCCCTCCCCCCCAAGCAAAAGCATTTATTAAGATAACATTGGAAAAACAATAGTAGTAAATCATTTTCCCTATAAACTTGGGGCAGGTTTTTCCATTGATGTGCACAATGTAAGTGAAGAGTGGATATACAAATCAAATACACTATTTGAGAGGTATATACATAAGTAGTATAGATATTCTAGGCAATTAATACTCCTGGCATTGCTGGGTCTTGATATCCTTTCCCTTTTTGAGTTATCCTTCAGAGTATCCCCTGCATCCACTAGGGATGCATTTTCTGTACCTCAGTTTTCTGATCTGTAAAATGAAGTAATTCAACTAAATCCCCTCCATTCTCTTTCTCTAAATTCTAAAAGGGATTTTACCTTTCCTCTCCGGTAGCATTTACTGTTTAGCAAATAATTCTGCTGTAAGAAGTCACAGCTAATCGAACAGGAGAGAGAAATCCCTTGCCTCTAAAAAGTGATGCTTACAGTCTACTTCTATAATTCTTTTCTTCTCTCTTGCCAGCGATCACATTCCTCAGAGTTACATCTTTGACTTCCCTTAATGGTTAGAGACTATATTTTAATTTTTTAAAAATTTTGATAATAGCTTTTCATTTTCTAAATACATACAAAAATAGCTTTCAACATTGGCGAAGATAAGTTAGAGAAAAGAATATTGAATTTGAAGGCAAACAATCCAGATCTAAATCTCAGATCTTACCATCTATGTGTTTTTAAGTTTTTATAGTTTCTGGTACATATTGGGCATCTTTAGTTCCCACTTGGCTGTACTCCTTTGAATTTCTCTATTATCCCCTGGTATCTGGTAAATTTCTCCCTTCTCTCCCATTCTTTTTCAGCTTCCTTTTCTGGAGAGTTTTCCTCCATTAGACTGTAAGCTCCCTGAGTCTTTTCTTTGTATGTCCAGTGCTTAACATAGTGATATATAGTAATAGTTTAATTAATATTTATTGACTAATAAGTGCTTATGGATTGATTGGTTTTATCATCTTCAAGAAGTCAATAGATTCTCAATTTTTAAAAATGTCATCTCATAGATCTAGGTGAAGCCATAGTAGATAGAGTGAATTGCCTGGAACCAGGAAGACACTTTTACTGTGACCTCAGGCAAGTTACTTAATCTATTTGTCTCAGTTTCCTTATCTATAAAATAGGGATATTAATAGCACCTATCTCCCCAGGTGATTGTGAGGATTAAATGAGATAATATTTATAAAGTGCTTAGCACAGTGTCTGGCACATAGTAGGTACTATATAAATGTTGGGGCATAGAAATATATCTTCTAGCACTTTGGATAAGTGGGAAGTATAAGAAGAGGTCAGGAAAACTGGGATACCAGATCTATCACTCACAATGGGATCTTAAATATATCTTCTAGCACTTTGGATAAGTGGGAAGTATAAGAAGAGGTCAGGAAAACTGGGATACCAGATCTATCACTCACAGTGGGATCTTAAATAAAGTTGTTTCCTTTCCTGTAAAATTAGATGATGTCAAAAGGCCTTTGTAATTCTGAAATTAAATATTTTCCAATATGTAAAATCTGGATCTTTACACATTCCCTTTTAGAATTTAGAGAAAGAGAATGGAGGGGATTTAGTTGAATTACTTCATTTTACAGATCAGAAAACTGAGGTACAGAAAATGCTATAACTTGCATAAGGTCAGAGAAGTTAATAATAGAGCTGGTTTCTCAACAATGCAGTGAACCAAGACAATTCCAGTAAGCTTGGAATTTCTAATGGAAAATGCCATCTGCTTCCAGAGAGAGAACTATGGAGAACTATGGGGATTGAAGTATCCTATTTTCACCTTTGTTTGTTGGTTTTTTTTTTCCTCATGGATTTTTCCATTTTGGTATGATTTTTCTTGACAACATGACAAATACAGAAATACATTTAAAAGGATTGCACATGTTTAACCTTTATCAGATTGCTTATTGTCTTGGGGAAAAGAGGGAGATAAAGGAGGAAGGGAGAAAAATTTGGAACATAAAGTCTTACAAAAATAAATGTTGAAAATTATCTTTACATGTATTTGGAAAAAAATGCTATTGAGGAAAAAAAATGGGAGGGCTGAGATTTTAATTCAGGACTTCTACTCTTGTTACTCTACTCCCTGTCCAAAGATTAGAAGAGAAATGGGGTATCTAAATGATGCCCAGAAATTTTTCCATCTTCTCCTGGAGAAAAACCTGCAAGCAAAAAGCAAAGAGGCAGAGCATTTATAGATCACAGAAGTACAGCTAGATGGGAATATAGGGGTCATTTAATCTAACTAAATTGTTTTACAAATGAGGAAACCAAGGCCCAGGGAGGTTAAGTGATTTATCAGAGGAAGTGGAATTTAACCTCAAGTTTGTTAACTTCGGTCAGTGCTGTTTCTACTGTTTGTTAGCATTGTTGAGTCATTTTCGTCATGACTAACTCCTTGTTGATCCCATTTGCAGTTTTCTTGGCAGAAACTGGAGTGATTTGCCATTTCCTTCTCTAGCTTATATTACAAATGAGGAAACTGAGGTACATTAAGTATCTGAAGCCAGATTTGAACTCAAGAAGATGAGTCTTCCTGTCCTTGGGTCTGGCACCTCATTTATTATGCCACCTAGTTGCCCCTTCCATTGTAGCCTAATTCTTAATTTCCTAAAAGCTAAGAGGCTAGGAATAGAGTCAGGGAAATTGTGGGGCATTTTGGAATGAGAACAGTTTTTGCCCAAAGATTGGTAGGGTCAATAGTTTGATGAAAGATAAATGGTCTTCATGGCAGTTGAAGAAATTTGGTCTTACCCACTGATAAAATTTGATATAAGAGTTAACATTCTAAATCCAACTTCTGTGAAATGATGTTTTGTGCTTTCCAGATGAGTATTTCTCTTTATGTTTTTATCTCTCACTGAGACCCACAGCTCCTAGACAGCTCCCCTTTCTAAAGGGAAGACAGGGATTGTTGAGGTATATGATGATAATGATGATGATGTGCATATGTGTGTGTGTGTGAGAGAGACAGATAGAGAGACAGAGCCACACAGAGCAGGGAGGGAGGGAGGAAGGGAAGGAGAAAAGGAGAGAGGGAAAGAGGAAGAAAGGAAGAAAGAGTCAAAGAGATCAACATAGAGATTTATGATTTTAGGTCTCACAAGAAATTTTTAAAAAGAGGTCAGCTATTTTTCAGTGGATGAAATTAATGTATAATTACTGTAACAATTACAATAAAATATATTACAACAATAAAAATATATTGTCCTTAATTTACTCCTTTGATTTCAAGGCAGCTCCTTTCCTGTCAGTTTCCATTTCTTGGGAATCAAGGTTGGAAGTAAAGATGAGAATAGGAATGAGTTGATGTATTTCAGTTGTGAAACTAGTGACATCTTTAGGAACACTGATGCTATTATGAAAGACATGATGGGATCAGTGACTTAGAGCCAGAAGGTACCTTAGAAACTATTGAATTAAACTTCTTCTTTTTATTTTATTTTTACAGATGAGGAAACTGAAGTTGTGTCTTGCCTAGAATCATATACCTATTAAATATCCCAGACAGAATTTGAACTCAAATTTTAAGCTCAGCATTGTGTTCAATGTTTATCCTCGCTGCTGAAGCATAGGCAATACTTTTAGCTCCCCATCCCCTTTTACTTTTTAGCTAGGAGGCAAAAGAATAAACTTGGGAACAGGAAGAGCTAAGTGGTACAGGGGATAATGTTGAGCCTGGGGTCGAGAAGACTCATCTTCATGAGTTCAAATCCTATTTATTAGCTGTGACCCGGGCAAGTAATTTAATTCTATTTGCCTCAGTTGCCTCATCTGTAAAATGAGTTAAAGAAGGAAATGGCACTCCAGTGTCTTTGCCAAGAAAACCCAAATGGGATCATCAAGATTTGATCATGATTGAAAAATTACTGAACCACCACAAAAAAGAACAAAGACTAATCTTTTAGTGCCTTTTGGTAAAAACCTCTGCAATCCAAATTTACTATAATCTAAACCCTCAGATATGATAGACCTTACAGATTCTCTGGCATAACTCTCTTGTTTTATAGATGAGGCATGTGAATCTCAGAGAGGGCTAGAACAAGTGATGTGCCCAAAGTCACACAGGTTCACTCTGCACTTACTTGTTGCTTGTTGGCAAGTGTAGGTTGTTTTAAGAAGGCTATTCAGCTTGGTGGGATGGAATAAAAGCAGAAATACACATCTAATATGGTCACACTCAAGCTTTTCTAGTGTCTAGTTATTCATCTCTGTTGCTGTTCAGTCATGTTTCTTCAGGACTTCATTTGGGATTTTCTTCACAAAGTTACTAGAGGAGTTTACATTTCCTTTTCCAGCTCATTTTACAGATGAGGAAATCAAGATAGATAAATTTAAGTGACATGCCCAAGATCACATAGCTAGTATCTAAATCTGGATTTGAATTTAAGACAGTAAGACTTCCTGACTCCAGAGTCAGTGTTCTATCCACTGGATCATCTGGTTGCCCTACTCATCCCTGAGCTCCTACCTAATAGAAACTTATTCCACGTTTGTCTCTTAGGCTGAAGTAAATCTGAACACAAAGAAACTTTGAAAAAAATACTCCCAGAAATCCCTTTTTATTTCATTGCCTCAAATCTTTTTGCCTTAATAACTTTAGTCTTGGTCCTCATGCCCTACAACTCCCTATTCTTCTGCTCTTCCCCAAGCTTTTCCATTAACTTTCTCCTGAAAGAAAATTTTTTTTCTCTTGTAAGGTAATAACTGAAAAAAACAAAACAAAATAGAAAAAAAAAGTCAATTCCCCCAAACTCCTTGGGATGCCAGATGTGCTGGATAATATGGGAAAGAGCCCGAGGTCTGAAGGACTTATTCCTTATGACCCAGGTAGTCAACAGAAGACCTCAATAGTTTTGCTACTCCTTCATGGACATCATCTGCAACATCTTGCAAGATAGCCACTACTTCTTGGTGCTGAGCATAACTGTCTTGTGCCATCTGAACCAGGGCTGCCATGTGTGCATTGTGCTGGTCCAGAAGGCACTGCAGTTGAGTCGCTGACTCCCGTGCCAGCTGACTGACCAGGCGGCGATTCTCGGCCATTTCGGAGGCAATCATGGCAGCTACTGTTTGGTGCTTCCTGAAATTGCGGTCCCTTGGTGGAAACTGGTGGACCCGGCCAGATAGTGTTCCATAGAGGATGGGGGTCACTACTGGGGCTGGTGGGCTTGGTGGTGATAGTATCTCCCTTTGGGACAGACTTTGGTCCGGTTTTCTCTGGAAACCTAAAGAAGTTCAAAAAAAAAAAAAAAAGAAAAAGAAAAAAACGTTGTTCTTATCTTCCTGCCTCCCATTCGTCCTCATCTTATTCTGGAACCACCTTTGTAAAAAATGCCTGAGTTTAAATACAGACTTGGATACCTCCTAGCTATATGACTTCTTTCTTCCTCAGTTTCCTCAACTCTATAATGGGTATAATAACAGCACCCAGGGGTGTTATGAGTATCAAATGAGATAATATTTGTAAAGTGCTTAGGACAAGGCCTGACATATACTAAGTATTTAATAAATGCTTGTTTCCCTTTTTTTTTCTTCTTTTCTTCATATAAGTAGTTATAATTCCAGTAGACACCATGTCAGAATGGAAAGAAGAAAAGGGTATAAGTATTTATATAAGGTCTACTATGTGCCAGATACTATGTTAAATGCTTTGTAGTTATTATCTCATTTGATCCTCACAACAATTCTGTGAGGTGGATGATGTTATTATACCCATTTTACAGTTGAGGAAACTGAGGCAAAGATTTCCAGGATCACATAGCTAGATTTGAATTCAGTTTTTTCTGACTCTAGACCTGGTGTTCCATCTACTGCTTCACCTAGCTGCTTAAAATGAGAGGATTCTGTCATTCTAATCCTTTAGTTATATTTACTTTTAAAAAAAATTAAGAAAACAAAACCCCACATCAAAACTCTAGAGCTAAATATCAGTATCATAAGTGTTGGGAGGGATTTTGGAGCTGATTTTGTCTAAAACAAAAGCACACCAAAATTCTAGGTCTAAATCTCAGGATCACAGAATGTTAATGCTTGGAAGGGACTCTGGAGGTGATTTCCTCTTTTTACAGATGAAGACTCTGAGGTCCTGTGAAGGGACTTGCCTTCATTGGGGAGTAAAGGGCAGGACCTGAATTGGTTCTTCCATCTGCGGGCATTGACTCCTTCTGTGGAGGCCTTCCAAGCTCTCTAGTTCTCCTCAGAGCATTCTCACCCTCAGGGGCTTCAGGACACGGGACTACTTACCAGTCTCAGAGTTATGACTGCTTTTGCTACAGTCATTTCCTGCCTCGGCTGGAGATTGGCTTTCTGGGTTTAAATCACCTGGCCGCTCTACTCCCTCGGCCTTAAGCAGATGCTCAGTCTCGGGCCGGCGCCGCGGCTGCTGCTGCTTGTAGGGCTGAGGTGGACACCCCTCCGGGACTCCCTCCTGCTCCTTCCTAGTCTCCCCATCTCTACCTTGCCATTTGGAATAATTCGGATCACCCTGCTGCTCTTGCTCCTGCTCTAACGGGTGCTTAGGGCTGGCAGTCGCGACCTGGGTCTGTAGCATCCGATTCATTTCTTCATAAAAGGGACATCCTTGAGGGGCCGTCCCAGAGCGCAAGACTGCGGCCTGAGCCTTCTTGTAAGCCACCTTGAGAGCCTTGAACTTGGTGCGACATTGGTGGGCGTGTCGAACATAGCTTTGTTCCTGGAGGCGCCGGGCCACGTCTTCATACACAGAAGTGTTACGGTGGACCGTCTTCAGGTGTCGCCTAATGGCTGGCTTCTAGCATCAAGGATTTAAGAGGAATGGGACAAAGTTAGGTGGGGAGAATTATTGCACACATCTCTGACTCCATAGAAGGCACTTTCCAAAATATCTCTAGGTAACAACAGTTCCTAAATGGGCCAGTGTAGCATCTGTCCATAAACTGGGCCAACAAACAAGTATCACAAGGCTTGTCCTAACATCATATCATGAGATCCAGGCCAGTATCCCACAAGTGAAATAGAGAATCTTACTTATAGAACGAGAAAGCATAACAACTAAAGTCCCAAGCCCATGATGAGATTTCAGAGCCCCAACCACTGAATCAGCAATCAGTTAGAGGTAAAAAAAAATGCAGAATGATCAGATAAAACTTGGAATGAGACATAAGGTCGTCCTGGGAGCATTTAAGGATGAGTTTGGAAGGAAGACAACAACCATATAAAAGATGTAAAAAATTTATAAATGTTATAGCAAAGTGAGGGGAGCTACTACATTTAGGTTCTAACATCACAATAATTAGCATCAATAGTCTTGAGGAAGATTTTTTATATCAAGTGAGGTATAAAACAGGAACATGTATGTTCAACAAAAATGTTCCCAACTGTTAAGAAGAAGGTAGAACAGAGGATCCAAGTCAAACAAGAAATCATTAAGGATGGTGAAGAGCTCTTCTCTTCTCCTCCTCCCTCTCTTCCTTTTCTCTCTTTTCACTCGCTCCCTCCTTCCTTCTTCTCTTCTCTTCCTTTCCTTTTTCATTCACTCATTTCCCTTCATCTCCCATTTTCCCTCTCTCTTTCTCTTTCCCCATTTCCTCTTTCCCTCTCTTTCTTTTTCTCCCTCCCCTTCTTATTTTCTTTCCTCCTTCCTTCTCTTCCTTTTCCCTTCCTCTTCTTTTTCCTCTCTTTTCCCCTTTTTGTCTTCCTTTTCCTCCTTCCTTTTCTTTTCCTCTTTCTTTCTACCTCTCCATTTCTCTCTGCCTCCCTCTTCTTCCTGGTTATATTTAAAGAAGGAGGCAACAACTATGCTAATGCTCTGGATGGGCTGAGAACTAACACTAGCAATCCTTTCCCCGCTTGAGTTAACCCAAAGTCATGAGGACACAGACCTGGTGTAGCTTGTGTCACTATTGTATTCTTTCTTTCCTTAACTGAAGAAGTATGGAATGGACCAGTCTATGAATCTGTGAGCTTTCAAAATTTAGAAGAGTGAGCTTCCAAAGGTCCAGAGATGGTCTGTGCCAGATTTTGCAGGAGCAAATGAGGAATAAGGCACAGAACAGCTTGACCCGGCAAAATAGTGAAGGCAGCCAAGAAGTGATGACATCAGCTATGTACATGGGAATGATCTCAGCTCATCCATTGGTTATGCTACTGCAATTGCAAGTGAATTTGGTGGCTTAAGGCTTTGTAGGAACCACTTTAATTTTGAGCCCACTCTCTCCAGGGATTGAAGAGTTAAAGAGGAGAGTGCTTTCTCCTCTGCCCTGCCCAGTTCAGAGACTGGTTTGTATTTCTGTTCCTTATAAATCTTTTCATTAAATATACCATTGTGAAAACTAATTCATCTTAATTGATTAAATGATACTAAGATGCTAGTCACTGGAGGGTATCAATGCTATAAAGGAAATAGGAACTGTAATTGATGGTTGATATTGGGAAGAACACACCAGAACGGAGGCTCCAGTTAGAAAACATTAGAAAGCCACTTTCAACTTTAGATCTACCATTGAGCCTTTGAGAGAGAGATGCAGCTGACCTTATTCTGGGAACCCACCTTCTGGGAACCTGCTGGTATGTATGTGTATTGGAAAAGTAAGTTCAGAGTCATGCTGCACACATAATACAAGTGGTAAAACTTAGTTCTAGGGAAGTTAAATGTTTTATCCAAAACTACATTATTTTCACTTCTACAGAAATCATGTAGTGAAAATAACTCAATTCAAATCCTGATTCTGACACTTACTAGCTATATGACTATGAATAAGTTACTTAACCTAGCCTTTTCATTTTTGAAATGGGGAAAATGATACTTGTATTTATTATAATTGTTGGAAGTATTTATGAGTGCTTTTAAATTCTAAAAGAACACAAATGAAGGTTGCTATTAGCATAAAGTATATAATAGTGCTTTGGGAAATATAAAGCACTATATATATACATATGTGTGTATAGATGTATATATACATATATATTCTATTAAAAATTCCCTAAGTAGTTATCATTTTATAATATTATAAGCAATATTATATATATATATAATAGTGCTTTGGGAAATATAAAGCACTATATATATACATATATATACATATGTGTGTATATATGTATATATACATATATATTCTATTAAAAATTCCCTAAGTAATCATTTTATAATATTATAAGCACTATTATATACTTTATGTTATTAGCAACCTTCATTTGTGTTCTTTTAGAATTTAAAAGCATTCATAAATACATAAAGGTTATTTCACTAGCCAACTAGATGCCCAGTTATTCTTTGATCATTTGGGAGGTCTCTTTCATTTTAGATGAACAAGATGGCTTTGAAGCTTGTAATAATAAGTGACTACTTGTAAATGCCCCTTCTCTGTGTGATTCTTTCTTCTGCCAGCTCTGAGAGATACAAGATGGACAAAAGCCAAGAAAATGTTCAATTTGAAGTCAAAATCAGATCAAAGATTTTTTTTTTTGTTTTAGCACCACATTTTTTAAAAAGTTAAATACTTTGGAAAACAGATAAACACTCAATGGTTAACCCTCCAGGCTGGATCCTATATAAAAACTATATATTCAGAAAGGCTATTGTTGTTTTCTCATTTTTCAGTTGTGTCCTATTTTTCATGAGCCATTTTGGGATTTTCTTGGCTAAGATACTGAAGTGGTTTGCTATTTCCTTCTCCAGATCATTTTACAGATAAGGAAACTGAGGCAAACAGGGTAAAGTGACTTGTCCAGTGTCACACAGCTATTAATTATCTGAGGCCAATTTTGAACTCAGATCCTTCTGGCTCCAAGCCTAGTACTCTATCCACTGCCCACCCAGAGGCCCCTTATTAGGTGCTAAACACTGTGCTAAGTGCTGGAGAAATAAATGTAATAGTAAAGACCATCTTTGTGCTCAAGAAACTTACTTTCCAATAGGAGGAAATTATATTTTATTACAGGTGACTTTTAGCCAAGAATAGATTTTCTGAAAGTTCTGAAATTGACAAGGATGTTGAGTAGGATGATAGCAGAATAGGTTGAGAAAGCCTTTCTCAGAGTAATGACAGAGTTCCAAAACTTGGGGGAGGTTTGGAGAAAAGGATGCAAGGACATGATTCCTTGGTGGTCAATTAGATGGCTGGAGAATAGGAAGCAAGATAAAACACGGTTAGAATCTACCTAAAATAATGGGACAGGTAGGGCAGTCACCAAAGGTTGGGAGGCAAAGAAATTATGGGGATTAAAGGTCAAAATAAGCAACATATCCAACTATCACTAGCTTATTGTTCAAAAAAATATAACTTTATGTTACTGCCTATTTGTGCATCCCTGGATTCAGATCAACACGTAATACGATATTGAAAGGCAGTGATATAGAATGTGAGAAGTTGGGTTGGGATTGGGAATGTCATATATATGTCATATACAGGAAAAGCTGAGATCTAGAGATTTCATCCCATCCCATGTCCCAAACAGATTCTCCATTACATCTATGTTGTCAAATGCTTGGTGGGCATCAAAGACAACAATGAAGCCCCCTACCAAAATCTGCCTTTCTCAAGATGCCTCCTGTAAACCAGTTTCTAATAGCATTATAAATATGGATTCAGACCTCTGAGACAGATGATATGGAACCACATTTGGGATCAGAGTTTAGTTAACATTAATATTCTGATTATCAAATATACTCTCTTTTTATTGTAATAACTTTATTTTTTAATACACATTGCTTTATGAATTATGTTGGGAGAGAAAAGTCAGAGCAAAAGAGGAAAACCATGGGAGAAATAAAAACATAGAAAAATGAAGTCAACATAGCATATGTTGATTTACACTCAGTCTCCTTAAATCTTTTTCTGGATGCAGATGGCATTTTCTGTCCAAAGTTTATTGGGATTGTTGGATCACTGAACAGCTGAGAACCAAGCCTTTCATAGTTTATCACTGCACATTCTTGCTGTTATTGTATATAATATATTCTTGGTTCTGCTTGTTTTGCTCAGCATCAGTTCGAGCAAATCTTTCCAGGTCTTTCTATAATCAGTTTGCTTTTCATTTTTATAGAACAATAATATTCCATTACTTTCATATACCACAACTTGTTTTAACTATTCCCCAATTGATGGGCATCCACTCCTTTTCCAATTTTTTGCTACCACAAAAAGAGCTGTGGGCCCTTTTCCCTCCTTCATGATTTCCTTGGGATACAGACCCAGATATGACACTGCTGGATCAAAAGGGTATGCAGAATTTTATAGACCTTTGGGCATAGTGCCAGATTGCTCTCCAGAATGGTTGGATCATTTCACAACTCCACCAACAATACATGAGTGTACCGGTATTCCTGTATCCCCTTTAACATTTTTCATTACCTTTTTCTGTTATTTTAGATAATCTGAGAGGTGTGAGGTGGTAATGATTTAGAACATTTTTTCATATAACTACAAATGGATTTAATTTTATGATTTGAAAATTGTGTATTTCCTTTGACATTTATCAATGACTTGTATTCTTATAAATATGACAAATTCTTTATATATTTTAGAAATGAGAGCTTTATCAGAAATATTGTCTATAAAATTTTTTTCTCAGCTTTTTCTTTTAACCTAGTTTTGTTTGTGCAAAACCTTTTTAATTTAATGTAATCTAAGTTGTCCATTTTGCATTTAATAATGTTCTGTAGTTCTTTTTTGGTCATATTTTCCCCAAGTTCTGATAGGTAAATTATCCCTTGTTTGGTTATGGTATCATCCTTTATGACCAAATCATATATCTAATTTGACCTTATTTTGGTATGGGGTGCAAGATGTAGGTCTATTTTTTAACATATTATTTTCTAGTTATCCCAGAGATTTTTGTCAAATAGTGAGTTTTTATTCCAGAAGCTGGAGTTTGGGCTTTTGTCAAATACTAGATTGCTATAGGCCTTGATTATTGAGTTTTGTCTCTCTATTCTATTCTACTGATCCTCTGCACTATTTCTTAGCCAGTATCAAAGGTTTTGATGATTGCTGCTTTATAATATAGTTTAAGGTTTGGTACTAAGCCACCATCCATTGTATTTCTTTTTCATCAATTCCCTTGATATTCTTGACCTTTTGTTCTTCCAGATGCATTTTATTATTATTATTTTTTAGTTCTATAAAATGTTTTGGCAGTTTAATTGGTATGGCACTGAACAAATAGACCAATTTAGACACAATTGTCATTTTTAGTATATTAGCTCAGCCTAGCTATAAACAATTGATACATTTTCCCAATTGCTTAGATCTGATTTTATTTGTATGAGAAGTGTTTTGTAATTGTGTTCATATGGTTCTTGGGTGTGTCTTTGCAGGTAGACCCTCAAGTATTTTATTTTGTCTACAGTGATTTTAAATGGAATTTCTCTTTCTATCTCTTGCTGATGGGCTTTGTCCATCTAATAGGCTCTCAATAATTAGAGTAAATGAAATAGAAGCAAATTCACGATGTTTTTTTCTTCTGGTTTGCATTTATGGTTTGAAATAAAGAAACAACTTTTTAAAAATATTTTCTTTAATACTGGACACAATTTTGAGCTACATGGCAAGATTGTATCCTTTGCCTGATTATAAAAGTTTACAGGGATGATCATGGGAACTTTCAGATCTACTAGAATGGAGAAACTCCTGTTCAACTAAGCAAGTCCGCTTGATTCTATGGTAAGGAAGGACACATATTCTACCTTTGCTAAAGGATAGGAATGATTGATGACAGCTAGATAGAATCCTGGGCCTGGAATCAGATCCAGCTTCACCAGCTGTGTGACCTTGGATAAGTCACTCAATTTCTGTCTGCCTCAGTTTCCCCACCTGTAATAATAATAGTTAATATTTACATAGCTTTTACTATATTCCAAGTATTGTGTTAAGTGCTCTACAATTATTATATCATTTGATCCTCACAATCACTCCTGAGAGGTAGATGCTATTTTCTCCCCATTTTACAGAATGAGAAAATTGAGGCCCAGGGTCTCATAACCAGTAAATATTTGAGACTGGATTTGAACTAAGGCCTTTCTGAATCCAGGATCCTCACTCTATCCATTGTGCCAGTTAGCTTCAATAAAAAAGTAACTATTGTAGGACCTACAGCCAAAGGTTATTGTGACAATTAAATGAGATAATATTTATAAAATATGTTGGGCACATTTGTTGTTCAATTGTTTCAGTTATGTCTTTGGGACCTATGGTGGGGTTTTCTTGGCAAAGATGTTGGAGTGGTTTGCCATTTTCTTTTTCATCTTATTTTACAGATAGAGAAACTGAGGCAAATGTGGCTAAGTGACTTGTCCAGAGTCACCAGTTAGCAAGTATCTGAGGTCAGATTTGAATTTAGGAAAATTAGTCTTGCTGACTCCAGGCTCAGTACTCTATCCATTGTACGACCTAGTTGCCTACCTGGAACATAGTAGGCATTTAATAAGTACTATTTCCTTTCTTCCTTACTTACTTCCATGATTTGTAGCCAGAGCCTGTTATTTAAAAATAACATCTATTGCTAATTTGGTTAGAACCTATGGTAGTGAACTCCGCTGCACAACTAGAAATTCATCACTCAGGATCTAAGAAGAATGGAGGGTCCCTGCCATATAAGCTAGTTGGACACAGGTAATTGACATTTGTTTCACGGACACCCAAGACATAAAAACTCAGAGTAGGAAAAGTCAGCACTCCTTAGCATTGACAGACTTACTACTACTGCTGTATACTCTTTTTATTTTATTTTTGTTTATTTATTTTTCAAGTATTTTATTTTTCCAAATATATGTAAAGATAGTTTTCAACATAAATTTTTGTAAGTCCTTGTGTTCCAAAATTTTCTCTCTCCCTTTTTTACCTCCCTCCTCCCCACTTGTATTCTTCTTGACCAGGCTTGCCATCATGACAAAAGTGGAAATGAGGGAATCTGTGTTACACTAAGTCAGTACTGTTTCAGTCATGAATCAACACTGTTGCTTATTCTTTCCATTCTATTATTGAATAAAATTCCTTTTGTCAAAGGTTTTGTGATCAACTGTTACCTCATTTTGCTTTAATCCTGAGCCTGAACCATCAAAACTTTTAGTATTGACAGCAGAAGATAGTTATAGAATGACCTTCTGAATTATGTGGCTGACTTCATGATTGAAGAAAGCAAAGAACAGTATGGAGAGAAGACAGTCTTGAGCCATAGTGTGATCTGACAATCTGTGGCCACAGTGCTTTTGGTGATATATGGCAAGCCTTCTCAATGGGACAGGAAAGAGATCTCCACAACTCTAACGGGGTTTTCTATGCAGGCTGACAGGATAGCTGACAAGGGAGAAAGATGTGGCCAGGGCTCATATTCTCTGGATGTCAATTCTTACACTTCGATTTAAAAAATCAACTTCAAAACTACAAGATAGTTACATAGTAGTTTTTCCAGGATAGGCATGAGGCTTTTTAGTGAACCAAAAATCAATCATTCAACAAACATTTATTAGTCACTTAAGTTTGACAAGGCATTTGCACATCCTTGTCAGGGTTTGAAAAGTGTGTCCCCTGTCTGAACATCTCTTAGAAGCTGTAATCCACGAGACCTTAAGTAATAGAAAACTCATAGATGCACTTATCAGATACAAGGGCTTGTTTCCATCCACTAAGAGCTTTTGTAGCCGCATGATGGGGTAGGGAATGAGATCAATTAAGAAATCACTAGGGGATCAGGAGAAGTTTCATCAACTGAGTCCTTAGCTACCAAAGGAGGGATAGAGGGGGAGAAATACATTCTAGGCTCACAAACATGAATCACCAATGGGATATGGCCACTAAAAATGCTAATGGTCTTATGTTGGTGTCCAAGAGTGGGGTGGACGGGTAGGATAGTCCTAGTATGTACCATCCTATTCAGATTGTTCTGGATCATTGTCTTTAGTTTTCAATGCATAATTTTGAGAAACACATTGGTGACCTAGGAACTCTCCGAAGAGGAAGGTGATCATACTATCTGAGGACTAGTTGAAGGAACTGGAAATATTTAGCCTGGAGAAGAGACTTAGGAGACTTAGGATACACATGATTGCTATGCTCAAGTTCTGAAGGGCTGTCACATGGAATAATAATAACAGCCAATATTTATATAAGCTTACTATATGCCATGCGCTCTGTTAAATGCTTTATAATTGTTATCTCTTTTTATTCTCACAATAGCCAGGGAAAGTAGGTGCTATTATTATTCCCATTTTACAGATGAGGAAACATAGTGATCACATAGTGAATATTTGAAGCTGAATTTGAATTCAGGTATGACTCGAGGATCATCTCCATTTGATACACATTTTTTTAAAAGTTTGATTTTTCAGAGCTAAAGTTCAAGAAATTATAAATTAAAACTTGACAGAACAAAAAATAAATAGTTCTAGCTTTAAAAAAACAAAATAGACACAGATTGTGTGACTCTGGGCAATTCAGAGCACTATACAGGTCTAGTATCCCTTAGATAGGAGAGATACTTGTTCTAGGCAATTCTGTAAGACTAAGGTGAAAATCAAGTACCTAAGAGGTATTTTTCTCATCTGGGAAGCTATACCCAGTTCCTACGCCTAGGCTTTCTCCTTCCCTGAGAACCCTGAAAAACAGGGTTACATTATCATCAATTTTCATGGTATCCACGTCTTCCTACTTAATATTGTAGGCCTTAAAATAAAGCAGATGATAAGAAATCATAAAAATGGAAATTGGGACATTTAGCAATACATTTTACTGTCCCTTCCTTTTCCTCTGGACATAATAATCAAATCAAGAGTAAATAATCCATTTCTGCCAGCCTGTTTCCTCATCTGTAAAATGGGGATAATAACAGTACCTAGAGTTGTTATAAAAATAAAATATTTTCAAAACACTCTGCAAACCTTAAAGTGATCTATAAATAAGTAGCAATGGCAACAGCATTGCTTCTTAAAGAATGGGCTAGTTAATTGCCCTACAGATGAACCCAATGTCCCTGAGATCATTTTCCTGACCAAAAGGTCCCTTGGCCATCATTGCCCTATGTGTGTTTTTTCATGATATTACAGGGATTCTTATACTTTTTTTGTGTCATAGACCCCTTTGACAAATTGGTGAACTTTATTGAACTTTTCTCAAAATGTTTTTAATATATTAAAATGTATGGGATTATAAAGAAATCCAATTATATTGAAGAAAATATCATTTTTTTCTCATCTAAATTATCAGATTCCCTGAAATCTATTCATAGGTCCTATAGGAGTTTGTAGAACTCAGGTTAAGAATACCTGCCCTATTCAGATATAAATTCCTTGAGATCAGAAGCTATTTCTCTCTTTATATATTTGTATCTCTAATGCTTCTCCCTGTTTCTGGCCCATGGTAATGACTTATGGTTTTTCATTCATCCAGAGTCTTACCTTGTATAAAAGTGTAAACAGGATCTTGATTCATGAATTGTTTTTGTTTTCCAGATTACAAATCAAGAACCCGGTTCTGGTTAAATTTTAGACTTTTAAACCATGTCAAATAGCAAATCAACAAGATTTCAAATATGTGTGCATATAGCAAAGTTTTTACATATTTTATAGAAATTGGTTCACAGGATCCTTACACCTCTATGAGGTACAATAGATATAATCTGCTGCTCAAAGGCCATTTAGTAGAGTTTTATGCAAATACCCTTCGAACCACAGGTTACACAGCTATTAGCCCCACTGACGTGAGCAAACTTTACTTAGAAGTTACTTAGGAAGCAATAGGTAGTGAGTAGCAGAGCAAGGACTTGATTCTGGTATCCTTTATGTTTGAACTTTGAAGGTCAAAGGTATTTATCAATATATAAATTCATCAAGACTGAATTTAAATTTAAATTTAATTTAAAATTTAATAAATTTTAATTTATAGATCTCAGAGCAAGATAATATTTGTTAACAGGGTATATTACCTGTCAATAAATGGATCAACAGATTGCCTCCATTAATACCAAAGACCTGGAGCAAGAGGACAGTTCTCTTTATATAGGGGAGTACAGAACAAAGAACAAATCATGGGATTAGGGCAATATGATTGGTCACAGAGTTGAGATGCAAGGAACATGATGAGTTGAAAGTTTGGCAATGGGGGCTGGAAATGATCTTCCCCATCCTCTCTCATGAAACTAAGAGTGCAATGTGAGATACTGGTCCAGACTTTTGGATAGCAAAAGCGTCCCTGAAGGTTGGCTTGGTGCAGGAAAGGTATGAGGCCCAAACTTCCTTATGTTCTCATATATTCACCAATATCAGTTAGATTCCTTGAGCTAGGAGAGCCATATTTCTAAACTCAATCCATTATGGACCAGCTGAACACTGAACTAAGTTCAGAGACAAAGAACTATGATATAATTATAGGACAAAATCGATTAATTATAAATAGTACCAATAAAAAAATGATCCAATATAAATTTTAATCTCCTTAATTTATAGAAACAAATAACAAGAAACTAAGAGAATGCATATTAATGAATCCAGGTATACAAAATAATAGCTTGCAACATCATTATTATCATTATTGTTAATAGCTAATAATAACTACATATAGTGCCTAATATATTTCAGCAATTGTGCTACATACTTTGTGAATATTATCTCATTGTTATTCAATCATGTTTGATTCTTTGTGATCCCATTTGGAGTTTTCTTGATAGAGATACTGGAGTGATTTGCTATTTCCTTCTTCCCATCATTTTATAGACAAGAAAATTGAGGGAAAAAAAGGTTAAGGGACTTGCCTAGGCTCACACAGGAAATGTCTGAGACTAAGTATGAACTCAAGAAGTTGAGTCTTCCTGACTCCAGCCCTGGCATTCTTTCCATTGCATCATTTAGTCCCTCATTATTTCATTAGATTGTCACAAAAATATAGCTGCACCATGGGATAGCTTTTTAAATTTCTTACTTCCAGAATTTATTTTTGTATGTTAAATACTTTGAAATCATAGATGTAATAACAATGACATGCATTTGTTGTTGTTTTCCCCTTGTTCTGGAAAAGGACCATGACATCTAGAGTAATGCCATGACATACAAGTTTATTGGATTTAAGTGAGGGAGGCTGTGCAAGGTCACCTGCCTCACTTTCTCCTCCAAAGCCATCTGGGTCCAGTGGCCAGATATAGATCAGGAAGATTGGAGATGACCCTAGATGCAGTGGGAAATTTTGGCTTTTTTACACTAAGTTGTAGTTTGATTAAATGCTTTAATAGTAGTATAGTGCTTTTAAAGGTTTGTAAAGGACTTACAAATATCATTTCATTTGCTCCTCACAACAGCTCTCAGAGGTAGGTTCTATTCTTAGTTTCGTTTTCCAAAAAATGAAACTGAAGTAGTCAGTAGTTAAGTGATTTGTCTTGGGTCACATAGTAATTTTTTGGCAATGGATTTGAAATCAGATTTTACTTGATCCTGTCCAAATGCGCCACCTAGCTGCCTCTACGTAGAACTGGGAAAGACCTTGAAGACGATTGATCTAATCCCTTTACAAATTCAGGTTTAGAGAATTTGTAATTTGCTTGTGTACAAAACTCCTAAGTGTTATAGGCAGAATTTGAATCTTGCTTTCCTTACTCCAAGTCCAGCTTCTTGTCCAAGACACTACAGAGAGAAGCTGCTGATAAACGTTAAAAAAAATATTTGTTTTGCATTGATCTTTTTAATCAGAATCTAGTGACATAGAGAAAGGAATTTCTACCTTTCTTATCGGCTATAGAACTATGGGCAAACCACTGAAACTCCCAATGCCCACTGAACTTCCCAATGAAACTCTCTAAGAGTGCAAATTATAGAAATATTGCCCAATTATCAAGTAAGGGGAGTGCCTAAAACACGAAATCCCAGGTGAAACAGGAGTGTGTTGATAAATGTTTCACAATGTATGTATAATGTACACATTATGCACTTTTACCTTAAATAGGCATTGTTAACATTTCCTCCATTACTTTCTTAATAAATCAGAGACAAAATAACAGACAAAACAATAAATCAAATCCTGATTTGGAGCATTTGTCGATTTCCAAGTTATAAATGCTCACAGTGAAAATATAATAACCGGCTCTTCGGGTAAGGAGTTCGCTCCAGCACACCCTTTGGGCCTGTCTACTTAATTAAAAAAAAAAAAAAAAACACAAGCAACAAAACCAAAATGAATCAATGGCCACGTTTTCATATCATCCGTTACTTCATCTGCAACGTAATATAACACCATTCCCTAACTATTATAAACGAAAGGCACAGAATAAGGGACTAATTTTCCCAACCACAAAGTGGGTATAAGAGAGACAAGACGACGCGACAAGAATGCTATTTTTGTATATTCCTCAGAAGGAAAACAGCTTTTTAGAAATCAGACCTGAACATCTAGCCTCAGGGAGCATGAGGTGCTCCAGACTGTTTGTTAGCGTTCTATCCTATGGACTACAATACCCAGAAGGCAAGGCGAAGTAATCTCCGGAGATGAAAGTCACAAGGCGCTCTGCTCATGGCACCTTCTTGATTGGCCAGGGTGCTCTGGAAGGGCGGGGGAAGTAGCGAAACATCTGTAAGTTTCCCGCCGTGGGAGATGTATCAGAACGCCAAAGGAGGAAGAAACTTCCAATTGGATGTCTGCTTTTGGCCTTGTAGGTCACAGCCAATCATAATCTAAAGTTACTTCCGGGAGCCCCTTTGGAGGTAACTTAGTGGCGGGAAAAGTGAAGTCGTTTTCGCGCCAGGGGAGGAGTCAGCGCAGGGTGATCCAAGAACTAGACTCCATTCTGCCGCTTGGAAGCATGGCTGCTACCACCGTGATTGACGATGTTGAGCTCCGGGAGGCTCAAAGAGATTACTTGGACTTCCTGGACGATGAGGTGAGGGTACTAGCTTCCTCCTTCCGAAGCTCTGGATGAGAGATAGAGGAAAGCCAGGGGGCCTGTTGGTTCCGGCTGAGGTGTGTGCTTGGGAGGAAGGGGGGCATTGATCCCTCTAAATACTGTCGGAGGAGAAGGAGGGTCCTTTTGTCCTGACTCTTGGCCGCTTTGGTTTATGGGAGCGAGGTCGGACTGTTAATAAGAGCCCAGGCAGATGGGGATAGGTGGGGAGGACTTGTTGGAGTTCCCGGGTGGTGGAGGTTTCGTCAGTAAGTTAGTGTCATGCAACTCACCTAGGACCTTGTCCTATATCGTGTCACTGTTAAAAATTGCTAATGGAACTAGCGTAAATTGGAGCTGAATTCTTGAACTTATATTGGTTCAGGGTTGTCAAGATATTTTAGTTTTCTTTGTTTTCTTGGGGGTGGGGGCTAAAAGGAGGGGACAAAGTAGGGCAACTTTGGAAAAGTTTTATTATAATTTTTTTTTTGTGGCAAAAGGAAAAGCACTTTTTAAAAGCCTTTACTAAAGTAGTAAAACATAATAAATGTTTAATAACTTTTGTTGAGTGGCTGAGTTAAATTCAAGTGGCATTTTTTTTTTTTTTTTTTTTTTGGCATAGACAGTTGTGAATATCATTTGGATGTAAGAAAGGAAGTATGGACAAATAAGATGCTGGTCTTATTTGCAAGGTTGTGAGTTTTTTTTTTTTTTTGCAGGGAGGCAGGGTTGAGGGAAAGATGCCTGTCATTGGCTGATCCCTTTTCTCTACTTAGTCCAGATAAATAAGAGCAGAGTGTGTATCTGTCAAGTTTGTCATATTATGATGGCTCCAGCACTTAGCCCAGTGCCCTGCACGTAGTAAGTGCTTAATAAACAACAGTTAACAAACTCTGTCTTCCTATGAGTAATGGAGTCTATTTGTTTCTCAGTAAGTTGACTATAAATACAGCCATTCTAAGAAGTTTAAGGTGGATTTTTGTAAGGATTTCTAAGGAGTATATCTTGATCCTAATACCCAAACCAGGGGATGATAAAATAAAAAGAACTATTGACCAAACATCAGTAATGAATATTGATAATTTTAAATAAAATTTTGGCAATGTATAAAAAATGCTATTCACTGCAATCAAGAATGGTACAGAGCTAAAAAAGTAATTATCATTCATATTTTAAAAAAACCCACCGAACTACAGGATTGTATGACTAGATACAGGAAAAACCTTTCTTGTGTAGCATTTATATATACTGAAAATTTTACAGATCATAGATAGATGTAGAAGGGTAATTTTTAATGATGAAAGCATGTCTAAAATTATTTGCAATGAAAAAACAGCAGAAACTTTATCAGTAATAAAAGAGTAAAATATTTTTCACTAGTGCATGTTAGATCTGAAAAGTATAATAAAAAAATAGTTATCTAAATTAATTTGCAGACTTAATACTATGTCAAAAGAGTTTACCAAGGTGATCAGAAGTAGGCAAAATAATAAAACTCATTTGGAGGAAAGAGCTAGAATCTCTTAAGACACCAGTGGGGGAAAAAATGAAGGGTATCTAGATTTCTGGTTGTACTATCAGCATTAATCATTGAAACTATTTGGTACTGGTGAAATTAACAACTAGTAATCTATATTCCTGAAGAGATAAATTACTTGGCAGAGAATTCCATATTCGACAAGATTTGTTGAGAAAACTAGAAAACAGATAGGCAGAAACTAAATCTAGATCAACATTTTATACAATAAGATAAAAGTGAATGTGCAACTTGAATTGAAAGGTGATACTATAAAATGCAAATGAAAGATAATACTATAAAAAATTTAAATGACAGATTAGGTACCTTTCACTTCTTTGACTAAGATGAAAGTTGTCTTTCCTCAGACATGGAAGGAATATAGAGGTGATCACATAACATAAAATAGACAAAACTTTTTGCACAAAGGAAATCAACATAACTCAGATAAAAAGGGAAGACAGTATGTTTGGGGAAAAGCCTTATCAGTAATGTAATAAAATATTGTAGATATGTAAGAAATGGGATGCAAAGAATGGGAAGGTTAGAATTTGAGAGTGAAATAAAACAGAACTAGTTAGTGAAATTATATCCATATACACATATAGACTTATGACAGTGTAAATGGGAAGAATCATAATTTAAAAAAAATTGAGTGCCACAAACCATAAAGATTAAAGTTAGCCCTAGATTGGAGATTAAAAATATATTGCCTCTGTTCTAAATAAAGATGGGAGACAATGAGTGTGGAATATCACATATGCAATCATATTTCGTGGGTGTGTGGTGTGTGGGTCAGTTTTTCCATTTTAAAATTCTTTTAAAAAAATAAATATATATTTTTTATTTTGTTAAATATTTCCCAATTATATCAGAAAACATTTTTAACATTTATTTCTTAAAATTTTGAGTTTCAAATTTTCTCCTTCCCTCCTCTCTCTCATCCTTTGAGAAGACAAGTAATATATTATTTATACATGTGAAGTCATACAAAACATTTTGTATATTAGCCATATTGCAAAAGAAAACACAAAAAGCTTCAAGAAAAATAAAGTTGAGAAAATGTGCTTTAATCTGTACTTGGAATTCATCACTTCTCTTTCTAGAATGGATAGAATTTTTCATTTTAGGTCCTTTGGAATTATCTTGGATTGTTGTCTTAATTGGAGAAGCTAAATCATTCATAGTTTATCATTGTTAATTTATTGCTGTCTTTTTTTGTTCTTTGTTATAAAGGAAAGATTTCAGATGGAAAAGGAGGAAGGTATATGTCATGGGGATTTTTTTTTTCCCTTGGGGATCTTGTTGTTAAACATTTATTCTGGTTATTAAAATTAAACAATGCATCAAACTTAATATGACAGATTATGTGCTATTTTCTACGTTTAGTCACTCACCTCTCCAGAAAAGGTAGAGTAGTTATTTTTATTGTTTTCATTTAGAATAATTTAAAAAACAAACTATTTGGCTGAGCTAATTAGTAGGTTTTGGCTATTTTGTAGGAAGACCAGGGAATTTATCAGAGCAAAGTTCGAGAGCTGATTAGCGATAACCAGCATCGTCTGATTGTCAATGTGAATGATCTACGTCGAAAGAATGAGAAAAGAGCTATCCGGTAAATATTTGGGTTACTGGGGGAGAAATAAAATGGAAACCTTCCTATTCCCATTCTTTTCATTATGGTATAGTCATACTCTCCCACAAAGGGAGCTGGATTGATACATAAGATAATATACATAGTATTAGTTCTGGAGTCAGGACCTGAGTTCAAATCCGTCTCTGCAATTTATCACCTCTGTGATTGTGGGCGAATCTCGCCTCTCCTCTTCTTTTTTTTTTTCTTTTTTCTTTTCTCCTTTTTTTTCCTCATCTTTTTTTCTTTTCCTTTGTTTTCATTTCTCCCTTCTCATCTGTTATATCTTTTTATCTTTTCTCACCTTTTCTTTTTTTCTCTTCTCTTTCTTCTCTCTTTTTCTTATGTCCCCAGCACCTTATTCAGTGCTTGGTAGACAAGTACTTAATAAATAAGAAAAATAAAATCTGTTGGATGGAAAGGGTTGGAGTTCTAGTTTTCAGTAGACATATTAAAAAGCTTTTGGTAATAAATTTCTGGTAGGCATTTATGCACCTAGAGAACCTTTGAGCACTGGAGTTCAGAGGAGGCCCCCTTCATTCGTGCTTCATTTTTCTTGACCCAACTCTCTCTATTCTAGTTGAGATGAGTAGGATTGGAAGCAGCATTGTGTGTGGATGAATATAGAACATTGCTCAAGATTCTTAATAACTGTATGGCTCTGGATGAGGGACTTAATCTTTCTAGACTTTGATTTGTTCACTTATTTTATGAATGAGCTTAGAGCGGGTGACCTCTAAAGTTCCTTTTATCTATAAATCTTTGATTTTGTTTTGATTCTTTTGGATTATATTTGGGTCAGTATTTTTCTAGGGATTTGGATAAGTGTTTTACTGGAGAGTTTGTTTCTCCCTTATTCAATTTTTTTTTCCTTGTCCCATCTGCAGGCTTCTTAATAATGCTTTTGAGGAGCTCTTCGCCTTCCAGCGTGCCTTGAAAGATTTTGTGGCCTCCATTGATGCTACTTATGCTAAGCAGTATGAGGAATTCTACATTGGTTTGGAGGGGAGCTTTGGTTCCAAGCACGTTTCTCCTCGGACCCTTACCTCCTGCTTCCTCAGTTGTATCGTCTGTGTGGAGGGCATCGTCACCAAATGTGAGGGGACCAAATAGCATTATTTGGGGACTTCCTGAGTCCACGCCTGGCACTTTTGCTACTGAACCACCCAGCATCCCTGTAATGCCCAATAAGTGACTTACCCTTCTAAAGCAATTTTAGTTTCTTCATCTGGAAAACAAGAATAATAATGAATCTCTCTTGCAGGGTTATTGTGAGGATCAGATGTCAGTATAATACAAACTGTTTTGCAAATCCTAAGATATTTTGTATTTGTTAGCTGCTGTTTTTGCTATTTCAATCAGTAAACATTAAGTATTCACTATGTGTCAAGCACTATGCCAAGTGCTGGTGATGCAAAAGGAAGCAGAAGAAAGTTCCTGCCTTCAGAGAGGTTATGATCTAATAGGAGAGAACACATGCAAACAAATAGATACCAAATAAGCTAAATACAGCATAAATAGGAAATAACTAATCGAAGGAAGGGACTGGAAGTAAGAGGGGTTGGGGAGCTCCCAGTTCTTTCTTATGATTGTATTCTTGAATCAGACAGTAGCTTCCTTACTGTATGAGACATTCAGAAAATTATCAGGGGACTTTATGTGTGTGAAAGCCATCATCCTTTGATAGAATTTTGGATAATATGAAGTTGATAGAAACTGGCTAACTTGAATTTAGACTGCTGATGAGTATGAAATCTACCTCCTTTGGTCTATTTTCCCCCATCTTTTCAGGAGCTGGTTGCCGTGTTAGGAGGTGAAAACGAAGAACTGATGAGGTTAGGTTGGGAAGAGGAAGTCATGCTAGAAGAAAAGGAGATTTCCCCTCTATATCATCTAGGATATCAGAGGGCAGAGGCCACCCGCCAGTCTTTATATAGCTTCTCTCCTTTCAGGTTCCCTGATTCGTCCCAAGGTTGTCCGCAGTGTCCACTATTGCCCTGCCACCAAGAAGACCTTAGAGAGAAACTACACTGATCTCACCACACTGGTGGCCTTTCCTTCCAGCTCTGTCTATCCCACCAAGGTAAGGGGACTGAGTTGACAGAATCTTTTGAATAGTGGAGGTCCAAGATGTGTCTTAATCTGATGTGTTAGAAGTATCAAAAGAAGCCCATAGAGAAAGCTAGCCTATGAATTGGGAGGGCTTGCCTAGTTTCAAGTCCTTCTTCTGAACACATCCTGGTTGAATAACTCTGGGTAAGGCAGTTGGCCTCTCAGTGTCCTTAGGCAATTCTTGAAAATTATAAATTGTAGAACAGGTAGTGATGTGCATTGTATTAAGTCAAGAGTTTCTCAGTGAGAGCTTCTTTTCCTCAAGAAATTGCAATTAACGAGAGGAGGGAAGGAGAGAGAGAGAAAGAAAGAAGAAAAGAGACTAAAAAAATTTAAGGTTGTATTTCTAGAAATTAATTTGACTTAATCCAGAGGAAAATGGACTGTTGGACACACCTTGAGCCTTTAACCTGGATAGTTTTTACACAGTACTTCTTATCAAATGGGAAATTTTTTTCCTGTTTTCTGATGTATTGAATAATGAATCACTGAGTTCCATTTTTCTGATTTTCCCTCATTTTACTTGTCTTTTTATTTATCAGTACTAAATGATTTTGATGGTAACTGCTTTATGTAATGTAGTTTGAGTTCTGGAAATGCTATCCTCTTTTCATTTCTACTTTTTTTTTCATTATTTCCCTTAGCATTTTAGGTTTTTTGTACTTCCAGATAAATCTAATTATTTTATCAAGTTCTACAAAGTAGCTCTTCTTTGATAGTTTGGTATGGAGAGGGAATAAGCATTTATTTTTCTGTTGTTTTTTTAAAAATTATTTTAAAAAGTCTTTTATTTTTTATAGTAACCTGTAAAAACAATTTTTTGAGTTCTAACTTCTTTTTCTATCCTCTCCTCTCATTGAGAAGGCAAGCAATTTGATACATGTGAAGTTATGCAAGACATTTCTATATTAGTTATGTTGAAAGAAAATAAAGTGCCCCCTCCCCCCCCCCCCAAAAAAAAAAGTATGATTTGTACTTAGACTCCATCAGTTCTTTTTCTAGAGGTACATAGCATTTTTTTTTCTCATGAATCCTTTGGAATTGTTTTAGATCACTATATAGCTGAGAATTCCTGTTCTGTTAGCTGAGAATAGGCATTCACAGTTGTATACATTACTGTTGTTACTGTGTACAGTGTTCTGGTTCTGTTCACTTCAGTTTGCATCAATTCATGTATATCTTTCCAGGCTTTTTCTAAAAGTATCCTGTTTGTCATGTGGGATTTCCCTATTATCACATCTTGGAAATGCTATTGCATTTTGTAGGTTTCTTTTGTAGCCAGCAACTTTGCTCAACCTATTTAATTGTCTCAAGTACTAACATTGGTATTCTACTTCTATCAGGCTTCTGATGCTTCCTGATAATAATTTTACAATCACAAACACAGGGGTAAGGGTAAAAAACACTAGAATTTGTATGGAGCAGTTATGATGACCTAATCATTTATAAACTTTATTCTCTAAGGGCAGATACATCCAGAATATATGGGGACATGACTAAGTGTGTCATTTGCCTGTTTCCCAGGATGAAGAGAATAATCCTCTGGAGACAGAGTATGGTCTTTCAGTGTATAAAGACCACCAGACCATCACTATCCAGGAAATGCCTGAGAAGGCCCCCGCTGGTCAGCTGCCTCGCTCTGTGGATGTTATCCTGGATGATGATCTAGTAGATAAAGTAAAACCAGGTGACAGGATTCAAGTGGTGGGGACTTACCGTTGTCTCCCAGGAAAGAAAGGAGGATACACTTCAGGCACATTCAGGTAAAACAACCGTAGAGATTCAAAGGATTTGGAAATATTAGGGTTAGTGGTCCTCTGCTTTTTGTCATCCTTTGTCATTTGGAAAAGTAAATCCTGTAATATCTCATAGGTAAAAAACTGAATTAATCTGATTGTCAGGAGAGCTGACTTTTTCTCAACTCTTGGTTCCATCTCTGACTTGTAAGGAAAACTTCTTGAGTTCAAAGAACTAATTCTCCCCACCAGTCAGAGAAAACCCAGCTTATAGCTTTTGATTGATGCACATTCATCCTTCCAGTCAATCAATTAATAAACTTTTATTGAATGCCTCCTAGGTGCCAGGAGATTCAAAAAGAGGCAAAAGCTAGTTCCAGCCCTAAAGGAACTCTAATGAAGGAGACAACATGTAAACAAGTAGATATAAAATAAACTACATATAGGAAAAATAGCAAATAATTATCAGGGGAAAGGCATTGGAATTAAGAGGAGCTGTAAAATGGTTTGCCGACTTCCAGGTGCTTCCTTCATCCATACCAAAGCTTACTTTACAAAGAAAATGTAAACCTTTAAACCCCTATATAAATTATGATTACTATTAACATTAATAATAGTCATCATCAGCAAAAGGAAAGGTGGCTTTCTTGACATGCTATGGGAATAGTTAGCCTATGGAAGGCAGACATTGGAAAAGATTAATTTCTAATTCCAGAAATCAAAGGATTAGTTGATTTTGAATTGGAAGGGATTTTGAGTCCAACCTTCTCTCTTTTTTTTTAATAATAGCTTTTTATTTTTCAAAATACATGCAGAGATAGTTTTCAACATCAGTCCTCGAAAAACCTTGTATTCCAAATTTTTCTCCCTCCTCTCCTTCTTCTCCTAGACAGCGAATAATCCAATATAGCCAATCCCCTCATTTCACAGGACTCAGAGGGGTCAAGTGATTTTCCCAGGGCCACACAGTTCATGTCTTAGGCTGGATTTGAATCTAGATCTTACTGGCTCCAAGTCCAGTGCAGATCCAGAACTACCTGAAATCAGGATGGTCCCAGTCAGTTTGCTAGGTCAAGGAATGAAGGCATTTTCTCTTGAGAAATACTGCTTATTGAACTGATTGGCCAGAAGATGTGAGTAGAAGATGAGGCTCTAATGCTCTGTATTCATAACTATTATCCTTCTTTCAACCATTTTCTTCTCCCTAGGACTATTCTGATTGCCTGCCATGTAAAACTTATGAGCAAGGAGGTTCAGCCTTTGTTTTCTGCTGAAGATGTAGCCAAGATTAAGAAGTTCAGCAAATCTCGCTCTAAGGTAGGAAAGAGCTTTGAGATAGACTTCCACCTTAAGTATTTTTGGAAAGAATTAAGAGAATTTTGGGTAAGAAAAAAGTCTTTGGGTAGCGATTTTCCTTGGAAGTTGGGGGAAAACTAGCTCCATTTCTCTCTGGATCCTTTGACTTATTTCCAATATTTTCCATTGAGTAGTAGGCTTTCTAGTACCTTTATGGAAATAGTTGCTATTTGTTGGATTTGGAGGAGGCCAAGGAATGTAAGCTAAGTAGGTGTTGGTTAAAGAAAAAGAAATTCTGAGGAAGTCTGGAAAAGGTAGAGAAGAGTTTTCTTTATAAATTTTTTTTATTTTTAAATGGCAGGTATAAAGGAATTGAAACATTATTTTTTAAAAGACATAATTATAAATTCTTCTTCATTGAATACAAATAAACAATATGTATTTGAAAATAGGAAATATTTATTTTTTTCACATTTTAATAGTATTTTATTTTTCTAAATACATGCAAAGATAGTTTTTGACATTTGCCTTTGCAAAACCCTCTGTTCCAAAATTTTCTCTCTTCTGTACTCCCTCTTTTCCAAGACAGCAAGGAATTCGATAAAGGTTAACTATGTGCATTTCTTTTAAACAGGAAATATTTACATTTTGATGAAAAATATTAACTTAAATAAAGTTTCTTTTTTGGAGAGCTAAACCTGTTATTTCATTGGCATGGTGAGTTCATAGTTTCTAAAACAGCTTGGTGTGTGGAGGTAGAGCCTTCAGATCTATGTGACTTAGGACAAAGTCACTTACCTTTATATTTGTCAAATGAAAATGATAAATAGCATCTTACTTTTTGAGTTGTTTTGAGGATGAAATGAGATAACATTTACTGTTCTTTGTACACTTAAAGTGCTATGTAAATGCTACATATTATGTTATTTACTAGATAGCTCTCCACCTTCTTTGCAATTATCTTAGAGACTGGGGCTCTGAGAAGATATTTGATTTGCCTAAGGTATACTGCCAATGTGTCTCAGTTCAGATACCTATAAAATAATACTAACAAATTATTTGATCTTTGCCCCTTAATAATTTTTTTTTCCTGTCCATTTTGGTGCCCTTTGTTATTTTCCCCCTATAATTAGTTTCCTTGTACATTTTATACTCCCTGATTTATATTATCTCCCCTGACTCTATTAATATTTCTTTGTATTCTGCATTTTGACATTTTTGTAGTTCAATATCATTCCATCGTATTATTGATAGACTATAATTCAGTTATTCTCCATCACTGGAGAAAAAAAAAATTGATTAAAATTCTTGGGATTTAATTCCAGCAGTGTGGCATTTTGAGGTCTAACTGTGGGATCCATTTAGTAATTCTCATTGTATGAGGCTACATTGCTCTCCAAAAACTTTGTATCAATTTATAGTTCTCCTGACAATGTGAAAGTGCCTGTTTTCCTGGAAGGCTGCCAATATTAACATTTTATAATTTTCAGTTGTTTTTGCCAGTTTGTGCTTGTTAGAAGGTTATATCCAAGTTATTTTAATTACATTTCTGATCCTTAAGAGAATTTGGATAACTTTTCTCATAGTTATTAACAATTTTGCTTTCCTTTTTGAATTATTGAATAATCACACAATTATATTATTGTATAATTGAATTATTCATGCCTTTTGACCATTTTGCTGGATCTTTGATTTAGCTCTGCATAGGACCTTAGAGGTTATTGAGTCCAATTCTCATTTTACAAGTGAAGGGACTGAGGCCTTAGAAAGGTGAAGTCACATAGTATTTGAGGCATTCTAATATGAAATTAATATTATACTTGTTGTTTGTCATTTGTCCTTCATTCTCGAAGAGGGCCATTACAACAGGGAGGTGATATCATGACATGCAAGTGAATTGGATTGAAATGAGGAAGTTTTTGTCCTCCAGGAGCTATCTGGGTCCCGTGGCAAGATGTAGAACAGGATAACTGGAGATGACCCTGCATGCAGTGGAAGACCTTGGCCTTTTTAAGCTAATATTTTTAACAAGTCTCAGTTTGACTGAAGCAATTGTCCATTCAGTGATTAAGGTTAGGTAAGAAGGAAATGAGGCAAAGAATGGCCTTTTTTATTTAGTCAGAAAAAAAAGATAAAGAATCAATCTGGGAGGATTAAGACCTTCAGGGTTTCTGGCCAAAACTGCAGAAATTGCTATTTACATTTATTCTGAGCCAATCTAGATCAGAAAAAAATATCTGGTAGTCTTCGTCTGGGACCTTTTGTGGGTCAATCAAGTAGATTAGATTTTTTTTTTTTTTTTTTTTTTTTTGGCAAGGCAGTTGAGGTTATGTGTCTTGCCCAAAGTTGGATTTGAATTTAGGTCCTTTTAACTTGAGGTTCGGTCCTCTATCCACTGCACCATCTAGCTGCTCAAGTGGATTAGATTTTGAATGTCAAATGTTGTCTTAAATGTTCTTCCTGTTCTCTCATCTGTTTCTCTTTATTTTGGAAATATCCCTTACTTAGTGTATAGGTTCTTTTATTTTAGTGTATTCAACTCCATCAATTTTGTCTGTTAGCCAATCAACAAAAATTTATTAATCACTTGATATGTGCTAGAAACATCCCTTTCTAACTAGGATCTTTTCCAATAGTGAAAATATTTGTTCTCTCTTTGGAAGAGACTTATATATTCCTTTTTCTTCCAAGTTTGTAGACCAATGAATCAGATTGGTTTTATTATAATAGATAGCGTGTTGTGTTTCTAATCTGTCTTTTTTTTTTTCTTTTGCCATTTTTGTTTTCAAGTTTTATCATCAGTTTTAATGGAATAATGTCCCTAATGTTTTTTGTCTTAACTTTATCAATTGCAAGTCTTTTATTTATACTAGTTTCAATTTTTGGATTCTTTATTCCATTATAAGGATCTGGTTTTTGTTGTAGGTCTTTTGGCTAGTAAGACACTTTTTAAATAGCATATTTTGAACTTGGCTAAGATGAGACCCTTTTCAATTAAGAAAACAGTTCTGTTTAAAAATAATTTAAAGCTTAGGATTTGATGAAATAGTATATTAAGAAAAGTAGCCTTATAGCAGTATCATATAAATCTGGGCCATTCTGTCACAAATACACAAATCTGCATGGTCAGATCTTCCAAAGTTGAAAGGCAACTCATATATTACTGATGCTGCAGAACTGCTGCTTTTCTGATATTGCCTTTGTACTGCCATTACTGGTCTCTGAAGGATAAGACATTTCTGCTATTCACATAGCCCTTGCTCACGTAATCACTACCAGTTGTTGGTTCATCCTCATAAGAAGAGTGGACACTGCCATGTTCCTTTAATCGAAGCTAGAGATGTTTTGATAGTAACCATCTCTTCCCATGACCAACAAAAAGCCTTCTTTTCAGAATCTTTGTTTTTGATTTCTCCTATAGAAAAGGAAATAAAAGTTTTTCTTAATTATCTGGGGTTTTTTCCACATTAATTTTATTATGCTCTTATTGAATCTTACAAAATAGCCCACTGGTATTTTGATAAATATTAATTTGTTATATTTTAAATCTTTTTAATAATTTACCTTTGTTTTTGGCCAGAATTTTTGTTTGTCCTTTCATTTTAAGGAAGAAAAATTGAATTTTACCTTCTGTTTATGCTGCTTCCATCTCTAAAAGGCAATTTCAGTTATCTTTAATGTCGTCGTGTTGGAGAATGACATTTTTAGTGAATTTTTTCTTGAACTGAGATGAATAGTTAAGGGAGAATATGGAAGATTTTTTGTGGGATTAAGTAAGATTTTATCTGAAGAAGGTAGGGAGATAAATGGAATTAGTTAATGTCTCAGAGTCCCTGTTAAGTGGACTTCTTTTAAAATTATATTAAAAATTACTCTTGTAAATAATGTGGTATTTTAAAATTTTAAGTGAATTTTTTGGAGGTGAGTTAGAGCATGGAGAGAACTCAACTCTTGGTCTTTTACACTCCCTCTCTCTGTATATATATGTCCTGGTCTGTGCACTTAATTTTAGAGTAGAATACTGTGAGGTCAAGAATCATTTCTTAATCTCAATTTTTCTTTAAGCATAATTCAACATCAAGGAACCAAAAGCTACCCAATTAAATCTATCATCAATCAGTAAAGCATTTATTAAGTGCCTACTTATTTAATGCTTATGATACAGAAGTGAAAATGACAACATTCCTACCCTCAACTAACATATTCTGTTGGTAATTATTCTTTTTACTTTCCCCATTCCATATGTCTCTCTCCCTAGGATATCTTTGATCAGTTGTCTCGGTCATTGGCTCCCAGCATCCACGGACATGAGTACATCAAGAAAGCAATCCTGTGCATGCTCCTTGGAGGAGTTGAGAAGGTCCTAGAGAATGGGAGTCGCATCCGAGGGGATATCAATGTTCTTCTGATAGGTGAGGAATTATCTTACAAGAGCAATTCTCCAAGTATAATATTCTCAGTTCCCAGATTGGGAATTCTTGCAATTCATAGATTCATGTTAGAGTCTACTTTACATGACCCTAAACTTTTTTCCCCCTACTCCAAGTGATTAGTTTTTTACTGCTATTCTTTTCTCAGTGGGTATTCCTTTATTCTGAGATTTAGAAGAAACATCTGGAAAGGTTCTTAACATCTAGTCTAAACCTGTCATTCTATAGGTGAAGAAATGGAGATCACAGAGGGGGTGGAGTTCAAAGTTCAGTCATACAGGTAGTAGTAGCAATAATAATAAAAGTAGTATTTACAAAGCAGTTTAGGATTTGCATAGTTCTTTATAGAGTTTCGCATTTGATTCTCATATAAACTTTGGGAGGGAGTTCCATATTTTATACCCATTTTACAGATGAGGAAACTACGGTAGACAGAAGTAAAGTGACTTGGCCAGTGTAAGTGTTTAAGCCAGATTTGAACTTGAGGCTCCCTGACTCCAGTTTATCTTTATCCATTGTGCCACCTAGTTACCTCTTCCTTGGGTCATAGCAGAGGTCTGATTTAAACCCTTCATCTCTGCTCTGTCAGGATGGCTATAGTACTATTTTAGATCTGATGCATCCCCTTCATCCTGGCTCCTAAAAAAACAGTGAATGATGATGGAAGAAAAAAGTCAAAAGTCAAAAGGCCAGAACAGTTAAGTCTTGGCAGTGGGTGTGGGAGACTTCCCTTTTGGTAATATCTGTTGACTTATCATCTGAATGGTAAGGTTCTCAAGAGGCAACATAATATAGGGAGGAGAGGCCTGGATTAGGGAACCAGGGAGAACTTGGTTCCCATCTTTGGTAGTAAGCAGTAGGGAAGTTATTTAACATATAATATATATACTATGTAAATAAAGAGGAGGGGTGGGCAGGGAGAGACAGGAAAAGAATATGGATGGAGTTGTCCCTGGGGCTACCTTGTTCTTGGTGGTCTTTTGGGCATTTGGGTAGTTGGTGTAATAATCTGAACCCAGACCTGGGCTTATTTAACTCTCAGCCCTTTCCTTGGGTTTCTCTGCAGTTCCCAAACTGAACTTTAATAAATAGACTTGTCCTGGGCTGTGAGACCAGAAAGAACACCTAAAACAACGAGGCTTCCCCATGGCGATCTTGGCCAGTATGAGTCCTTTTCAGAGCCAAGATTTTGTGATTTAAGAAATGAAATAACTCAGTAGTAAAATATAGAGTGCAGGGTGTGCGATGTTAGTGACAAAAAAAGCTGAAATCTAACTTGATCTAGCTAACTCATTTTCAGATGAGAATACTGAAACACAAAAGGTTAATGATGACTTGTCTGGAGTCATATAACTAGTGAAATTCTGAAGTAGACTATGAATCTAGGACTTAATGATTCTTAGTCAATCCAGTGCCCTGTCCATGCCATGGAGGTAGGAATTACAGGAATAAGGTTTATGGCAGCCAACTCTTAACTTCTACTTGCTTATGGGACTGTAATGAGAATCAATGAGATTAGGTCAGCTTGGCTCTGAGAGATCCTATCCATATAAAAATGATGACATAAAAAATATGACTCTTGGAGGGTACTTGGTATTCAGGGGACTCTTGACAATCCTAGGATTATAAGAACAGATGGAAGAAAAGGGAAATTGTTGGGAAATAGGTTGTATTTTTTTTAAAGTAGGTTTTTATTGATATCTTATTTTTATACCATCTATATTTTCTCCACTCCCCTCTCCCCCAGCCATTCTTTATAACAGAAATTTTAAGAGGAAAAGGAAAAAATAAAGCAAAAATTAATGAACACATCTCAAAATAATGTTACTGTATATCTAATGTTCAGAACTGTCAATCTCATTTACCAAAAAGAAAGAGGAGGTGTCTTATTATATCTCTTTTTGGGGGCCTATCTTGTTCTTTACAATTTTATGGCATTCTTTTTTTTTAAATTACAGCTTTTTATCAACAGAACATATGCATGGGTAATTTTTACAACACTGTCCCTTGCACTCACTTCTGTTCCAACTTTGATATAATCAAAATTTTCTATTTTGTGATCAGTGATGGTCTCTAGTTCATCTTTGGTCACAAATTCCTCCCTCCTCCACAAGTCTGAGAGGTAAACTATCCTATGTTCCTCTAATTTATTTATACTCTTGTTCTTTATGCCTAAATCATGGACCCATTTTGATCTTATCTTGCTGTACAGTGTTAAGTGGGGGTCCATACCTTCTGCCATACTAATTTTCCAGTTTTCCCAGTAGTTTTTGTCAAATAATGAATTCTTATCCCAAAAGTTGGGATCTTTGGGTTTGTCAAACACTAGATTGTTATAGTTATTGACTATTTTGTCTTGTGAACCTAACCTATTCCACTGATCAACTAATCTATTTTGTAGCCAATACCAAATGTTTTGGTGACTGCTGCTTTATAATACAGTTTTAGATTAGGTACAGCTAGGTCGCCTTCATTTGATTTTTTTTAATTAGTTCCCTTGAAATTCTTGACATTTTGTTCTTCCAAATCAATTTTGCTGTTTTTTTCCTAGGTCATTGAAATAGTTTTTTGGAAGTCTGATTGGTATAGCACTAAATAAATAGAGTAGTTTAGGGAGTATTGTCATCTTTATCATATTTGCTCAGCCTATCCAAGAGCACTTAATATTTTTCCAGTTGTTTAAATCTGACTTTATTTGTGTGGAAAGTGTTTTGTAGTTTTGCTCATATAATTCCTGACTTTCCTTTGGCAGATAGATTTCCAAATATTTTATTCTATTGACAGTTATTTTGAATGGAATTTCTTTTTGTATCTCTTGCTGTTGCATTTTGTTGATGATGTATAAAAATGCTGAAGATTTATGTGGATTTATTTTATATCCTGCAATTTTGCTAAAGTTGTGGGTTATTTCCAATAGTTTTTTAGTAGAATCTCTGGGGTTTTCTAAGTGTACTATCATATCATCTGCAAAGAGTGATAATTTGATTTTCTCATTACCTACTCTAATTCCTTTAATCTCTTTCTCAACTCTTATTGCTGAAGCTAGCATTTGTAATACAGTATTGAATAGTAATGATGATAGTGGGCAACCTTGTTTAACTCCTGATCTTATTGGGCATGGTTCCAGTTTATTTCCATTACATATGATGCTTACTGATGGTTTTAAGTAGATGCTCCTGACTATTTTAAAGAAAAGATGCTCCTGACTATTTTAAGGAAAAGCCCATTTATTCCTATATTCTCGATTGTTTTTATTAGGAATGGATATTGGATTTTATCAAATGCTTTTCCTGCATCTATTGAGATGATCATAAGGTTTTTGTTAATTTAGTTATTGATATAGTCAATTATGCTAATAGTTTTCCTAATAATGAACCAGCCCTGCATTCCTGGTATAAATCCTACTTGGTATTGGTGTATTATCCTGGGGATGATTTTCTGTAATCTTTTTGCTAATATTTTATTTAAGATTTTTGCATCAATATTCATTAGGGAGATTAGTCTATAATTTTCTTTTTCTGTTTTCAACCTACCTGGTTTAGGTATCAGTACTATGTCTGTGTCATAAAAGGAATTTGGTAGGACTCCTTCAGTCCCTATTTTTTCAAATAGCTTATACAGCATTGGAGTTAATTGTTCTTTAATGTTTGGTAGAATTCACATGTAAATCCATCTGGCCCTGGGGATTTTTTCTTAGGTAATTGATGAATAGCTTGTTCTATTTCTTTTTCTAAAATGGGACTGTTTAACCAGTTTACTTTTTTCTCTGTTAATCTGGTCACAGCATTCATTTTTGATGATTTCTATTTACATTGTTAGAGTCACTGTGTATATACTTTCCTAACTGCTTGTATTTTGTATCAGATCATGAATCTGCTTCTTTCCATCCATCTATGAATGTATTTATCATTACTTACAGCACAGTAATATTCATTCATGTGTCATCTTTTATTTAGTCATTATTTAGTTGATGGGCCTTTAGTCTATTTCCTTTTCTTTGCTATGTATATTTTAACAAATCTCCTGGGATTCACCACCTGTCCCATTCTTTTTTCAGGAGACCCATCAGTTGCCAAATCTCAGCTTCTGCGTTATGTACTCTGCACAGCTCCCCGGGCAATTCCCACCACTGGCCGGGGGTCTTCTGGGGTTGGTCTAACAGCTGCTGTCACCACAGACCAAGAGACAGGTGAGGATTAGACAGACTGCTTAGTGGACGTCCAAAAAATGGGATGTAGGGTAGGAGTTTATGGGGGATTGTGGATTGATCTCTTATGCTGAAAGTTTGTTTGGGAAGAGTGACTGGTAGAGAAGTTTGGATCCACTCATGGTAGATCAAGTCTTGTGATTGATCAGTTGCAATAAATGAATTAATTTTACCTTCAGAATGGAATATTTGCTGGCCCGGACCACTCTTGGAATAAAGATTTTGAATAGAGTTTGGAAGACACTTGTTAGAAAAGAACAAGCTAAGAAAATTGAAGGAGAAGATGATATAGGAGGAATATATATTTATATATAAATACTAGCAAAACAAGAGGAGTGAAAGAAGGGGACAGGTTAGGATTTGGATTGGACTTGTGACATCATTAATATACTCTATCAAACTTAGATTTTTGCCTCAGCAAAAAAAAAAAAAAAATCAAAAAAAACTATTGAAGATTTTGCTCTCAAATGGTTTCTTCTTTTCTATTTTGTTTAGATATATTTATTTTGTTCTGCTAAGTTTTTTTTTAAATTTTTATTTAATAATTACTTTGTATTGACAGAATCCATGCCAGGGTAATTTTTTTACAACATTATCCCTTGCACTCGTTTCTGTTCCGATTTTTCCCCTCCCTTCCTCCACCCCTACCCCTAGATGGCAAGCAATCCTATATATGTTAGATATGTTGCATCCTAGATACAATATATGTTTGCAGAACCGAATAGTTCTCTTGTTGCACAGGGAGAATTGGATTCAGAAGGTATAAATAACCCGGGAAGAAAAACAAAAATGCAGATAGTTCACATTCGTTTCCCAGTGTTCTTTCTTTGGGTGTAGTTGCTTCTGTCCGTCATTTATCAGTTGAAACTCAATTAGGTATCTTTGTCAAAGAAATCCACTTCCATCAAAATATATCCTCATACAATATCGTTGTCGAAGTGTATAATGATCTCCTGGTTCTGTTCATTTCACTTAGCATCAGTTCATGTAAGTCTCGCCAGTCCTCTCTGTATTCATCCTGTTGGTCATTTCTTATGGAACAATATTCCATAACATTCATATACCACAATTTACCCAGCCATTCTCCAATTGATGGGCATCCATTCATTTTCCAGTTTCTAGCCACTACAAACAAAGCTGCTACAAACATTTTGGCACATACAGGTCCCTTTCCCTTCTTTAGTATTTCTTTGGGGTATAAGCCCAATAGAAACACTGCTGGATCAAAGGGTATGCACAATTTGATAACTTTTTGGGCATAATTCCATATTGCTCTCCAGAATGGTTGGATTCGTTCACAACTCCACCAACAATGCATCAGTGTCCCAGTTTTCCCGCATCCCCTCCAACATTCATCATTATTTTTTCCTGTCATCTTAGCCAATCTGACAGGTATGCAGTGGTATCTCAGAGTTGTCTTAATTTGCATTTCTCTGATCAATAATGATTTGGAACACTCTTTCATATGAGTGGTAATAGTTTCAATTTCATCCTCTGAAAATTGTCTGTTCATATCCTTTGACCATTTATCAATTGGAGAATGGCTTGATTTCTTATAAATTTGAGTCAGTTCTCTATATATTTTGGAAATGAGGCCTTTATCAGAATCTTTAACTGTGAAGATGTTTTCCCAGTTTGTTGCTTCCCTTCTAATCTTGTTTGCATTAGTTTTATTTGTACAAAGGCTTTTTAATTTGATGTAATCAAAATTTTCTATTTTGTGATCAGTAATGTTCTCTAGTTCATCTTTGGTCACAAATTTCTTTCTCCTCCACAAGTCTGAGAGATAAACTATCCTATGTTCCTCTAATTTATTTATAATCTCGTTCTTTATGCCTAGGTCATGGACCCATTTTGATCTTATCTTGGTATATGGTGTTAAGTGTGGGTCCATGCCTAATTTCTGCCATACTAATTTCCAATTATTCCATTCTGCTAAGTTTTTTGATTTTTATGTGATCAGATCTTAAATTTGGCCCAATAATTTGGGTATTTAACTGATAAGAAAAAGATAGGCTTTTTTTTTTTTTTCCAATTCTTTTTCCCTTCTTCCCATTTTTCTGATTTTAAAAGATACCTTAAATCACTGACAATGATGATGGAAGAGTGAATATCTCAGGAAGTCTTGGAACCAGTCTTTTTTTTTTTTTTTAATTAAGTTAGTATTTTATTTGCCTCCCAATTAATTGTAAAAACAATTTTTAACTTTTGTTTTTAAAATTTTGAATTCTAAATTCATTCTCTTCCTGTCAACTCTTCTCATTGAGAAGATAAACAGCAATTTGATACAGGTTATACAAGTGTAGACATGATACATAACCAGAGTTTTTCCCAAGTAGGACAAGTAGAATAATGTTAAAATAGCAAGGAAGGGTTAGACTTTTGGTGGGAACCTTTAAGTTACTGGAGGATTTTCTTAATTGTTCCCTAAACAGTTTGGTGGTTAAGTGTCTAGTAGATTCTAAAGAAGGCCACATTTTTCCCCTCGTTTCCTGATTGGTACTTTTCCCCCATGCCCTAACGCTTGGTGCTTGCTTTATTTCCTCCCTTTTTCCCCACTGTCTAGGGGAACGCCGCCTGGAAGCAGGGGCCATGGTGCTGGCTGACCGAGGAGTTGTCTGCATTGATGAATTTGACAAGATGTCTGACATTGACCGTACAGCCATCCATGAGGTGATGGAGCAGGGCAGGGTCACAATCTCCAAGGCCGGCATCCATGCTCGCCTGAATGCCCGCTGCAGTGTGCTGGCAGCTGCTAACCCCGTCTATGGCAGGGTGAGTAGGAAGGTCTTGGGCCATCTTAAGTTAAAAGGAAGGAAATAATCATTAAGGGCCTACCATGAGCCAGACACTATGTTATTTGCTTACAAATACTGTCTCATTTGGTTCTCACTGGAGAGAGGTGCCAATATACTAATTTTACAGTTAAAAATACTGAGCCAAATAAAGCTAAGTACTTACTACCTGGGTCACGCATCTAGTAATTGCCTGAAGCTGTATTTGAATTGAGGTCTTCCTGATTCTAGGCCTATTTGCCACCTCGCTGCCTCAAAGTAGGACAAGGAATTTCTCAGTCATTATTATTAAGCGTCAACTACATGCTGGATCAGGACTTCTTAATTTTTTTTCCACCCTCAACTCCTTTTTGCCCAAGAAATTTGTATGTGACCTTAAGTACCTACATAAAATATGTATACAAATCAAACATTTACTGATAATAAATCATTTCATGATCTCCTCACTCCCCTTACACACAGTTAAGAGACCTCACATGGGGTTACACATTACCAATATAAGAAGCCAGATGCTAGGCCATAGTAACATAAATAATGAATGAATAATTCCTTGCAAAGAGTTTACATTTTAACTAGCTTTGGAGATCTTTGTATCTATTTGTCCATTGTTGGGGGTCCCAATGGAGGAACATTATGAGAAATGAGACCCGTATCATAAGCTCTAGTAAGTTCTTTGTCTCCTGTTATTTTTAGTTTACTTCTTAAATAGGAACGTATGCTTATTTGGGAAAAGGGACAATGGCATATTTTATATATAAGGATGAGAAGGGAGCTGGGGTTGAGACACTTTGTGATTCAAAAATAGTTTATTTTTGATCAGACTTCTATTTTTGTCAGTGTGGGAAACTTCAAATATGGAAATTCCCTCCTACAATGTAGATCAGCCATAAATTACTTCATAACTTAAAATGTCAGAGTATTGCCTTAAGTACTGAGAGGTTAAGTAATTTGCCCAGGGTCACAATGCTAGCATATGTTAGAGTCAAGACTGGTACCTAAATCTTGGTAACTCCAATATGTCACACAGTCTCTCAATTATTACATAGTCATCATAATTATTAGTAATTATTTACATGACTGCCTTAATATAATCTTTTTTCTGAAATCTGTGATAAACCTCCCTTTTGACTAAGCAGTGTAGTGAATAGAGCTCTGAGGGAAAGCTGAATTCAAATCCTGCCTCATTTACTTACTAGCTGATGGTGAATCAGGTCATTTAAGCCCTGCCTGCCTCAGTTTTCTTACCCATAAAATGGGCATAATAATAACATCTGCATCTCAGGAATTGTGATGATCAAATGAGATCATTTTTATATAGTGCTTTTTAACCTTATAAACGCTAGCTTCTAATATTAAAAGTCAAAAGTATAGAATGGGTTGGGAGCCCTGAACTCAAAGAAATAAGATTTCCCATTTTAATGTATAACTATAAATAATGAGAGTTCATATTTATAAAGCTTTTGGAAGATTTATTACAGGCCTTCACATTAATGGTATGACAGAGGTAGTAGAAATATTATCACCTTTGTTTTATACAGAAGTAAACCAAGGCTAGTGTTATTTCTACTACTGGTAGCCACCATTTTGGTAGGCTTCTTTTTAGTCAATCAGTAAGGCAATAAACATTTTATATGCTAAGTGCTAAGCTTTTTTAAGAGCTGAATAGACATAAGAAAGCAAGGAACAGTCCCTGCCCTCAAGGATCTTATAATCTAATGAATCTTGTCATTTGTATTAGTGCCTGTATTGCTAGCTTCACAGGGTTGTGATGATGATAAACCATGAGATTGTGTCTGTAAAGCCCTTTGTAAATCTTAAAAGGCTATGATTTATCATCACCACCATCTTCAACCACCAACACCAGCTAATAATATTAAGTTTGACCATTTTAACAAGTTTAGTTAAAATTTTACTCACTAATTTGTTATTCTGAATAGAAATTGAGACACAGATTTATTCCTCAGTATCAGTTTTGTCTTGGCAAAAAAAAAAAAAGCAGATGAAATAAAGTTTGGGAAAGGGGGCAGCCTTCAACCCCTGCTTGGTCTGACTATGCTAGTGGCTTAGCTGTGTTTAGATGCTAACTTGAGGTGTGGGGGGAACATTTCAGTGAAGTGAATGTAGTTGTTTGCATGTTGTAAGTCCCGTTAGAGTATAAGTTCTTTGAAACCAAGAGTTTTTTTTTTTTTTTAAATTTATTTCCCCCTGTTTTTATGTCAGAGTTTAGTGTGAAGCTTAGTACATTTAGCTTAATTGCTTAGTCAGGTCTGATTTTTCATGGCTCTATGGCCCATAGCTTGCTGGTATTGTGCTGAGGGTTTCCTTGGCAAAGGTGATACAGTGCTTGGCCTTTTTTTTTCCAGGCAAAGTTAAATGACTTGCCTGTAGGGGAGGGGAAGAGGGGGATGGAGGGAAAATTTGGAACACAAGGTTTTACAAGGGATCAGTGTTGAAAAATTATCCATGCATATGTTTTGAAAATGAAAAGCTTTAATAAAAATAAAATAAAATAGAATCACCTATTAAAAAAAAAAAGTTAAATGGCTTACTCAGGGTCACCTAGCCAGTAACTATTTGAGGCTCAATTTGAACTTAGGACTTCCTGACTCCAAGCCCAGCACTCTATCCACTGAACCCTCTAGCTGTCTCCATTGTAGTACATAGTGCATTTAATAAATACTGGTGAAATTTTTCTCGTTTTTATCCTAAGCCATTCTCTTCTCACTGCCATACCCCTTTACATTCCCCTTCTAACGTGAGAATCAACAAAGCAATTTCAAAGATTTGTGATGGAAAGTTCCATCCATATCCAGAGAGAGAAGTATGGAGACTGAATGTGGATTGAAACATAGAAGTGTGACCTTTTTTTTTGGGTTGTTGTTTGTTTGCTTTTTTTTCCCTCGTGTTGTTTTTCCTGTTGATCTGATTTTTGTTGTGCAGCATAGTGAATATGGAAATATTTAGAACAATTGCACATGTTTAACCTATATTGGATTGCTTGCTATCTTGAGGGAGGAGACAGGGAAGGGAGAAAAATTTGAAACACAAGGTTTTGTAAAGATGAATGTTGAGAGCTATTTTTGCATGTATTTGGAAAAATAAAATACTATTAAAAATAAAATGAGAATCACTAAGATAATCCATTATAGAATAAATGAATGAAAAAAAATCAATGAAAAATCATTTAGTCAACTCTTCTCATGTGCCTGGGTTTACAAATAAAAAAATAAGATGGTGCCTGCTTCAGGAAGCTCATACATCTTATATATCAAATCATATATTAATATAATAAATATTATCATTACATATTACATAATATCACAGTTGGAGGAGATAATATATATGGAAATGAGGAAGAAATCCAAGCCTATTGCCCTGAGAAATAATATCATAAGAGTGGAAAATATGCTCAATTTGAACTCAGAATCGGGGTTGAAAGCCTCGTCTGTCACTTAGTAGCAGTGTGAACTTGAACAAGTCCCCGAAATGCGGGATTTCTACCATTTTATTTATAAAACAAAAGAGTTGAACGAGATGTGACTCTCGGGTCCCTTTTAGCTCCTTTATCTGATCCTGTTATCCTCTCAGTGACACATTCTTCTCTTGTTTTTCTTTTCAGTACGACCAGTACAAGACACCCATGGAGAACATTGGACTACAGGATTCTTTACTGTCCCGATTTGACTTGCTTTTCATCATGCTGGATCAGATGGATCCTGAGCAGGATCGGGAAATTTCAGACCATGTTCTCAGGATGCACCGATATCGGGCAGCTGGGGAACAGGATGGTGATGGTGAGTGAGGAGGAACCCTGTCTTTTGTCTCTTGTCTAATATCAGAACGGGATAGAGACCAGGAGGAATCAGTGAGCAGCTTGGAGTTTAAATAAAAAGAAATAGAAACTGTCTGAATGAACCTTCCTAATTTATTCAGTCATTCCCCAATAGATGGCCACTTTCTTTGTTTCTAGCTCTTTGTCATAACAACAACAACAAAAAAACCCCCTGCTACTTTAAATAATTTTGTACATAAGGGTTTTTTCCCTCTTGTAGGGATTTTCTTTTTGACTTGGATTAGATTTGCTGGATCAGAGGGCACACGCAGGTTAGTTAGACTTTATGGACATAATTTCCTAATCATTTTCTGGGTTTTCTAGCCATGCCTTTGGGTAGCGCTGTGGATATCCTTGCAACAGATGATCCCAACTTTATCCTGGAGGACCAGCAGGAGACGCCAATTTATGAAAAGCATGACAACCTCCTTCATGGAACCAAGAGGAAAAAGTAAGCACTATAATTAATCTTTGCTTCCTAGATTAATAATAGCAGCAATAACAGTAATAGCATATAGTACCACCTATGTGCTGGACACTGTGCTTAGTACTTTACAAATATCATCTCATTTGGTCCTCTTTTTTTTTTTTTTTTTTTTTTTCCTTTTATTTCTCTATCTTTTTTTTGTGAGTGTTTGTGCTCACTCTTGTCTTTTATCATCAATCCTTCCCCAGGGTCACCCTTTTTTCCCTTCCAAGATTCTCTTTAACCCTGAGAGTTTAAAATAAAGGAATTCCTTTGTTGCCTTTAGCACGTGCTTTCTGCCTCTGCTCTCTCTGGACCTTAGAGCTTCTAACAGGATTCTTTCAGGGCCATATCATTCTTTCGTAGTCATCTCTACAGTTCTCAATCTGAATTTGTTAATAAGCTCAGCATCAGTCTTTTTTCCTTCTCATCTTTATCATTTCAACTTAGGTCTTGTCAGAATTTCATTCTTGAGAGTTTCCCATTTTTTTTTAGGGCTGAATGTTCCCTCAGAATGTTCATCCTCCCAAACCTTTAACATTTGCTCTAATGAAAATTGGTGTGCATATTAGACTGAAGATGACTTTCCTCTCCTTCTGTATTGTAGTCCTGATGATGGGAAAGTGTTTTCTGTATGCCAGGTGGTAGGAATACTGATATGACCAGTGAAATGATCCCTGCTGTCAAGAAGCATAGGTTTACAAAGTTGTCATTTCTACTTCATCAACCAGTTTCCTCTTTTATTTTGTTCATAATCCAAGGCAAGGATAAAAATCTCTTAGCTCCTGCCTCTGTTTTTTGAATGGTGTAATCATCATTAAGAGAAATCACACTTACCAGCCCATCTGCTTTTGGCAGAGAGAATGTCATCAGGTGTCTATGTGATTGAAGTCCTCATCATCATCAGAGGCAGCACAGCATGGTGAATAATAGTAGTAGTAATGACAGAAATAATAATGAAAATAACATAATATGATGGTGATGATGATGATAATAATAATAATAATAATAACTAACATTTACATAGCAGTTACTTTGTGCCAGGCACTGTCCCAACTTTATAATAATTGATCTTCACTTGATTTTCACAACAATACTAGGAGATAGATGCTCTTGTTATTCCCGTGTTACATATAAAGTAACTGAAGCAAACAGATTAAGTGACTTGCTCAGGGAATAGAAAGTCTTAAAGCCAAAACCTGGTTTGAAGAGCTTTTACGTGCATTATTTGAGTGTCTCTGGGTGAGTGTCCTAAACTAAGTTTCAGAATGGGTGCCCAAATGCATTGGAAGAAGTGTTTTCCCCACCTGAGTGATCTCTATGCTAGTGAAATCTCAATCCTTATATCATATATCATAACCATATTTGTGAAAACCCTTCATTTAATTATTTTGATTTCTAATATATCCCTACCACAGTGTTGTATTTCTTTTGATCCTACCCAAGTTAATCCTCATTCAGATAACCTTTTATCTCATTTTTTCCCCTTAGGTTTCTGACCCAACACAAAAATGGTTAAGAATCTGCCCTATAGGAGGGGCCTCCTAATTCTTATTGGTCTACATCAGTCATCTTTCTTCTTTCTATTCCCTTTTGTACCCTCCTACCATTCCCCTTCCTGCCATAGGTGCTATCTTTCCTCTGCCTCTTTCCTTCCTTATGATTTGTTCCTCGAAGTCCTTCTCTTCTTTCAGAGAACACATATTTTCTCATAACCTGGAAAGTACATAAATATTCCCCTAGTCCTTTCACATTATCACCTAAAGCAGAAACCAGTTAGAATTGTGTATTTAAATGGGTATTGTGTGGTACTGGTAGGGACATAAACATGCATGTTCTCTGGGGTTTACATTAAAATTTTTCTTGCCTACTATACTTTTTGTTTTGCTTGGCCAACTCTTGTGACTACTACCTCCTGTGGCCAAACAGCTTTGTGTGAGGTGTGAGATTTGACACTCAAGTATAACTGTTCTGGGCACATTCTTTCATGTGCTGAATTTGTTGTGTATGGTCTATGGAAAATTAGCAACAGATATTTAAGGTCTGTTGATCATGTGGACCCCCAAGGCTCCGCTGTTCTAGGGTTACCTATGTTACAGAGATAAGCACAGAATCCTGGGGCATTCCGCTAGAGGCCTCCTTTCAAGTGGAAATTGATTCTTTGAATTCTGGTTTATCTGAATTTTCAGACTGATCTCAGATCATTTGAGGACACCTGTAGAACATTTATAAATCAAATCCTGGCTCAAAGGTTGATACATAGAACTCTTTGCCTGTCTAGTTCATAAGTCCATTTGAGGTAGTAGAGGATACACAATGCTTTCCAAACTAAGACATCTGTCATCTGTCATCTTGAATCTTGACTGCTATGATCTGTAATTCTAACTGGTCAGATCTTTTTTTTTTTCTCTCTAAGAGGATGGTAAGCCTGCTGCCAACACAATTTTTTAAAGGTAGTTGCAAGGAATAATAGGCACAGGGTTGTTTATAGGCAAATCTTAGATTAAAGGTTCATTCTTAACTTTTTTTTGGTCTCATGGATTCCCTTGACAGTTTGGTGAAGTCTATAGGCCCTTTTCCCAAATAACGTCTATAAATACATAAAATAAAGTATAGGGAATGGCAAAGGAAACCATAGGCTAATAAAAAAAAAAAAGTTGTAAGTATTCCCCTTTTCTCCCCTTCCCCCCCATCCAAGTCAGTATCCTCTCTGAAATCTATTCATGTACTCCCTTAAGGGTTCTTAGATCCCTGGTTAAGAACCTCTGGCCTCCATGAATAAGGGTGAGGGTTGTCTCACTAGTGTTTTTGTGGGGTTCCAGGGAGAAGACAGTGAGTGCAGCCTTCATGAAGAAGTACATTCATGTGGCCAAAATCATCAAGCCTGTCCTGACACAGGAAGCAGCCAGCCACATTGCTGATGAGTATTCACGCCTACGCAGCCAGGACAGCATGAGCTCTGATGTTGCCAGGGTGAGTGAGCCTACTTCAAGTTGGGGGTGTATAGTGGGTAGGACCCACATAGTCCTATGTGAGGATGTGAGTGGGTTAGGGATGTTACCCATAACTGAAATATTTTTATTTCCCTGGCCTTCCTGAAAGTTTGAGGGACTTACAGGATATCCATCTTACAGGATATCTTCTCTATTTCTCTTTTTAGAGTAATGGCAAGCTGAGTTGGACCCTTAAGTCTATTTAGCTTAGTTTTTCTTATCTACTTAGTACCAAAAGACATATTGTGATAGCCTATAGATACTTCCCAAACATACTTTGCTTCTTTTATGAACTTATCCTGTTCTAGCCAGGATTTTTTGAGCTCCAAAGCAACTTAGGGCTGGCTAGCTCAACATTTTTATTTTGTGACATAAATCATTGAATTGGAATAAATTACTGTTTTTAGAATTTTATTATTTATTTTAACATTCATAAAAAAAATTGAGTTCCAAATTCTTTCTCCTATCTCTCCTCCACCATTAAGAAGGAAAATAATATGGTACCAGTTATGTATATGAAATCATGAAAAACATTTTAGCCATGTTGTAAAAAAAAAAAAAAGTAAGATAAGTAAAGAGAAAAAAATTGCCCTTCAATTTATACCAATTGTCTCTGGAGGTGGGTAGCATAAATCCTTTAAAATTGTTTTTGGTCATTGTCTTGATGAAAGCAGATAAATTTTTCACAGTTGATCATTGTTACAGTATTACTGTTACTGTGTACAATGTTCTCCTGGTTCTGTTCACTTCAGTATGCATCAAATCATAAAAATCTTTTTAGGTTTTTCTGAAACCAGCTCCTTCATCATTTTTTATCTCACAATGTATTCTATCACAATAGTATATTATAACTTGTTCAGTCATTTTGCAATTTATAGGAATCATTCAGTTTCCTATTCTTTTCTTTTCCCTATGTTGGTGCCCTTTTTGACACATCCAAAATTCTGAATTCTCTGCTGAAATCTGCTACTGGCTTCCCTTGGGATTTCAAGCAAACAGTCCTTAACTCACCTTTGTTATTATATTTATACATGGAAATGATGACTACCTGCCCAGAGGTTAGGAACGTAATGACCAAAATTGACTCCTTTTTTTTCCCCAGACATCTCCAGTCACAGCCCGGACACTGGAAACTCTCATCCGCTTGGCTACTGCTCATGCCAAGGCCCGGATGAGCAAGACCATTGAACTTCAGGATGCAGAAGATGCTGTGGAACTGGTCCAGTATGCTTACTTCAAGAAGGTGAGTAACAGGGGTAAGATGAAGATAAATTGAACAAAGAGCACAGTTCTCAGGGTTTAAAACTACCTGAAATCTGAATATATAGTTATAGGGACTCTTCTTTAAATTTTATTTTTGTTTTCAATGAACAAGAATTTTATTTTCTCTTTTTCCCAAACTCCATTGAATAAAAGGAAAAAAAAAAAAACAAATCTTTTAATAAATAAGCATAGTCAAGCAAAACAAATTTCCAAGATGACTGTGGTCAGTTTATATCTTATTCTGATTATTGAGTTTATTATCTCTTTTATCAAGTGGTGGGAAAGCTTCATTATTAGTGCCCTGGAATTGTGATAAATCATTCTGTTGCTGAGAGTTATGTCTTTCCAAGTTCTTTTTACAGTGATGTTGTTAGTGTATAAACTGTTTTCCTGGTTCTGCTTAATCTTCCTAGTTTCAGAGAAACTATCCTTTTTATTATTTCTTATGCTGTCTTGTCAAAGGGTGGAATATTCTGTCCATGGTAATTTGAAGGTCCAAGTATGATGTGGAATTGTTTCTTTGTCTTCATTTAGGCTGTATTGAGTTCCCTTCCAGGTGAATTTGAACTGCTACTAGACATATACATGTCCAGTATGTGTACTGGAAAACTGAAAAAGGGTGAGCATAGTTTAGTAAGAGTAAAGTAATTTTTAGCTGTATTAGGAATGATGGAGACAGTCGTGTCCAGAATAGGTACCTAGAAATGGCATAGGAATTAAATAGCAGAGTTCTTACATAAAGAAAAATAAAGAAGTTGTCATCAGAGACTGACATGGCTGTTTTAAGAGTTCTTATACCAATGATATATGGTCCCAATGAACAGTTCTTTGCTAATTTAACTTTCATGACTTTCAAGTAGACCAATACTTTTTAAATGATCTCTCCTGGATCTGTTTTCCAGATCAGTTGTTTTTCCACTAGAAAATTTTTTTTGGTGTTGCTTTATTGTATCTTGATTTCTCATGAAATCATTAGCTTCCACTTGCTCAATTCTATTTTTTAAGGAATTATTTTCCTCAATGAGCTTTTGTACCTTCTTTCCCAATTGGCAAATTTTACTTTTTTAAGACATTCTTTTCCTCATTAGCTTTCTGTATTTTCTTTTGCACCTCTCTTAATTCTTTCCCTAATTTTTCCTCTCTCCCTATTACTTCATTTTTGAAGTCCATTTTGACTTCTTCCATGGCCTGAGCCCAATTCTTTTTTTTCTTGGAGGCTTTTGTATGTAGGAACTTCAACTTTATTATCTTCTAAGAGTGTGTTTTGAACCTCCTTGTCACCATAATAACTTTCAGTAGTCAGAAACTTTTTTGTTTTTTGCTCATTTTCCTAGCCTGTTTTTCAGCTGTTAACTCTTTCTTAGAATAGGGCTCTGTTTCCAAGGTGGATGGTGCACTAGCCCAGGCTTCAAGGCTTTTGTGCCCCTGTTTTCAGAAATCCTTCTAGGAATCTGACCACGAGCACTCTTTTCTACCCTAGGGCTGACAGGTGTGTTCCACCCCACTGTAACTATACTGGACTGACCAGGGCTGTAGCTCCACTGACTCAGGCTGTGCTAGGACTGTACATCAGACCCTACCCCATTGCTACAGATCCTCTCATTAACCTTCCTAGTCCTCCCTGATGTCCCCAAATTGAGAGGTTCAGAAGCTTCCAGCACTGCTGCTCATTCAGAAATCCCACCTTGCTGATGTTGAAGTCTGGGCTGGGGCTGGGGCTGGGTCTGAGCCTGTGCTGGGATTGTGGGGTAGGCCCCCACTCTGGTCCCACAGACCTTTTCTGCTGACCTTCCAGGTCCTCTTTGGTGTTTCTGGGCTGAGAGGTCTGGAAACCACAGTACTGCTGCTGATCCACAGGTCAGGCCAGGGCCTCTACCCTGTACTGGGCCTGCACACTGGACACTGTACACAGACCTTTTCTGTTGAGCTTCTGAATTTACTTTTGGCTGGAAAATGTCCTACTCTATCTTTTTGAGTGTTCTGATGTTCTAAAATTTGTTTAGAGTCATTATTTATTTATTTATTTATTTTTTAAAATTTAAATTTTATTTTATTTAATAATAACTTTGTATTGACAGAATCCATGCCAGGATAATTTTTTACAACATTATCCCTTGCACTCGCTTATGTTTCGTTTTTTCCCCTCCCTCCCTCCACCTCCCCTCTCCCCCAAGATGGCAAGCAGTCCTATATACGTTAAATATGTTGCAGTATATCCTAGATACAATACATATTTGCAGAACCGAACAGTTTAGAGTCATTATTTAAAGGAATTTGGATTACTCTGGGGGAGAGGTTGGGGAGTTCCTTGCCTTTACTCCACCATTTTGGCTCTGGCTACCCGATGTTTCTTTCTGCAATTTTTAACACAGTGACTCTTTTTCCCCCACACTAAAAATAATCTAAGAGTTTGCTTTTGTCTGCTTGGATTCAGATGCAGATGTTATAAAAATCTTAGGGTCCTAGTTACATAATTTCTTTTCTTTCTTATTCTTATCCTCTCAAAAATGCACAGAAATATAACTTTGAGCTCACTAATATTCCTCTCATTCTACTTAAGGGTGAAAAGCTTTTGATTCCCTTCCCATCTTTGGCTGTTATTTTAAATTTACTGTTTCCTGTCTTAGTTTTGTGGTTTCTGGGTGTGAAGGAGAACTAATTTAATATTTCAGTGTCTTGAGAAGAAAAAGTGCCAAATGGTTTTAGTAACTCATGTTGCATAGATAGTAGTCTAAGTAGTTCTCTAACATGCAAACAAAAGAAACAGATGATAAATTCAGTTTCCTTGTACATCCTGAGACCATACCACAACAAAGAGTTGGCTATTGTGATCAAAAAGCACTTGAAGAGGTAAGAAAATAGAATGAATTTAATAATGATTTTTAAAAGATTTATAGCTTTAGTTATTAACCTAAATCTTTTTGAGAATAAAAAATAATTATTTCTAATCTTTTTGTTACTTAAACAGTTACAAATGTGTGATCACAAAGAATTGAAAAAAGAAAAGTTTACCAATTGCTCTTTTTAACCAATTTATGTTTTGAATAGCTGGTTAAAGAATAAGACAGTATAGAAATAAGAACTTTAACTAGGAGAAAATATACAGATATATTACAGACAAAAAATTAATCTCTGTTAAGTCCTAATGTGAAATCTTTTTTGCCTTTTACTAATTTCTAGGAGACAACAAAAGCAAAACTGCTTTTAGTTTATGACTGACTGAATTTGACATGCAGAATAATTAGTAAGAGGGAGGGAAAGGAAATGGAGGGAAGGAGAAAAGAAAAAGGAAATCAAAATCTTTTAAAAATAAATATTGAAAATGATATTTACATATAATTGGGGAAAAAATAGAATATTATTAAGTGGGGGGATAAGAGGGAAAAGTAAATTCCATTTAAAAATCCTATCTAAATAATACCCTAACTGGCTGTTGTCTACCTAAACTGAATAAGTGAGTTCCTTATTCTACACTAACTGTAGCATGTGCTTAGCAATTTTATTCTTTTGGATCTTCTACTTTACATCTGCTTTATGTGGAATCATAACTGCTTTTTAAGCCACAACATTATTGACTATTATTATTGTAACTTAGTGTCTGGCTGCTAAAGCTAATTTCCTTACTACACCTGTGATCTATAGCAAAGAGAATCCTAACTACATCCCTATTCTCAGTTGCACTTAAGTTACACTCAGTGTAACAAGATAACTAGCTACTCTAACCAGAGTGACCAAGCAGTTTATAGTACCTTGTAGATATGGAATCTATTGTCTTGTTTCTTGGGTTTGACCTGCCCTCAGCAATCTGTGTATGTGGTGTATCCCATGTCCGTCTCTTTATGCATAGTCACATTTCCTTCTCTACTTTAACTCAGGAATCCTAATCTAAATTCTCATCTAAAATATAGAAATATGGAAATCTGGTTTCAGTCAGATGAAACATAGACAAACAGAACCATGCGTGAAACATTTTTTTTTAAATTTACTTTCTAATCATTTTCTGTCTTTCCCATCTTTAAATTTTCCTTTTCCCGTTTGAAAACCAAAAGAAAGGTTTAAGTACAGCAATAGCTCAAAATACAGAATTTTTTCAAATCACTTTTAGAATCTTCCATCACAAATTTTAGTCTCACTATTTATTATCTGTTTTTTTGTCTCTTCATGCTCTGATGTGGCCAGCTTTGGAAATAGAGAAAAGAGAGACTTAGTTTCTATGAAGAATTTTTGAAAAACATTTTTTATAGCCTGTTTCTTTTTGTTTGATCAAGCCAAAAGAAAAGGCAGAAGTGAAAAACACCTGTTTAGTTATGGGTCTGTACAAAATAGCATGGGACAGATATTTACATACCCTATTAATTATTTTTGAAAAAAAGAGAAGTTGCAGAGATTACCTAGTTTCTGATGCTACAGAATCCTTTTCCACACTTAACTTTCTTTTTAAGTGGAAACCAGAGAGAGATTAAGATGAAAATTTTATCAAGAGAAACAGAAAAGAAAAACGGGATATTCCTAAGATTGGAGGCTGACCTGAGCTCAGGGAATAAGGGATCAGTGAGGGAGAGGAGTCGGGTTCAGGATCTCCTGGAGAAGGAACCAGATCTGCAGTCCCTGACATATTCACTGGAGGGTCCATGGAGCTGGATTCTAAATAAGCTATGGTCCTTTTCTGTCCCCTATGAGATACCATTTTGTTAAAAAAAAAAAAAAAAAAAAAAAAAGAAAGAAAGAAAAGAAACCAGGAAGCTTTTTTGGCCAAAGAAACCAAACTTTATTAAGAAAAACAAAAATGGGGTCTCCAGTCTGCCTGGTATGTTCTGGGACCACTGAGATACAAAATTCACAGTTATGCTGATTCATACAATTTTGCAGGTCATCACATTTTAATTTTTTACATTCTAATTTTATTCTTTTCATAATGTCTCAATTAGCTCTTTACAGGATTTTCTTGTTTTTATCATTTTAACATTAATATATAGTTATGATTGTTATGGTCACATACTTAAGATATATACTAACTGATACATACTAACTGTATCTGTAACTGGAGGACAAATCCAGTTTCCTGGAACTGCATTGTAATTTAGTTAACACCCAAGATTTTAAAAAATTGGCCTTATGTTCTTAGCGTAAATCACAGTTATTTCTTTTCCTTTTTTCTTTTTTTTTTTTAAGCTATACAGTAACTTATTATCTTAATGATTATAGCTGATCAAAGATCAGCCAGGCAATACAAAGCAAAACATGCAAGGCATTGATTATTGATCTTTTTCCTTTCATGACCTGCTGACTCTGATGTTTTTGATTCTCTGATCACTTGAGCCCCTTCATTTTATTGCTAAGGAACTAGGTCCTTTGATTAAGGTCATTCATCCAGTTTGTGAGGAAGAGCAATACCCTTCTCCAGCATACTTAGATCTACTAAGTTTGCATTTCAGCCCCAGCACTAACAGTGTGACCAGGAGCAAGTTACTTAATCTCATTGAACATTGGTTTCTCATTTGTAAGGTGGTAATCATTAGCAATACTTTCAACTCAGAAGTTGGTGTAAAGAAAGAACTTTGTAAATTTTAAAGAAACACGTACATGGAAATGTGGTTATTAGTAGGGAGACTGTCTACCCTTTTCTCTCAGTCCTCAATCTCTCTACCATAAGCCAGGACAGAGATCTCATTTTCTTCTGTATGGAGATTTCCATGTAGGAGAATAGTCTGTCTCTGACCATTCTGTGAAGGGAAGTGTGTGGGAGACCCTGGGTGCTCTCCATGATATCAGCCTCAAAAGATCAGGGATTGATCATCATGAAAATGATTGCGGTAATGATAATTTACATATCATTAATCTTTTATAGCCTCAAGGAAAATCTCTGGTAACATATACGCATATTTGTGTATATATATATATATATATATATATATATATATATATATATATATATATATATATAATACATATATGCATATATATGTGTATACACACACATATAATACACAGAGATACATGGTTAATTCTTTATAATCTCAAAGAAGTCTAGTATTACATACAATAACACAGACAAAATATGTGCACATGCATGTACAACATGTATATATCATATATTATATATGTAACATGTTATGTGTGTGTAATATAATATATGTTGGAAGGTATAGATACAAACAAATATGTATACAAACATATACAAACAAATTTATATCATTTTATATTATGCTAAACATGAAAATACGTTATAGATGTATAAACTTGCATAAATGCATATATACATATGTGTGTACATGTTTTTATGTACATATATATGTATGTATGTATGTAAATGTAAATAACTGGTTGGTACATTAGTTCAGAGCCTTTGTGACCTCTTAGATCTTAGTTCAGAGCCTTTGTGACCTCTTAGACCTAGAGTTAAGACCTGAATTTCTAGTTCTAGCTGAAGTACTTACTAGTTGTGTGATCTGAGCAAGTCATTTAATCTCTATGTACTTCAGTTTTCTTATCTGCAAAATGGAGATAAGTAAATAGCCTGGAGTTGTGAGGATCAAATGTACTATTTGTAAAGTGCTTTGCAAACTTTTAAAGTGATATAGAAATACTAATGTGTATACAAGTATGAATGTGTATATGTATGATATGCATGTGCATGCATGTGTATTACATATATATGCATATAGCAACAACATTAAATATGTAACACTTATGTGCTGTACTATTTCTATCTCATTTGATCCTCCTAGCAGACTTCTTAGGAGATAGGTGGTGTTATTATTCCAATTTTTATTGATGAGGTTACTGAAGCAAACAAGTTAAGTGACTTGTTCAGGGTTATACAAGGATGGATTTGAACTGGTCTCCTGGATCCAAGGTCCAGTGTTTTATCCTAGCTGTCCTGAAGTAGTATTATGTATATAATTATACATATATTGTATATGTGTGTGTAAATAAAACATTTCTTCTTAGAATATGATTTTATCAGTGTAAGAAGTTCCTCGTTGAAGAGTCACTAAATATTATAAATAAACAGAAATCGGGGCTTCTTTACGTTAAAGCTTAATCTCTATCCACTGTGTCACGCTGACTTTCAGACATTTTATATGCATTATTTTGTTTGCTTACAATAATGCTTTGAGTTAGATGCCATATAAGTATACTTTACCTTGTTATAAATATTTGGAGAAAGATACTGGGACATAGAGAGATTGAGTAGTTGGCTTTTAAGGATTAGAATAACGTTATCCTCCAAGTAGGATCCATGCATCTGTTCTGTTTTTAATTCCCGGGTTTGACCCTAGGTCTTAGAGAAAGAGAAGAAGCGAAAGAAACGAAGTGAGGATGAATCGGAGACAGAGGATGAGGAGGACCAAATGCAGGATGGCCGTGAGCAGAGAAAGAAGAAGTGAGTAGAGTAGAGGAATTGGGAGGAGAAAAAGGCTTTTTTTATTTCCCTCAGGGTGGGGTAATGGGGAATGTTTAGTTCCTTCTCCTTCCTTGGAGAAAGCTGATCTTGACAGGATCTCAGGCTGAGGTTACCAGAGAAGGAAGAAAAAGGACTTCCTTTGATGCAGCAAGCTCAGGCCAGGTTAGGATTCTGCTGCCTGTGTTTTTGTACTAGTAGAATGATGAATTTTTGGAAGCTCAGTTATTCTCTGAAAAGATAAAAGCTTCAAGGAGTAAATATATGATCCAAGTCTGTAAATTTAAAAGGAGATTTAGGGAACTTAGGAAAGTGGGATTGATGCTTTTAACAAAATTGTGTCAATACTCTAGGAGGAAAGTTGATGCCTCAGAAGGGAAAGAAGGGGAATCTTATGATCCCTATGACTTCAGCGATACAGAAGAGGAAATGCCCCAGGGTGAGTATCCTTCCCTATAGTTTGGAGGCCAGGCTGTCAAGCTTTGGCCCTGTTACCAAAGTTCTTGTATCTGGAGGACAAATCCTTTGCTATCCTTCACCTCAGGGTGTGCTCTGATGTTTGTTCCAGTCTTGTTTTTAATATCCCTAGATATATGCTGATCTTCCTTGATTTCTTTCTTTTTTTAATTAATTTTAAAGTTAAATGCAAAATAAGAGGGGGGGCGGGGATGCCACATGCACAGCAGAACATAAGAAAGGATTCAAAATATAAACCAGTGAATTTCCATTTCAAGAAAGCCTTTATAAAAATGTGGCAATATGTTTAGAAGAATTGTATATGTTTAACCTATATTGGATTACTTGCTGCCTAGGAGGGGGGGAGGTAGTGAGAAAAATTTGGAACACAGGGTTTTGCAAGGGTGAATGTTGAAAATTATTGTTGCATGTATTTTGAAAAATAAAAAGCTGTTATTATTTTTTTTAAAGTATATAATACCACATGTTGTGTTTAGAATTGTCCAGCTTTTATTTGCTTCCTTGTAGGTTTTCTTTTGTTTTCTGCTTTGCACTTTTTACTTTACCTTTCTCACTTCTCTTCCCTAAAGCAACTACAATTAAATGTAGATCTGTTTACACACACACACACACACACACACACACACACACACACAAATATCTGTAATCATACTCATATATGCATTTATATTCATATGCATATATGTAAGAGTGTACTATGCTTATCTCCTATCATCTGTTTTTCTGAAGATGGATATCATTTTCCTTCATAAGTCCAAGTTGTCCATATTTTTTAAATCCATTAGTTCATTTCCCTACATCACTACAGTAATATTTCAACTTTATATTGTCTAGTTATTTTAAGTAGTCTAAATATCTTGATTTCCCCTTGCAGAAATTTTCCCCCCTTCCCATGTTGAACATTGCTTTATCCTTTAAGCTGAATTTCCTTTGATTCTTTCTTGTGTTTTGCCTTGTATCATGGAAACAGCTGATGTATTGGGACCTCTTGCCCATTCAGCAAAACCTCTATATTGAATTGGATTTTGTAGAATGTGTTTTTTTATTATCGGTTATAAATTTGGCTTTAATTTGTTATCTTTCCTGCAACCCTTCTTCCCGCCTCCCCTCCCCTTGCCCCTAATTATGGATTCCCTGCAGTGCATACTCCAAAAATGCCTGAACCACAAGAATCCAAAGAGGGCCAGAAGACAGAGTTGACTGAATCCAGGTGAGAGATTGTAGGGAATCATTATATCTGTTTTTTCTTAAGTTGTCTGTTAGTCAATGAATAAATCAATTCAATGTTTATTCACTTGCTACTTATTTCACTGAGGTGGTGATCTTTTCCTGGAATCATAGATTATTGGAAAGTCACACCTGGAAGGAAGGTGACACATCCTATAGTAAGGCTCATAGAATTGGAAAAGGGACCTTGGGGGCCATGGGCCCCAACCCTCAGGTGATGTCACTGAGGATGGGAAGTTTAAGTGCTTACCCAAGGTTATATAGCTAGAAACAATTCCCTCTTTTTGCAGTTAGAAAAATTAAGGGGAAGGAATTTGTCCAAGATTACGTGGTAAGCATTAGCGCTGCCCGTTACGTTTATTATAAGTGTGACCTTGGACAAATTACTCTTGAGTCTCCTATTTCCTCATCTGTAAAATGAGGAGATTGGTCTAGATGTTCCCTAAAGTCTCTTACAACTTTGAATCCTTGGATACTTGGTAAGCTCTTGAAGAATTCTAATGTACTCCAAGAAAGATCCTGTGGTGGGGATATATAATCATAAAAGACTCAAAGCAGGGATCTCCCAATTTATTGGTTCATTCATCCCTTGTGAGATAATGGGACATCCTGTGGGGAGAAGAGCTTGCTTGGGGTCAGAGCTCCCTCTTTGCTGGAAATAACCAATGATTTGCCAGGACTGCCTCAGTTGGGTGACAAAAAACCTCACTGTAGAGCAAATTAGTTAACTTCCCTAAAAGAGGAAGCTGGCTAGGGAACTACTTACTAGGGGCATTCCTGTGTGTGTGGCGAGAGATAGACACAGAGAGAGATGTGATGAGAGAGACAGACAGACTTCATGCCCTCAAATCTACATCTGACTTTGATGAATTTGGAGTTGAAATTTATACTAGAACAGTTGTATTGTTACTTCTTTTTTCTTTTTTTAACATCATAATCGGTTCTTTTCTTTTGTATATAAATATGTATAAATAGTCATTTATAGATATGATGAGCCTCTCTTACTTCCTGGTCCTTGATGAACCCACTTTTGATTAAAAAAGAAAAAGTAATTAAGCAAAACCAATCCATTGATGATTATTGCCAGCAGATTATGCAACAATCTGTATCCATAGATCATCAAGTCTAATGAAGGGAGGCTCTGCTCTGCACTTAAAAAAATGTATTTTCAATTTCTTTTTATTAACCTTCATTTCTAAAATATTTTTCAGTTGATTTTTATTGCCTTGTTTCTATTTCCCATGCTCTCTGGCTCTCAACAAAAACTTCCAGGTCCAGCCCTACTTACTTGGTTTGGACCCTGTTTACCTCAGAGTGAATATAAATAGCAGTTTTTTCTGTTTTGGCCAGATAGCCTGGGTCTTTCCCTGCCAGACTGATTTTTTTTTTTTTAATGTAGATTAAAAAACACCATTCTTTGCCTCATTTCTTTTTATACTAGCATTAATAACAGAATGGGTAAATGCTTCAGGCAAATTGAGACCTGCTTAAAAAGGCCAAGGTCTCCCATTGCATCCAGGGCCATCTCTAATTGTCCTGATCTGTGTCGGGCCACTAGACCCTAGAAGCTCTGGAGGGAAAAGTGAGACAAGTGACTTTGCACAGCCCGTCCTCACTTAAATCCAGTTTACTTGCATGTCATGGTATTGCTTCCCTGAAGTCATGGCCTTCTTTGAGAAAGAAGGGCAAATAGCAACAACCTTGCACATTTGTAAGGATAGCTTGATCTATAATTTCCTAGCCTTTTATCTCCAGATTATCATTTTATAGTTGCCTAGAGAACTAAGAGAGTGTTCATCTAATAGTGTCAGAGGTGGAACCCAGGACATTCTGGCTCCAAGTCCAACTCCATCTTTCCTCTGTAATAGAATAAAAAAAGGCAGGAGGAAAAAAAAAAGGCATTTCTTTAAAAATAATCAGCACATTATCCAAGCCTGAAAGTACATGTAATCTTCCACACTTTGTCTCCCATGTCAGCAAAGAAAGGACGGAGGTTTAGCTATCCACTTTAAATATTCCTCCATGCTACTCATCTGCATTCTGCTAGTAATGGTTTATTGTGTCTTGGGCAGGTTGAAGGCATTCAAAGTTGCCCTCCTGGAAGTGTTCCGGGCAGCCCACGCCCAGTCTGTGGGTATGAATCGTCTTATAGAATCCATCAACCAGGACAATGAATCGCCATTTTCCCCAGCTGAGGTCCAGGCCGCATTGAGCAAGATGCAGGACGATAACCAGGTCATGGTCTCCGATGACATCATTTTCCTCATCTGAATCTGCTGTCTCCTAGACAAGGGGGGACTTATCTTTAAAACTGTTTTTGTTCAAGAAAAGTTTTTCCCATCCCTTCCTCGCTTCCATTTCCTCTGTTTGTATCTGTGCATATCCCTTCTTCCAACCTTCCTCCATTGACTCATTATGTTGCCTAAGACTGCTGTACTGAAATGGAGAGCCTTGATGGGTCCCGGTGAAGTCAAAACTGGACTTAGGAGAAAAGCTTTAAAGATGGAATCTCTTCCTGTTACTGTGGGGCAACAGGAGAGGAGTGGAAGAAAAATACTGCAGCCCTGAGTTCTTAAACAAGCTACTTCGTCTCATTAAGGGAGGAAAAAATCCTCTGGCCTTTGTTCTGTGGAAGTCAACGATGTCACCAGTGATGCTTGACTTATTGATGGAGCTCCTGTGTTGGTTGTGATCCATTTCTATTGAAATCTGCTGGTTGGGTTTTTAGACTTTATCTAAATTAAATGCACTGACTGCCCCTGCACCACATTTAGGTTGCTGTCCCAGTTTGAAGACCCAAGAAATAGTACAAGAGATAGTTTCCTAAGTTAGTTGGTTCAAGCATACTTCCAAAACAATCCTGTAGTTTGAGAGCAAAAATACATTCTTTTTTCCTTCTCTGGAATGATCTAGTTGAATCATTTTGATAATGACTTACTTGTAAATCTGAATTACTTGTAAGCTCCCTTTTCCTCCTTTCACCCTGATGTGTATGTGCCTATGCATTGTTTTTCCTTTCCAAAAAATTTTTGTGTTGAATTTACTGCTGCATTGGTTGCTGAGGGGCACCGACACAAAACCACCACAGGGTGGCGACAGGTGGCTTTGCATAGGACCAGCCAGCTGGGGAGGGAGGGGCAGTCAGCTGGGTTCAGGCTAATCTCCTGAGGTATATGTTTGAGCATTTAATTAGTATGGATAACAAATCAAACCCAGTAGGGAGGGATACCCTTTCCCTGGAGCCTAGAGGTAGCCACCTAGCTAGAGGAAGCCCCGTTGCTTAAGGAATGAAACGTTCCAGAAGCCATTTCTAGAAAAGAATTGATCAATTACTGGTTTTTGGCAGGACCAAGATGGAATACCTGCTGAAGATAGATGAGCTCTGAATTTTGAAGCAAAAAGTGACCTTTCATTTTTCAGGCCTTGGTGAAGCTACACTCATCTGATTATCCCACAAATTTAAGGTCCTTATTAGCCTTTTCAGGCTGTAGATAGATACTGCCTATTAGATTGAATGGAAGATAGGTCGTGGAATTTCTTGTTACTGTAAAGTATAAATGTTGTTGGTTTGCTAGCCTTTGCAGAGGTTTTTTTCCTTTTTTATTTTTATTTTTTTTTAACAACAACAACAATAAAACAAACCTAAAAGTTCATTTGAGAATAGCTCTTCTAAATTGGACATTGGTCCTAGGTTGGCAGGCTATAGAAGAAGGAGTCAGATCAGTTCTCAATCAATCAGTAGTAAACAATTACTATGTACCAGGCACTGCAATAAATGTTGGGGATACAAAAAAGTAAATCGTACTCTCCAAGGAGCCTCAAATCTAATGAGACCAAACAAATCCAAACAAGCTCTATATACCATAACTAGGAAATAATGAGAGAAGGACACTGGAATTAAGAGGGTTTGGGGAAGTCTTCCTTTTAAAGATGGGATCTTAGTTGAGATTTGAAGTCACAGAAGCTAGTAACAAATGAAAGAGCATTTTAGGCCTGGGAGACAGAAAATGCCAGGAGTGGAGAGATGGAATTTGTCTTATTCATGGAACATCCAGCATAACCAGTTTGAAGAATATATTGAAGTGAATGTGATGTGAGCCAACTGAAGAGGTGTGAAGGGACCGGTTACAAAGAAGAGCTTGATTCTGGAGGCGACAGGGAGCCACTTTTCTTGAAGTACTTTTATCAATACTTCAGGTTTTCTTTGCCAATTCCATCCAGTGACCTAGAATCTCATCAATTAAGTTGAGGAACTGAGTGGTTTTGGAGTCTGGAGGAGAGCCACCAAAGTTTATTGAGTGAGGTTGGAGTGATATGAAGGACTTATTTAGGTTTTTCCTTTCCAAAAAATGTTTGTGTTGAATTCACTGCTGCATTGGTTGCTGAGGGGCACCAACACCAAACCACCACAGGGTGGCGACAGGTGGCTTTGCATAGGACCAGCCAGCTGGGGAGGGGCAGTCAGCTGGGTTCAGGCTAATCTCCTGAGGTATCTGAGCATTTAATCCAATTTAGGAAAATCACTTTGGTGGCTGTAAGGTAGGAATGGGGAAAGACTGGAGATGGGCAGTTAAAGCAGCAGACTATTGCAATGATCTAGGCATAAGTTTGAGGTGGGGTTTGTCTCCAAATGATGGGGTGGGGTAGTGTAGGATCCCCAAAATATATTGGGATTCTAGGCTTGTGTTGCAAGGTGTCTCAAAAGAATTTGTAGGCCTAGACCATCTCCAAATCAAGGGACAAAGATTTTATTATGCTGCTAACAGTGAGTTAAATTCCATATGGGATTTCAGCAATTAACAAACACGTAATTGCGTAGGAAGAAGGTACTATTAAGGAGTAAGATGCCATTAAGGCACGGCACATTCCTAATAAGCCCTTTATACCATAAGGTGGGCTAACTTCCTAAGAAAGTGTAGCGGGGATTAAGGCACAGGTAAGCTCATTTATAGGGGAGAAATAACGACCTTCTGATTGTACTAAATTATAAGGTTATTTTGTTAATTCAAGGTATTATGACAAGGAGCAAAAGACCTGCTTAAAATCAAATGATCCATTAAAAAAAAAAGGATATTCCTGCCTTCTTACCTCTGGGAGTAGCATGGACAGTAAAATTCAGGCTCTCTGTTGATGTTACTCGTATTACAGATATTTGGGGATTTATTCAGCCCCCATCAAAAGGATTGCCAAGTATCAGTGAGGGCCAAGTTCAGGTTGTGTAACATGTTGGAGACGACCAAGTCAGAATGGTATGCTTTGCATCATCTTCATTCAGCAGCACATGTGCAGGATAGCAGGTGGGGAATAGTAGGAATGTTCCACGACTGAGCTTTGCAAGCAGTACATAAGTGGCAAAAATGATAAGGGGGATAGAGATTCAAAAGAGGATAGTGTAGAGAATTCTCAAAATGGAGAAATGAGATTAATTATTAGTGCAAGGGAAATAGCCTGGAAGAGAAATGAGGGGCAGAGGATTAGAAGTTATGGTTCAGATTAGGAATAGGACTTTGTAAACAGTTCCTAAAAGGCTGCTGTGACTGTCTTTGAAAATGCTAACTAAACAGTTTGGGAGACTAACATGACCGTGATTATCATTTTAGTAATTTTCCAGAATAAGCTACTCTAGGGTTAAATAAGTGTTAAATAAGACTGTTAAATAAGAAATAGAATTTGGAGAGCATGTAGTTAGCAGGAAAGTGGTTTTAGCAATTAACAATGGAAAAGATAAATTCCCCAGTGAAACACACAATAAACCAGGAGAAAGGAGATACTCCATAAGGTGGGAGCATACCCTTAACTGTCAGGTTAAATCCAAAGAGAAGTTTAGCTGCTTGAAAGAGTTATTTAGCTATAGCAAAAAAAAACAAAAAACAAAAAAAAAAAACTATGAGGCATGGGGTGGGGGGTGAGAAAAAAGGCACCACTAGGGAGAGTGCTGTAGAGGGCTAATCCAAAAGGATTCAGCAAAGATAACATGAACCATGAGCAGATTTATAGGAGAAATTTAACCTCAAGGGTTTGACAACTTGAATTTCTGATTGGATATAGTAAGGCGGGTTATACAACACCTCCATGGGGATAGGACAAGAAGGTTGCTGATTCCCATCTGTGCCCTTCTCCACTTTTCTTGAAGTACTTTTATCAATACTTCAGGTTTTCTCTGCCAATTCCATCCAGTGACCTAGAATCTCATCAATTAATTTGAGGAACTGAGTGGTTTTGGAGTTTGGAGGAGAGTCAGTACTTATATTGAAGTCTCCTACTGTAAGGACAGGAGTTGGGGAAATAGAATTTGTGAACCACGTAATGAACTAATTGAGGAAGTGAAGTGGTAAAAATAGTTATCAGAAGTGGTAAATAAATTTAGGAGCGCATAATTGTAAGAGAATATTATATAAAAATAGTATAATAGAGATGCAGTTACAATTCCATCAACCTGAAGAAATCAAGACATCCATCACAAGTCACAAAGGTTTGCTGTTTTGTTATATGTAAAAAATGGCTTCATGGGCTCAAATATAATTAGGCAAAGCAGTCATACTGAATAAGCAATTTGGTTTGGGAAAACACAATCTTATATAGATCAGGGGAGATGGAGAACATGGATGTGTACTGAGATGCTGAGACTGTTCTAAAAATTTTCTGGGAAGTAAGAATTTCCTATCAAGTTTGAAGTTGTAATAATGAAAAAGCCAGATGAGTTCCAGCCTATCATCATTCTGTGTTTAAATAGACAATCTGGGAAGTTCCCAAAAGGCTGCTGTGACTGTCTTTAAAGATGCTAACTAGACAGTCTGGGTGACTGACTTGACCATGATTATCACTTTAGCAGTTTTCCAGAATAAGCTATTCTAGGGTTTCCATCAGAAGGAAGGGGAATGACCTGGAGGTCCATAGACAACAGCTCTCAGAGTTTTGATTTATGTGAATATTGTGGAGAGGTTAGTAAATGATGGAGATAGGGAAAGAACCTGGAAGTAGCCTGGGGGGAGCTTAGGAGAAGGTGCAGTCAATGTAGAAAGGGTGATCAAGGAGGCTTCATGAGGAGCCAGATTCCCATAGTAGTAGATGAAAGATTTGTCCTTTGAAAAGGATCAATGGCATCCAGATGTCTTGACTTGCAAGTGAATTGCATTTAGGTAAGGCATTCTTCTCTGTGTCATCTGGGTCTGTGGCAAGGTATAGATCAGTCCATCTCTAGTCATGGACTTGGCTGCAGTTGGAGACCTTGGTCTTTTAAACTTGGTTTTTCCTGGATCTCAGTTTATGTGAGGCAATATTCATTCAGTGATTAAGACTAAGTTAGAAATAAAGCAAAAAAAAAAAAAATGGCCTCTTTTAGCTACTTTAAAAAGAAAAATTCCATCTAGGAGGGGAAGACCCTTAGGGTTTCTAACCAGAACAGAAAAGTTGCTATTTACATATATTCTTATCTGACAAAAATCCAAGAAACAACGAATTGATGCTTAAGTTTTGGCCCATTGTTGATCAATCAGAGCTAGAGTACTTTGGATTTAGTCTTATAGCACCTTTTGGATTTTGCTGACTTTATCCATGCCTAGTTTTCCAGAGCTCTATTTTAAGAAATGTATATATTCCTTTCTTGTAAGATCTTTAAGGTTGGATAAGAAATGAAGCAAAAGATGGCCTCATTTGATGATTCAAAAAAAAAAAAAGAAAGAAAAAAAAATCAATTTAACAGGAAGATCCAGAGGCTTTCTGACTGGAACAGAAACAATTGCTATTTCTACTTACTCTGTGCCTTCAGAACCCAAACAACCTATAGTCTTGAGCTAGGACTTAGTATTGGTTTATCAGTGACAGCTAGAGTGATTTAAGTTTAAGGCACAGTCAAATTTGAATCTGAATGGGTTTTATCAAAGCCTGGTTTCCCAGAAATCTGTTTTAAGACATTTTTATTTCTTTGGAGAGAGCATCCAAATGTAAGTGTATGAATTCCTATGGAGAAGGAGAAAGTAAGAGGAAGAAAGGAACGATGGAAGGAAGGAAAAGAAAGAAGGAAGAAGGAGGGATGGAATGGAGTAGTGATATGGTTTAAGGGAACAATTAATGGTTTCAAATGATGTGATCAGGTACCAGAATATCATCAGTGAGGCAGCTGATAGTATTGCAGATGGTTATTTGTCCTTTGTTCTGCAATGACATCAGGAAGGTGATGTCTTGACTTTTAGGTGAATTGGATTTAAGTGAGGCAGGGCTATAGGTGAAGTCACTGATGAAGTCCACCTCCCTGGGAGGAGCAGTTGGACAGAACTGATTCCTGAAGCAGGGGGGGAGAAGGCACTGATAAAGATCAGTTTAATCCCACCATCTGGGGAAGTTGTCCAGTCTGAAATCCAAATTATTTCAAACCCCAGAGACTCTTCCCCTGTGGGGTCTTCAGCAGTCTCATCTTGCCATGTCCTATCAGAAATACATATGGGCCATCCCATGGCTGCTGCCTTTTTTTGGGGTCAGTCTGCCATAGTACTCTGCCTCCTGGTGTCTTTCTCTTTATCCCTCCTCCATGTCACATGGTATCTCTCCTATCTCCACTATCCTTCCCAACCCCTCTTTTCCTACTTATAGCTAATTCTTTTAGGGTGCTGAGTCCCTTTTAGGATTTAGCCTATCAGCTAAGAGTATGCCCCAATCTCATGGAGTATTTCCTTTCTACTAGATAATTATGAATTCCCCTGGGGACCGTGCTTTTCATATCCTTTCACAACTCTATTTCATATTTACCTTTTCTGGTGTCTATTGTATCCCTTTCATTTTGTCTGTAATCTTTTCCCCTAAATAAATCTTTTCCCAAAGAGAATGGCCATTGTGAAGTCTCCACATGATTGAACTCCAACATTTGGTGCCTGCCATCATTTGATGTCTACATTAACTACATCATTTTGGTGCCAAACCCTACATCAGTGTAGGATTAATTTAGATTCAAAGGATTTTGCATTAAACAGGCACAGACTTGAAAAGGTGAAATATAGTTACTGCTCATAACCTTGATTTAAACAAGATATAAAAAGAAACATAGCATAAAAGTAATGCACAATTAACTAACATGGTGATCACCTAGACAATATCAGAAACAAACAGATACCATGCGACATCATCACTACTATAAGGAAGCCCCAACATCTTAATTCCTTTAGCCGAGAGAACCCAGATCATAGCTTTTCAGTCTCTAGTGGGAGGCCGTTAGGCAAGTGCCACCAAGCTTCCTAACTGAATTCTCAAAGTCTCTTTCCACTAAAGGGGTTTTATAAGCTGAGAACGAAGAAAACTCGATGTTAAATATTCTCATTTAATAAATGACCCTTGAGATAGAATAATCCTCTCAGGTACAGAATTTTTTCATCTCAAGAGGCCTGCCAAAAAGAATATTTGTTCATTTCTCTAGGAGAATTATGTTTTCTCCAGAAACTGGCCAGGTTTTCCCGGGTAAATACAAAAAGCCTGCCATAAAGGATATTCATTAAGTCCTCAGGAGGATCCTGTTAATATTTCCGGAAATTCTATGAGATAACTGGGAGCACTTCCAAAGTTCTCAGCAAACAATTCCTCACTAGGATTCCTTATAGTCACCAGCCTCATTGTTTTCTTGAGCCATTTGGCTGAATGGCAAGACATAATCAGGATGACTGGAGATGTTTCTGGATGCAGTGGGAGACCTTGGTCTTTTAAAGCTAAAACCTTTCCCAGGTCTCACTTTGTCTGAGGCAATACTCGTTCAGTATTGGTAAGAAATGAAGCAAAAAAAAAAACCCAAAACACTTTTACCTCCTCAAAACAACAACAAAAAAATCAATTTGGGAGGGAAAGTCTCGGGATTTCTGGCCAAAATAGAAATAATTGTTATTGACTAATTGACACTGAGTCAAGGAAACACAAACAATCAAAGGATGAAGGAAATGGGAAAGGAAAAGATTTAAGGATGAAAGGAAATTTGTTGACTATGCAACTGGTATTCCACAGTGTCTAGGGGAAAGACTGGATGGTGATTGAAACTTTGGGATGGAAAATGAAGAATCCAGAAGTTGAGGTTGGTGAATGGGATTTGGAATAATGACCCATTGGGTTCAGAATTACTGGAACATGAAGGGTATAACCACATACATGTAAGAACATTCATTGAGCTGAGGGTACCACTCCATTTCCCCAAGAAGACTTCAGTATGAGATGGAAGATACGCCATTAGATGGGAGGCCCTGTTTTTGTACTTTGTTTCCTTCTGAGTGGTGGAAATTAAGCAAGAAAGGGAGCAGCAGAAGATGGAAGTTGAACCTTTATTGCAGAAAAAATTCCTATTAACTTTCCTTTTCCCTCAAAGAAAAGGTACAGCAGGAGACAGAAGGCCTGAGGGTAAAGAAAGAGTCGCTTAGTATTTGAATACTGGGAGGGAGCTTGGGCTGACACAGATGGAAATCCTGGTTTTGGGAAGAGGGAAAGCTAGTACATGACTTCTTGTCACTTGAGATGTCATCTACATCTAGAGAGAGAACTATTGAGACTGAATGTAGATTGAAGTATAGTATTTTCACTTTTTTTTTTTAATTTCTTATGTTTTCCTTTTGTTTGATTTTTTTCTCCCAACATGATTCATGGAAATATGTAAAAAAAAAAAATATACATGTATAACCTAAAAAAAAAAAAAAAAAAAGGATTTTATAACCTAAAAAAGATAAGAACTATCTAAAAAAAATATAAAATAATAATAATAATAATAGCTGGTACTTAGATAGTTCTATAGTACCAGCTATTATTATTATTATTATTTTGTATGACTTGCTTGAGATCACATTCATAGTAGGTGCCAGGGATAGAATTCAAACTTAGGACACTTAACTCCACATCCAGCACTATTTCCAGTCTACCACTCACTGCTAGTTCCTTTTAGTCTCTTGTCACAACATATTGAGTGCCCAGAATCATTATTAATAATGAAGATTCTTTTAGTACCATTCCACATCCTCATTTTCCCCATCGTGTTTTGCTTATCTTTGCCAAGTTTCGAAGGCTTTCTGTGTGAGGACTCTGCTGTCAGCAGGGGATGTCTGTACCATGGGTGGTTTGGGGATCAGTACATATTTCTGAGGTGACTGGCAGGGATTAGAAGGGCAGCCTGTGAACAGGGGAGTAGCGCAAATAGCTCTCTTGAGCCACACACTTAAACAGCTGTTAATCTCTAAATTGAAATACTTTACAAATGCAATGGCAATTAGAGGGGATCATGGCCCCAAGGGAGAGAAACAAAGAGTGGAACCAATAAATTAGGCAATGAACATTTTAATAGAAATTGAGTATTTAATGCACTCTTGACTGGTTTACTCAGTCTTTGAGAGCACAGGACCAATGAGGCAGCAGATATGTATCCCGTCCTTCTATGAGCTAGTTAATTGCTCTAGATTTCAGGTCTACACATAGATTGCCCTCTTGCCAAATAGAGCCTATTGGCAAATAACTATCATTGGTCTTCAGAGAGATGGATAGAGGTTATGATGGATTAGTTCAAATCTACCCTTACAATGAGAAAAAGCAACTCACAATCCTAATATTGAAGAATTGCCAGAACAGGAATAATAATCATTTATATTCACATAAAGTTTTATAAAATCTTTTTTTATTATCTTACTGCTGACTAACTCAAGACAACCCTCTAAGATAAGTGCTATTATTATTTGCATTTTATTGATTTGTCCAGGACCTCATATAAATATATTTAGGGCCACTAGATGTCACAGTGGATGGAGTCCATCTGGCATATAGTAGGTGCCTAATATATGCTTTTTGACTGAGGAGTTACATGAATAACTTGCTCATGGTTGTAGCTAATGGCAAAGATGAGATTTAAAACTGAATTTCTAACTTGAAATCCAGCTCTCTGGATGCTGCCTCATTGATTTATTACTCAAATCATACACTAGCTCACTTTGTGCTTAATCTCATAGTGGTGATTCAGAAATGACTATGGTTATTCCAGGCAATTGAAGTATCTACTTATATTCTAATATGCTAAGCATTGGGATTATGAAGAAAGGGGGAAAAATATTCCTGCCTTTAAGAAGTTTTCATGTAACTAGATATATAGACAATATAAGTAGTAAATGGTAATCAGAAAGGTGGAGGCAGTAGTAACTGGCAGAACCCAGACTTCTAAGATCCCTTCTAACTCTAAATCTATAATCTTATGATGAATCACTATCATAGAAATTATCTTAATACTTAAAGAAATAAAAGATGAAGATAAATAAATCCATCACTTTGTATATTTTAAAATAATTTCTTCCCCATATTACTTAGTAAGAAACAGTGTAATATATCGATTTTTTAATGAAAAAATGAATTGGCCATTAAATTTCATTTTAAGTATTCCTGGGCTGATGTTTAGAAAGGAATTTCCTTGGGATAAAAGCCACATTCTTTGAATAATGTGTTGAGATAAAGTGACAACTCAAGTTTTACAATCTGAGACAGACTAAGCGGCAGGAAGAGGCAAGCTGGGGCACCTGTCCCTAAATAGAGTAGCAGCTGGCATATCCAAAATAGAAAGGAGAAAGTTAGAGGGGATTTATGACCATGAATTTTGCTAAATTTTCTGGAGTAAAGGTCTTCAGGCAGGACAGGATAATGGACTTTACCCCCCTCCAAAAAAAAAAAAAAAGGCAACCCCCTGGACACCAGGTGTGGTTACCACTTTGGATTTTCAATTTTGACTTTCCTTTGTGTTTTTCTGGCTTCTTGTTTAGCTCCTTATTTTTTCCTACCTGAGACTCACCTTTTTTTCCACTTTATCTTGTATGGAAACTAGGTCTCCATACAAACTTCCATGCCTTCTCCATACCTTATGCCCCATCCTCCCTTTCCTCTTCCCTTCACATGTTATCTTTTCCCCTGAGAATATAATGGAGTTTGTATTTCAGTGTGATCCTAATGAGACATTCTCAATTCATCTCTCCCATAGGTTCCAGCACACTTTGAAAAGGCAGATAACGGGAATGGTTATGGGCCATGAAGTCAGTACGATATAAAATAGGATAAGGAGGAGTTCAAGAGTTGACAGCTTGCTAGACTGAATGGGTGCCAGAGCAATGGAGTAGTCCCAATGAATTTACTTTGGCACAGTAGAAAGATCAATAGATCTCCTATAAGGGTCTGGAGTTACATCCTGCCTGTGCTATATGCTACCTGCATAACAGTGATCAAGTTACTCAACTGCTATAGTTCATGGTTTTCTCTACCTTAAAATGAAGGGGTGGGATGTGGTAGAGGACCAATCAAGGTGGCAGAGGAGAAGAAGGTAGTAATAGTTAATCTATACCCCACAATAACTCCAGAAAAATCTACAAAACACACCAGACTGAGTCCGAATCAGAAAATGCAATAGGAAAAAAAAATCACAGGGAATCTTTTTTTTTTTTTTTTAAACTCCTTGATCAGCAAAGGGAGACTGGTTGGTGGACTCTAGGTATGGAGACATTGTTGGTACATTGTGTAGAGCTTTTTAGTGGAGACTAACGGAGGACCTGCCTTCCTCAAGATAAAAGATATTTGTCTTTAAGAAAAACTTTTCCCTTTGTGCACCAGGAAAAGAAGAGGTCCTAGGTCAGTCAGATGGGGGCACGAACTTGTGCCAGCTGTCAGCTCTGTCACTCATAATCTACTGCTGAGTCATAAATCTAATGCAGACTGAAGAGGAGACCTAGGCATGGGGTGGCTGTCTAAGGCAAGAAATAGTTATGGGTTCTAGAGTATATACTGAGTGAGGGGCAAGCAAAGAAGCAAACAGCAGATTCTGATCCCAGATAGTGAGTGGGATCTCAGATCCACGCAGAACAGGCCTGTTGTGAAATATCCAGGGTAGGAAGCCCAAACCAAAGAGGCAGGCAAGTACATATGTACAGTAAAAACGGCAATTTGTAACGTTCAATAGTCTTGAATCTAAATCTGTTTCTGGCAACATTCGTTGCATGTCAGGAAGGTATGCACAGTATAAAGTGTATATATGTGTTCAGAATTAAAACTGCAGTGAAGTCATGTGATTCAGGACAGATAATTGTTGCCAGAAACACCTCCGGATACTTATATGTTTGATTTTAATTAAATTTTGGTCCTTGCTCATTCAGAAACCTTTTACTGTTGCCAGGTTTTTCACAGCCCCCCCACATTAAGTTACACAACCTCCCACAGTTTAAGATGCTTTGGTCTAACTTAATTTTTTTAAACTACTCTTTATTTCATTTATTTATTTATTTAATTTACTGAGGCAATTGAGATTGTGACTTGCCCAGAGTCTCACAGCTAGGAAACGTTGTGTCTGAGGTCACATTTGAATTTAGTCCTCCTGACTTCAGGGCTGATGCTCTATCTACTGCTCCACCTAGCTGCCCCTCAAACTCAACTTATCCAGAACAAAATCAACATTTAAACTTTCCCATTTTTATTGGGTATACCACCATATATCTGTTTATTCAGGTTTGAAATCCTTTATTCTTTTCCCTCTCCCTTCATGTTGGGGCATGAGGTTGAACATCCAAAATATATTGGGGTTTTGAGCTGGTGTTGTGAGGTATCTCAAGAGAATTTGCAGTCTTAAACCATCCCCAAATAAAGAGGCAAATATTTTACACACTGATGGCAGTGGACTAAGTTCTAAAAGTGAGTGTAGCAATTAACAAGGAGGAAGGCTTGGGCTGTGTTCTTTAGCAGAACTCATCAACAAAGAGGAAGATGCCATAAGGCAGGCTAAGGACCCAAAGAACTAGCCATTGTGGTGCTTAGTAAATGGGTTAAGTTCCTAAAAGGAGTTAGGAAGAAGTGAAGTATTAGTAGGTTCCTTTATAAGAGAAAAATAACCTTGGGGATTGAAATTCATAATTTGGCCTCCTCATTGGATACAGTAATTGTGGGGTCATGATAATTTTGTCAATGTAAGGAATTAGACAAGGAATTCAACTGCAACAAAGGCCCACTTAAATACCAATTAAATTTAACAAAAGTCTTTTTTCTGTCAATGCCCTTCCCTTCCTCTCTCCTTCCTTCCTTCCTTCCTTCCTTCCTTCCTTCCTTTTTCCTTCCTTCCTTCTTCCTTCCTTTCTTCCTTCCTTCCTTCTTTCTTCCTTCCTTTCTTCCTTCTTCCTTCCTTCCTTCCTTGCTTCCTTCCTTCCTTCCTTCCTTCTTCCTTCCTTTCTTCCTTCCTTCCTTTCTTCATTCCTTTCCTTCTCTCCTTCCCTCCCTCCCTTCCTCTTTCCTTCTTTCCTTTTTTCCTTCCCTTTCTTCCTTCCTTCTTCCCTTCCTCCCTTCCTTTTTTCCTTCCATTTAGGCATCTAAGTGATATAGGAGTCTATACGTGGAATCAGGAAGCTCTGAGTTCAAAAACTGCCTCAGATATTGATTGTCTGGGGGATCTGTGGGGTGTGGCTAATGTAGACATCAGAAGATGGTAGGCACCAAATATTGAGGTCCCATCATAGGAAGAATTCACAATGGCCATTTGCTTTGGCAAAAAGTAGATTTAAAAAAATATATCTTTTTCTTTATTAAAGCTTTTTATTTTTCACAAGATATGCATGGACAATTCTTCAACATTAGCCTTTGCAAAACCTTGTGTTCCAATTTTCCCACCTTCTCCCAAGCCCTCCCCTAGATGGCAAGTAGTACAATATATGCTAAACATGGTAGAAATATATGTTAAATTTAATATATGCATACTTATTTATACAATTATCTTGCCTCACAAGAAAAATGTTGTTGAAGAGAGCCACATCCATCAGAATTGATCATCACATAATCTTGTTGCTGTGTCTCTTGGTTCTCACTTAGCATCAGTTCATGTAAGTCTCTCCAGGTCTTTCTGAAATCATCCTCCTGATTATTATAGAACAATAACATTCCATTTCCTTCATACACCATAACTTATTCAGTCATTCTCCAACTGCTGGGTATCCACTCAGTTTCCAGTTTCTTGCCATTACAAAAAGGGCTGCCACAAACATAAAAAGTAGATTTTTTTAGGATTAAAAAGTTACAAAATAAGAGATACAATAGACACCAGGAATGGTAAAAATGAAGTTCCTCAGGGGAACTCACAATTACCCAGTAGAAGAGAATGCCCCATGTAGCTGGGGCATGCCCTTAGCTTGCAGGCTAAATCCTGAAATGCATTTAACACTCTAAAAGTGTTAAGAGGAATAGCATGTGAGGGAGGAGTAAGAGAAAAAGCAGCATAAGGCAGAATGCCAATGGCAAACTGACTCAAAGGAGAGTGGTAAGTATGCCATGGGTCATAAGTTGTTTTATATATAGAATTTATCCTCAGAAACTTGAATACCCTCAGAAACTTGAATAACTTGGATTTCTGACTGAATTGCCTCCAGAGGGTGGAACCATGGAATTAAACTAATCTTGATCAGATTTCCTTTCCCTAGCTCTAACAATCTGAACCCATGGGCAAGTCATTTAACCATTCTCATTTCCTCATCTATAAATTTCCTCATCTATCCAATGAGATAACATATATAAGGCACTTTGCAAACTTTAAAACACTGTATAAATGCTTTATTATTATTATTATCTGAATCAAATGCATTATGATTATGATTATGATTATCTGAATCAAATGAATGACTGTGGATCTCATTTCTGGGACTCTGTAGTATTGCAAATATTGATGCAATAAACACAGTGCTATCCACAAACAGGAGCATCACCATTCAAATTCACATTCAACATTTATTAAAACATACTATTTACAAGATATTGAGCAATGCATTGGAAATACAGACAAAATGAAATATTTCATTCTATTGGGGATGAAGATAGGGGATGAACATAGAAAATAATGAATACTCAAAAGGCTTAGGAGAGGCTTCTTTCTCTAGGGAATTTCTTTTTTTCTTTGACCTCTCTGGTTGGATATCCTCTGATGGTGGCTCTTTTGGTACTTTATACATCATTTGAAATTGATAATTGATGACTAAAAGAATCCCATAGTTATCTCTATTTTATCTGTCAAGGAATCCTATATAATCTTAACATATGCACTGGAGACTTCTTTTGAGAGAACCTTTATATTTTGATTTATCAGACTTATATAGTCTGGCCATCCTTGACCCTTTTTACAAAGAAAGGAAAAAAATACTGAAGAGTCCATGAATTTCTGATACTGAAAGCATTCTACCAGCCTCTATGTTTATCTTTCTAACTACTCCCTCCTAAGATATGGCTTTTGGATAGCAAGGTGGTACAGTGGATAAAAAATTAGCCTGATGCTAATTCAGTCACAGACATTTACTAGATGAGTGACCTTGGGCAAGTTGCCTAATCTCTGTCTGCTTCAATTTCATCATCTATAAAAAGGGGATAATAATAACATCTGCCTCCCAAGGATGATCTGAGGATCAAATGAGGTAATCATTGTAAAACACTTGGTACTATGCCTGATTATATAGTAAGTGCTACGTAGATGTTAGCTATTATTTATTCCTTATTGATGTACTCAAAGATGCATGAGATCTATTTGCCTTTGGTAGGTACATTTTAAAAAAGCTTTAGTTCTTTTTTTTTTGCCTCAACATAAAACCTCTAGATCCTAACCTTCTGAAGTGACTCTGAATTAATCTGTAGTTCTGAAGAAAATAATTTTTTGGGTTATGGTTATGGTTATAGCTTCATTTCTGAGAACCAGAATAAGATTGGGATCCATGAAGCAAAAACATTACTTTTTTTGGTTAGTGGGTGTTGCACTGGTGGTTTGATAATAATAAATTCTGTAGTTAGCTTAGAAGTTACATGAGATCTTGCCAATGCCCTCAAAATTATGTCACTTCCAGCAGATTTTGTCTATGTGTATTTGGTTTGCTTTTATTTCTCTTCCCCAATTTTTCTTTTTAAATAGTATTTCTGCCTAGATAGCAAAACTAAGAATGAGATGATAGATCTATTCCATTTTTCATCTGTTTGTTGTCCTTCCAGGTGCATCTAAAGTTCTCATCAGAGTATTATAACCAGTAAATTTTGGATTTCGGATCAGGGATTAATTGGTTTAATCCAATTCAATTCAGCAATTATTTTAAAAACAACTACTCATTAAAGGCTAGTTAGAGATTGGGAAAGAGGACACAAGTAGAAAGAAATATGTTGAATGAAGTAATCTTCATCTTTGCCTCAGAAGGCCACTGACTACTGAAAGGTTCCCCTTTGGAAGGGGTGGAGAATGTCCAACCCACAGGCTGGATAAGGCCTGTAAAATTATTTATTAAGGTAACTGCAGGTGATATGAACTGAAAGTTAAGTACAACTTCTCACTGCCTGAGTTCTTAAGTTGACAATTTTATGTGATCCCCAAATGATATTTTATGACCCCCAAATGATGTTTTATATGTATATATATACACACATATATATAAATAATCCAGGTGCCTCAACTCTGCCCTAAGGAGAGGTGTCCACTGTTAGATATTGTTATTATGATGAGTAGATATTTACACCTGGGAATTTATCTAAATTCAAAAAAGCTTTTAAAAAAACTTTTAAATATCATAATTTTCTGTTTCATGTATTAAAGCCATAAAGAAAGACTTTAGAAAATGTTTAATCTAACTTTACTCCTCTTCCTATTAGCTGTTAACAGGCTTTTTAGAGGTATATGTTATACCAAATGCAGTAATTATCCAAATGCAAATCTCTACTGTTTTGGAGTTTATAATCTTGAAAAAAAGATAGACAATACAACAATTAAAGATCTTGAGTGAAATTTGAGGTTTATTTCTTTAAAAAAAATTAAAACAATTTTTAAATATTATTAAATTTTTAAAGTTCTAAATTCCTTTCCTCCTATCTCTTCCCTACCACCCCAAACTCTATTTTTAAAGAATAATTATAACTTTTTATTAACAGAAACCATACCAGGGTAATTTTTTACAATATTATCCCTTGAACTCTTCTTCTGTTTCGATTTTTCCCCTCCCTCCCTCCACCCCCTCCCCCAGATGGCAAGCAGTCTATACATGTTAGATATGCCTCAGTATATCCTGGATACAATATATGTGTGCAGAACCAAACAGTTTTCTTGTTGCACAGGAAGAATTGGATTCAGAAGGTAAAAATAATCCGGGAAGAAAAACAAAAATTCAAACAGTTTACATTCATTTCCCAGTGTTCTTTCTTTGGGTGTAGCTGCTTCTGTCCATCACTGATCAATTGAAACTGAGTTAGATCTTATCTTTGTCAAAAAAAATCCACTTCCATCAGAATACATCCTCATACAGTATCATTGTTGAGGTATATAATGATCTCTTGGTTCTGCTCATTTCACTTAGCATCAGTTCATCACCAGTCCTCTCTGTATTCATCCTGCTGGTCATTTCTTACAGAACAATAATACTCCATAACATTCATATACCACAATTTACCCAGACATTCTCCAATTGATGGGTATCCATTCAATTTCCAGTTTCTAGCCACTACAAACAGGGCTGCCACAAACATTTTGGCACATACAGGTCCCTTTCCCTTCTTCAGTATCTCTTTGGGGTATAAGCCCAGAAGTAACACTGCTGGATCAAAGGGTATGCACAGTTTGATGACTTTTTGGGCATAATTCCAGATTGTTCTCCAGAATGGTTGGATTCGTTCACAACTCCACCAACAACGTATCATCAAACTCCATTTTTATTGAATATTTTATTAATCTCCTATTGATTCCATATCCTACCCACAATAGCAACTATTCTAACCCTTTTCCAGTTAACTCAATCTTTCACTTTTGTAAAGTATGGGCTAGGTTCCTGGAGGGCTTCAGGGTCAGCCGGAGTCAGGATAAATTAAAGTCCTTGGTCTTTAGGGGGAGAAGTGAAGGAGGCAGGCAAGCAAAATTCTGGATTCTGGATTCTGGATTCCGGAGTCACTAACCTCTCTTCTCCTTGTCCTGCTGCCACCGCAGAGTGCCTCTGACCTCCCACCCCCCCTTAATCCTTGTCTATGATTATCTTAACACCAAACATTCAGCAAGCACCAATGATGGTGCCAATATCCAAAAAATGTGCTAATAGAGCAATTATCTCATATTGAATAGGTAATTAGCCTTAAGTGCTCAGTTGTCTGATTCAAACATACCTTTTTGAAGTTTCAGCCCTCCACACACTTTCCTCTAAACTCTCCTATTAATAACCTTATCACCTATTTATCAGAAAGATAGAGGCAAGCTGTTGTTATTTCACTCAATACTCCTTATTCATAACTCAAATTCTCTGTCTTCATTTGCTTTCTCTTCTTTTCCTTTAAACTGAACAGCTTCTTGTTTCCCAAACTTGATTATTAGCATTTTTTCCCTTCCTCAAAATGATCATGTATCAAATTATATGATTGCTCTAATCCAGAAATCACCATCATATAAAAATCCTATGCTTGAAATTCCAAGAGATCCAGTAGTCAAATTCCATAAGTTGACTAATCAATAGCAATTTATGCAGATAATTAGATGAAAAGTCTTGGGTTATGAAGGAAGGAACATCAATTTGAGTAACTAAGGATTACTCAGCTGCTACAGAAAATAGAAGTGTGAATAGAAATGAAAGGAAACCAAGTTTTATAGGATATTTTGAAATATAAAAAAGCTTGTTACAATCCTTAAACAATAAATTCTGAAAGTTTTAGCCCAATCATAAATTTTAAGAAAGTGAATCTTCAATAAGAAATGTCATTGATGGGCTGTCTTGAAAAAAAAAAAAGCAAAACACCACCACCACCAACAAAACCCCAAACCAACCAGGAGTGAACAAATATAAGACTTGCAAATATGCAAAAGAAATACAAGAAAGGTAAATAATACAATTATTAAGAAAAAAATCAATCCTTATGTTTATATACTATTGTTAGGAAGAAAGGAAGAAATTAACTGAACTGGGTGATAAAAGAATGGTAAAATAGTCTCCTTCCCTTCAAGTGATTCCTTTTTAGGGGTGACAGACTCTCTCTGCTCTTTGTCTCCAGAAGTACAAAGTTCATCTTAAACTGACTTGCTAGTTCATATATTCCTCAAGTTTCCTTAACCAATTCATACAAATTTCCTGTGAAATTCAATTTGATTTATTCAAAGTCTTTCAAAGACATTTAAATTGATCAAAGATCTTTCCTACACACAGTCTAAAATTCAAGATTGATTGATTCAGTGGAGATGACCAGATCTTGTTCACAGCTAGTGAAAAATTTAGATGAGTTCTTATTGTTTTAACTCATTAGATTAAGTCATCTTGTCATTTACTTTAAATAGAGTTAGGTTATTTATCTACAATTCAATGACCCCATCCTTTTACTTATGTATATACTCGGTCACCCTATATTGTAAGGGCAGGTGCTATTTAACTTTTGTCTCATATTCTCAGTATTTAAAATCGTGCCTGATTTATGTTTGCTACTTAATAAATGCTTATTTATTGTTTGAATAATTGATGGATGAATAAAATGGAAGAGAAATTAACATTGTAAGTAAATTCAAAGAACTTAGAATAGGGAAATAAGCCTGAAGGGGTTGGGGATGGCCGATAGGAACACACTAGCATCAAAAGGGCATAAACAAAACTAATTTTTGGCATTGAGTGCTGAACTAAAAAGATGAAGGGGATAAAAATCCATGCAAAAGAAATAAAGTGAGAAAAGATATAAATTTAACAATCATAACCGTGAATTCAAATGGATGAAATAATACTAAATATTAAACAGAGTGGCAGAAAGGTTAAGAGAGTGTTATCAAAAGACACCGTGGAACTCCGCAGAGTTGAGAAATAAGCCCGGCACAAACTGCTGCTGCCCACTGCTTCTCTAGTTGCAAGCTGGTCCAGGAGGAGTGTTGCAACCAAAGCTCCTTTAGAGTGAGAGAAGAATCCTTTATTCAGTGAATCTCAAGAGAGGCAAGTATACTCATCGGCAAGACACATCAAATACTGAAACAGGAGCAAGCTTTATATTGTTAATTCGATTCTTTATCCCGCCCTTTAAGATTTGGATTGGTTGAATTTACAATCAGAGTTGGTTACAATTGGCTGGATTTACAATCAGAGTTACAATTGGTTGGATATACAATCAGAGTTATAATTGATTGGATTTACAATCAGAGTTACAATTGGTCAGATGTATAATCAGAGTTATAATTGGTTGGATATACAATCAAAGTTATAATTGATTGGATTTACAATAAGAGTTACAATTGGTCAGATGTATAATCAGAGTTATAATTGGTTGGATATACAATCAGAGTTATAATTGATTGGATTTACAATCAGAGTTACAATTGGTCAGATGTATAATCAGAGTTATAATTGGTTGGATATACAATCAGAGTTATAATTGATTGGATTTACAATCAGAGTTACAATTGGTCAGATGTATAATCAGAGTTACAATTGGTTGGATTTACAATTTTCTTCAATCATTCATTCCAAATGTTAAAAGACTTGTGCCCTGTTATTGATCGCAGCTGGTTTTGGCTGGTTTAGGCCTAGGGCGTTTTATCAAGAACTTTGTTTCTTGACTCACAGGGTGATTGGTTGGAGATATCTTAACAAGATATTTCACTCCTCCTTTCATCCTGTTTTGACGTTATATGTGGAAACCAAATTTCTCAGACTCCTCACAATTGAAAAATCCAATTATAGTCCTAATAAATAAAGTAGCAGGGGTAAAACAGAGAAAGAAAATCATATGCCCATATTGCTATATAATATTAATTAAAACATTTTTTGTAAAATCCTCACAAAAGAGACTACTGAAACATTAAATTATTTGTCACCATAATCAAGTTGAAATTCAATCAGGGATGACAGGATCATTCAGTACTAGGAAAACAAGATAATTAACCATTAAATATTAATAAATATTTAAATAAAATAAAATAATTAAATAAATCATTAATAAATAAAAACCATATAATTATATAATAGCTAAAGAAAAAAAAACAAAAAACCTTTGACAAATTGTAACAGTCATTTGTGCTAAAGCTCCCAAACAGTATATGCACAAAAGGGAGATTTTAAAATATGATAAAAGTCTCTAAAACCAGAGGTTTATATTATTTGTAATAGTGAAACACTAGAAAATTTCTCAGTAAATTCAAGATGGCAAAGATAGCGATAAGAAAAGAGAAAGAAATTTAATGTATAAGGAAGACAAAGAAGAGACAAAATTTTTCTTTTCTTTTTTTTTTTTTTTTTGATGACATAATTGTTTAGAAAATGGCAGAAAATCAGCAAAATAACTCAATTGTTATCTTCAGTGAACTACTGGGACATAACATTAAATCACAATAATCATCAGCCTTTCCATATGGCGAATTCAAAAATGAAGAGGAAATAATATAAAGAGAAGTCATTCAAAATAGTTATAGAATGTATATATTATCTAGAAGTTATTCTAGAAAAGATAAAACTAAATATTTAAAAACATTACAAAACATTATTTATAGAAATATAATGACTAGAATAGTGAATGCTCATGACTGGACTATATTAAAAGTTGTAATACTACCAACTTAATTTATAGATTTGATGTTATACCAATCAAACTACAATTAAGAGTTTATTCTATAAAGCTAGATAATAAAATTCATTAAGAGGAACAAAAGCTACAGAAAAAATCAAGAGAAATAATGTGAAAAAATAGCAATGAAGGAGAAATAATATGTTTAAAACTCAAGATATATTTTAAAGTACTATTATTCAGTCTTTTTTTCCATCATATGACTCTTTGTTTCTCCATTTAGGGTTTCTTGGAAAAGACAGTGGAATGGTTTGTCGTTTTCTTATACAACTCATTTTATAGATAAAGAAAGTGAAGCAACAAACTTGGCCAGGGTCAATAAATGTTTGAGGTTAGATTAAAGGAGTCTTCTTGACTCTAGGACTGGCATTCTATCAATTGCACCATTATCTACTCCATATTATAAAGTAAAAATGATTAAAAATATTTGGTACTGATTCCAAGGAATTAAAAAAATTCATAAAAATAAAATATAATGTATACCATAAAAATAAAAATATTTCATAGCAACTTTTTTGCATGTGTATGATAGTAAAGAACCTAAAAGAAAGTGGGTACTCTTTGACAAGGGAATAGTAAACAAATTGTGATGATGGAAATAAATGTAATTAATGGAAGATAATTGCATTTTAAGATTATTCAGAGTAACAGAAGAAGATATATGAATTGATGTAAGGTGAGGAAAATTGATATTTACTAGTGACTTTCTTTTGTCATTGTCACTCTGGTTTGCTCTGTATCCATTCTTCAGTGATCGCTTGACTTCTTAGTAGGGGAAGTGAAGTTGATTTTCCTCTCCAATGTCAACTTTTTACTTATTATCTAAGTCTAAGCCTGCTATTAGGGCTTTAACTGCAATTACTCTAAAAATAGACTATCCAGGATCTTTTGATGTTCATGAGGTTGTTGTTATAGGAAAAGAGAAACAAAATCCCATGTCAATTACTCATGCAATTATTAAAATATTAATAATAGTAATAAGTATTTACATAGCATCTATTATATGCTAGGAATTCTGCTAAGTGCTTTACAAAGTATTGTCTCATTTGATCCCCATAATTGTCCTGGGAGGTAGTTTTGGATTTCAGGAAATCCCCAAATATATTGGGGTTTCAGGATTCCCCCATTAGCCACAAGATGTTGGGGTGAGGGGGTGTTGGACCCCAAAAGTAGATTGGCATTACAGGCTGGTGTTGTGAGGTGTCTCAAAAGAATTTGTAAGCGTAGATCATCTCCAAATCAAGGGGTAAAGATTTTATTAAGCTGCTAACCATAAGTGATTTTAGCAATTAATAAGGAAAAGAAAAAAGCTTAGTGCTCATAGTTAATCAGGAGGAAGACACTATTAAGGAAGAAGATGCCATTGGGGGAAGATGACATTAAGGTATGGAAAATGGGATGGTCTAAATTCCTAAAGAAGTTAAGCTGGGCTTTACAATACTTTAAAAAACAGAGATAGAAATATATATATATTATATATAGAAAATTTTTTTATAATTTTATAACTTTATAATAATATAACATTTTTTATAATAGAATAGAACATATTTTTAATTTGGGGGAAACTTTATACCCACTTTACAAATGTGGAAACTGAGGCTTAAAGAGCTTAAGTGACATTCTATAAAGTCAAATAAGTAGTGGTTGAATTGGGATTAAAGTCCAAATCCCCTTATTCCAAATCCAGCCTTTGACTCCATTGTAACATAGAAACTCAAAAGATTTGATTCAATTTAATTAAACTCAAAAGCCATTTATTAAGCATATACAACATGCTGCATAATGCATTAGATACCTGGGAAAACAAAGACAGTGATGAAATCATTTAAGGATATACACAATCATTTCAAGAGGCTTAACTATATTTGCAAGCAGGAAATTCAGTTTAGGGCTAGAAAATACAAAGAAAAAAATCAAACCATCTAACTATCCTTGTCCTTAATAAAGAGATTATATTTTACTTAGAGAATGAAAGAAGTTTCTTTGGCATGGTAAAAAAACATCCAGTCAAGAATGTAGTCTAGATGGGAAATGAACTTGAAATAGAATTAGAAATGGAGATAAGAGGTAGATTGTGGAGAGCTTTTAATGATAGGAAGAAGATTTTATATTTTAACCTAGTGTAAATAGGGAGACGTTGATGTTTTTTGATTAAGGAATCAACCAGTTAAGTCTTATTTGAGGAATATTAATTTGGCAGTAGTGTTCAAGATGACTTGGAGAGAAAATAGACTGGAATCAGAGAGATCAATTAGGAGGCTACTGTACTAGTTTAGGTGAGAGGAAATGAAAGCTTGAACTAAAGTAGAGCCTGTTTGAGTGAAGAGAAGGGGAAGAATGTGGAATATGCTATCGAGGAAGAGTTATCAAGACTTAAGAACTGATTGGATATGAAAGATGAAAGAGACAGAAGAGTCAAAAGTTACCCCAATATTTTGAATCTGGTGATTAAAAAGTGAATGGATGGTGTTCACAGAAATGTGTAAATTTAAAGGAAGGATGATTTTGAACCCAAAGATAATGAGATCAGACCATGCAGAGGTCATGATGTTTGTTAGGTAGATTGGAAATATGGGACTGGAGTTCAGAGAAATATGTAGAACACTTTCAAATATCCATGTTCCTTCTGAACTCCAGTTGTTTCAAGCGGCGGCATCCCTCAAGACTTTATCCAGTTCTCTCTGACTTGTTTTCACTCTACAGTCTCTTTGTTCTTCATTTTATTATTGGATCCATAGGAACATAGGAAATGAGATAAACAAGAGAAATTGTAGAGAAGAGTAGAGAGCACTGGACAGAATCATGAATAATGCTCATACATTGCTCAAAGGCAGATTACAACAAACTGAGAAGTGAGTGCGAGATGAGGAAACAGAAATAACAAGTAGTTGATTGTAGATTGTAGAAGTCTTGGAATGCTAGGCAAAGGAGTCAGTAGCAATGATTTGATTGGGTCTAGTGTACCAAGCAGTGTATAAAATTAAATTTTATTTTGGATTATTAAAACAAAATAGTAACTCATAGGGATGCTTACTCGGTCAGCTATTTCTAAGAAGTGGATATAGAAAAGGTGGATACAGTGCAGGACTCCAAGGATGAAGCTCTATATTCAAATCTCTGATAATTATCAGCTGTATGACCACGAACAAGTTGCTTACTCTATTTTCTGCTCTTTAAAATGGTGTTAATAATATCTCTTGCACCTATCTTCTGGTGCTCAGATGAGATAACTTATGTTAAGCACACCGTACATTTTGAAGGGTTTTATGAAGGTAATATGATATTGTTGTTATATTTCTCCAAGCTAACTTGGCTATTTGTTAGTGATGGTCACAAGGAGGGGAAGTACAAGACCGAAAGATGCTGATCCTAAGTTCTGATATCACCCTAGTGGAAACAAGCTGAGGAGAAATTGCACCTTTTCTTTTTTGGGGGTGTGGAGCTCCTGGAAAATGACAGGGTTTGACAGAAGTGAATCTGGGCTTTCCCCATGGCCATCGATTCATAGAATCATTGACTTCACTTTGGCAGCAGACTGACTAATAGAATCCACCCCAAGAAGGAGAAATCAGTTCATGTTGCTGAGTCAGGAAGACATTGCATGAAAGAGACAATGTGGTACAGTTTACTTCAGCTTGCGGTTATGTAGGTCGAACAGCACATCATTTGCATCTCCCAGATTTTATGATGTCCTAAAATTGGGGTTATGCTGACAATGGACTCCATTCAAAATATAGTTCTCAATTTAATGAAATCCAATCCAAATTAATACAACCCATATTAAATCACTCACTCCATGAAAGGCAATGGTTGATATTTCAAATACAAAAAAGGAAATAATCTCTATTTTCAAAGAACTGACATTCTGCCTTCTCATACTTGCATAAGCCACAGAAGATAACAGGTGGGGGTTGAGAATATTTGAACTTAAGTATGCTGGATACAGGTCAAGAATGAGTAAGATCTAGAATTCTAGACCCCCAATTTCTTGTCCCTTTTTGGTTTCAGTGATCTTTGTTCCTCAATTATTTTATTTTGAGAATAAATAAAACAGATTCTTTTTATGTAGCCTTATAGATCTTGTACCAATTCCTCTTCAAGCTGAGTAGTTGGTTTTCCTTTAGCAAAACTAGCTTACAGTTCTCTTTTAGGGTTCTAGCTATTGAGGACTGTGGTATGTCTTCTAATCTGGATGCTCAATCTTCTTTCAATAAATTTCCAGGGATAAGGTCAACAGAAAATAATGTAATTTAATAATGTGGCTTAGACTAGATAGAAGTCAGAGGACTTTCCCACTTATTGTCTATGCCATCTAGACACTTATCTGATCCTGTTTCTTCATCTATAAAATGAGGGGAGGTTTGTACTAGATAATCTCTGAAGTCCTTTTCCTCTCTAAACCTATGATCCTATCAGAATCATATCCTGATCAGGAATTATCTGGAATTCATTAATTAGGACATCAGGCAGAAAACATAACTCCAGTTATTCATCCAAAAGGCCTTTTGGACTCCAATCTTGACTCTATTGACTTTTTATCTTTCAGTGTACCTCAACCTCAGCTACTACCCAACTTCCCTAATATTACCATCTAGCTATTGCCATAATTATCAAAATGTCTCCAGGGATAGTAATGAGGCAGGAGAAGATTGTCTGTGGCAAATACCTGCCCATTCATATTTATTTTTGCATTTTATCTTCATATTTCTGCCCAAATACTGAATTCCTAAGCTCTGCCCTCTCAGAACCAGTGTACTCCTATTATATCTAGTTGTCCAGGGCTCTCTATTATCATTAGACCTCCATCATTATACTTTACCATTCTGTCACTCATCACCTACATATCAGGTTGATGGCGCCTTCCGAAGTTGATTTTCGATAAAGGAATATTGTACATATAGGTAGAAGGTTATCAGAAGTCTCTTCTTCACAACTCAAATCAGGAAGTACTCTTCTTCATTGGGTAACATTTTTTGGCGGGATTGGATTTATGATTTCGTTGAAGAAGGGAACTCCTAAATTAGAAAGATCCCTTCCATGAATGTGCTTTAGCAATTGCTTTGCAATTTATAGTCTTGTGGACTTGTCTGGGACACTGAATGGTTAAATGATTTATTAGGGTCAAGCAATCAATATATACTGGAAACAACTCAAACCCAGGTCTTCTATACTCTGAGATTGGTTTTCAAGCCATTATACCAGACTATCTCTCCTATAGAGAAATTGTCTTTTATTAGTGGCCTTTTTTGATTCTCGTTCTAGTGTTTATTCTACTACAAAATATTTTAAAATATCTTACTCATTGTATTCTTCTTTAGTAATAAGTTAATGAATAAAAATGAGATTAATAGTAGCCTTTTGGAAAAAGTGTCTCCAACTTTTGTTGTCTCATCTAATGGACTGATGATAATGATGGGAATTTCTGGTAAGGCACTGACAGTATGGATCTTTACTTTGTCATTCAAATACATATGGGGCGCGAATTTTTTTCTAAAACTAATTACCTTATCCAAAGGTAATTAAGATAATCAAGCACAATTGGAGTGTTATTAATAGCACTGATCCATTGCTGTTCTAATTCAAGGCATAGATCCAAAAGAACTGTCCCAGCCTATTGCTAGAAAACTTTCTCTATACTTCTTTTCTTCTTTTTCATCAGAATCTATGGTCTAAGAGGATGGTATATCATCTTAACTTCATGTGATATCAGAATGGGGGTGTTTAGACTATAGAGGAGAAGACTTAGAGGTATGCTATAATCAGTTCAAACTGGTCAGAGAGAGCCAGTTGCTAAATATACAGTGTAAGCATTTACATTTTGAAAATTGGCCAACACTACTTGATTTATTGTTTTGTTGATTTTCTAGTTTAAGAAAGCGATGGAAATGTTAACAATGAAGATTAAACTTAAAAATATGCACTATGTACTTCCCCCTCCCCTCCCGTGTCAGAGCATTGGTTGTTAAACATTTACCAGAACACCCTTGACTTAGGGGAAGAAATAGCTATCTTTAAATATTTGAAAATCTCTCAAACTATTCAGCTTAGATCCAGAAAATAGACAGGAGAAGAGGGTTCAAGATGCAGCAAGGCAAATTTAGGTTTGAAGCAAGGAAAAAAATAAACTTTCCAAAAACAAGTTATCCAAAAAATGGAATGAATTGCTGTATGAAGTAGAATGTTTCCCTTATTGGAGATCTTTAAGCAAGGCTGGATAATCATTTAAGTATATTAAAGAAGGACCAATTTTTCTTTTCAAAAATTAGCAATTATTTATTTACTTTTCACTTTTGCATCCTTCCCTCCCCATAAAAAAAGAAAAAAATGAAAGTGTTATAAGAAACATATATAATTAAGTAAAGCGAATCCCTACAATGCCCATGCTCCCTCCCTCCATGAATCTTATTCTGCATTTTTTGTCCCTCTCCTTAAAGAAAGGAGGCATTCTTTTTGTTTGCTTGTTTAATCTTATTCAAACATTTTTCAATGAGGAAAAACTTATCTCTTACTCCTATTCCATTGTAGGAAAAAAGAAAGTAAAACAAAACTTTGTAACAAATATGCATAGTCAAGCAAAATGAATGCTCAGCTGGATCATGTAAAAATATATGTTTTATTTGATCTTTAAGACCCCACTCTCTTCTGTCAGCATGCTTCATCATCAATCCTATTCATTTTGTTGATCAGAATTTTATAGCTTTTTGAGTTGTTGCTGTATAGTGTTGTTATTGTATAAATTATTTTCCTTTGTTCTGCTCACTTCACTGTACCTTATTCCATATTAGTCTACCCAGGTTTCACTGAAATTGTTCCTTTCATTGGTTTTTTTAAAATAGCATAACAGTATTCATTATATGCATATACATGATTTGTTTAGCTATTTCCCAATCAATGGTTTCCATTTCTTGATTAATATAAAAATATTTATTATAAATTTTTTTCATATGAATCCCTTTTTTAAAAACTCTCTGGGATATAGGCTTACTAATAGTAATACTGGGTCAAAAGGTATGTGTGAATGACTACATTTTTGTTATAGTTCCAAATGGATTCACAAAATGGTTATATCAATTCACAATTCCATTAATAGAACATGATTGAACTTTTTTTCTGGCAGAAAGGAATTCTTTTTCCTTCTTTTTCTTTCCCTTCCTATCCCTTCTTGAGAACTCCTAGATGTCCGAAACTACAGTCTATGCCAGAATTTTCTGTCAGTCAAACCTAGAGCCCTGGCAAGCTATTTTTGTAACCCTATTCAGCAATGAAGTCACTTGAAAACTGAGATGGGGTGTCCTGCAGGCAATGGGGCATCTTATTCATTCACTATATTATATCTAGAAGTAACTTAGTAGTAAGAGAAATCTTTGTAACAACCACTTTAAATTTCCTTCCTTTCTTCCTTGTCTTGTCTTCTCTCTTCCCTTTCCTTCCATTTATTCCCCTTTTTTTCTTTTTTCTCTTCCCTCCCCTTTTCTTTCATTCCTTTTTCTTCCCACCCTTTTATCCTGCTTTTGATACTAATTGGGCAAGTCACTTAAGCTCCCTGACCAACAATTAGGGATAATAATTCTTTTAGTCTTTATCTAATAGGAATTGTTGTGAGACCCACTAAAGATAATTCATATCAAGCACTTTGCATACTTTTGAGCACTATTTAAATGTCAGTTATTACCATTCTGTCTAGGATTTTCATCTAATTCTACAACAATCTTCTTTTTCTGAGTTCTGTTCTTTTTCCTTCTCTTTCTCTTAGCTTTCATCTCTGTCCCTATCTACAATTTAATTCAATTGGATTCTAATTCATTACATTCAACAAACATTCATTTAGTGTCTATGCATGTCAGGTACTATAGAAAGATTTTCTATTTTACTCCAGCCAGTGAGATCTACTAAGTGTTTATTTCTTTTTTGGGGGGCAGACATTCCTATGGAATTCTCTATTTCTTGTTTATTCAAGTTCCAAGTAGTTATTTATCTCATTAATATTAACATATCAAGACCAACATATAGTATATTCCTTTGGTATATTCCCTTAATCATTATGATGGAACCATTTTGTTCTCTTTTTGATGCCATGGGAGTTTGGGTGTCTTTATCTTAACTCCCTCTTTCACTGATAAATCCATTCCCCAGAACTTGATTGGCTGTTGTCCCTAAGAGGCTTTCAGACTCACTTTTTAAAAATTCAATTTTATTTTATTTTCTACCCTAATTTTTTCCCTTTCATTATCCCTCCTTCCATTGAGAAGGCAAGAAAAAGAAAATCCATTATAAATATATATAGTTATATAAAACAAATATCTTCATAGCTCTGATCCTTCCCAAAAAATAAAAAAAGAAAAAGAAAGAGAAAAAATGCTTTAATCTGGACTCTTGAGTCCATTAATTCTCTATTTGTAGATAGCATATTTCATCATGAATCTGTAGTATGTCATTGTGTTGATCAGTTACTAAATCTTTCAAAGATGATTATCTTTATACTATTACTATTACTATGTAAATTATTCTCCTAGTTCTGCTCACTTCACTTTGCATTAGTTTGTACAAATCTTCCCATATTTTTCTGAAACCATAGCCTTCATCATTTCTTACAGTACAATAGTATTCTATCACATCAAATTCTATGGCTTGTGCAACCATTCCTCAGTTGATAGGCATCTTCTCAGTTTCCAGTTTTTTTGTCACCACAAAAAGAGCTGCTATAAATATTTTTGTACATCTGGGTCCTTTTTCTCTTTTTTTGAACTCTGGAGTGTAGAACTAATAACAGTATTTCTGGGTCAAAAGATATGCACAGTTTATTAACTTTTTGTTCATAGTTCCAAATTGCAATATAGAGTAATTGTATTTGTTTACAATTCCAGTGAGAGTGCATCCATGTACCTTCCTCCCTCCCTCTTACATTCCCCCTCTGGGTTTCTTTTAATGCTATTCATCTGAATATGTTCTTTTCTTGTTAGTACCAGTTGATATTTTTTTCAGAATTACTGAAATAAGTATAAATAACCAAACTCAGAGAGCTTTCACAAAGAGAGATTTTCTGGAAAGATGTCTCTGAACTAGGTCACACTCTCTCATGTAATATTTTAGTTCCTGGGGAGTATGAGTTCAAATTTAAAGTGGTTGTCATAAATATTTCTCTCACCACTGAGTTCCTTCTGGGTATAGCATTCCCTTGCATGTAGCACATGGCATCTCAATTTCCAAGTCACTCCCCTGATGGACTGGGTCACAGAGCACTTGCTAGGACAATGCTTTTCACTAGATTTGACTGCCAGAAAATCTTGGCATGGACTCTAATTTTTGGACATCTGATTTTTTTGGCCTTATAAAGCTCACAGAATCATAACCTATTCTAATCCATCTCAAATAGTTTTTCACCTAAGAATGGAAAAGTATGAAATAAAACAGAGAAATTGACAGCTCTATGTATGTATTTGATGTCATATAGTGACAGATTGGAAGAAAAGGTCCTGAGATCTCTCTTCCTACTTGAAGTGGACACTTTCCCCTCTATTACTTATAGGAACGAAAGGTCAATTTCTCCCTTGGAACTTTTTATTTCCACTTCTAGTTCTGGTTCTGCAAACAATTAAAAGATCTTTTATTATTACATAGTAAATGGACAGGAAAGAATCACCGAATATCTGCAAATGCCTTGAAAAAGATGGCAGGTATCTAGGGGAGTGAGGAGAGGAGAAAGGGAGAAAAATTTGGAACATAAGGTTTTGCAAAGGTGAATGCTAATTTTGCATGTATTTGGAAAACTAAAATACTATTTAAAATTTAAAAATAGAAGGAAAAAGATAGCAAGGACTGTCACTACTCATGCTTAGAAATAGATTCCCTAAGTATCTAGGTGGGTTGACATTAAGTAGAACTCATGCTGGCCCATCCCTGTTGCAGGGAAATATCAAATCCTTATTACTTGATGTTACAGCTATGTAAAATATGGTCATTGGTTCCAATTCAGGGGAAATATGCAGTACAGATTCAAATAATATAGCCACCTCTGGGGATTCATTAGTTACACTAATAGAGACCTACTTATATCTACAGATATTTTGTATTGGAGGAAACATTGTTTAGTTATAAAATTTTCAGGCTGCTATGATTTGCTAGTTATGCCTCAGTTGCTAATAGAAGTGATTTTATGTAGCGGTGATACAAAGAAAGACCACGTGGTGTAATAGTGGATAGAGAATCAGCCTGGAAGACCTGTGACTTTGGACAAGTTATATAAGTTCTTAGTGACCTAAACAATTTCCTAAGATTGTATACTTTGCAAAGAGAGTGCCAATTTGCATTTATTGAAACAATTTAATTAGTAATTCCCTTTATCAATGAAATTACAAAATTATTCCTTTATCTTTTCCTACAAAGTAAAATATTTGATAGGATAGAGCAGGACTAGGGTCTTTCATAAATTTGTTTTTCCTAAATCATATAATATATCTACTGTCAGTGAATTGGGCAGTAGACTTATATATCTCAGGTAAAAAATCTCCAGTCTTTGAAATTCTTCTATGAATGGGAGCACACACACACATGCTGCACACACAATTATAAGACTAAAACTTTTTAGATTGAAAGTAGGAATTAGATTTGACAGCTGTGGAGTAATTCCTGAAGCTACTCTGATTACTGCTTCTGAGCTATAAGAACATATGTTATCTAGTGGGATGAACTCATGACTGCATACATGCCAACTTCTTTTCTTCTTTGGTGGCAGAGGATAGGTAATATTCAGACTTAGTAGCTGATCTAGGAGAAGAGTAAAATCAGGCTGTTTCTGAAATATTTTGAACAGCTGAAACAGTGAAATAAATTATTTGTAACTAATGGCAGAGAACAGTTTAAATTAAATTAAAAGTATTGATGGTCTAAGTTGGTCTATTGTTTCTTGAACCATCCTGGGAAGTGTCCAAAGGTGCATTGGTAAATGTTTAACAACCAACTAATGTATACATGATAATTCACTTCTAAGTTTAATCTGAATTATTAACATTTTCTCTTTCACTTTCTTAAGTTAAGAAATCATCAAAACAATAAATTTAGTTTTGTTTTGTAGAATTTGCTGATTTCTGAAGTATAAATGCTCATACTGATTGTAACACTCACAATCAGCTCTCATGAGCCTGTTCTAGCTGGTTCTGGTAAGCCACTGGAGAGATTCAACTCTAACATAAGGATTTAGGAATATAAAGAAGTTTTTGTGATTATACCTTATAGGCAGAATTATGAAGTAGCTTTCCTAATCGAGTCTAGATATTTACCAGGGCTAGATTAAATGGTTATTTATAACAGTTAAGAAATAGTGACAAAGAAAAGGGTATAATTTTACCCTTGACTTTTCTCTAAAAATTTGCTTTTTAAAATACTTTTTAAAAATTAGGTATTAACTCCACAAAAAATGCATTTTTTTGGCATGATTAAGGCATTTTTATTATTTACACAAAGGAAGGATTGATTGGATTAAAATCTGTCATGGTCATATTCATGTAAATTGATTAAGGCAGAAAAATATGTAGTCTTATAAATGGATGGATAAGACAGAGAACAAAAAAGAAATGGGACACAATCGAAAAAGTAAGTATAATGTTGGGGGAAGGAAGTCCTAAGCAGATGATTGATGAAGATATAGTTGATAGGAGCATGTAACCAAGTTGTAGAGGCAGTAAGATTTGGAGAAGGAAAGAAAATCAATCATAGGCTCTTCAGGTAGCAGTGTCAAGAATGTCTGTAGCCCTTAAAATAAGACAGGATGAGGGCTCTGATTCTACATATATAATCTATGTCTTCAGCCTGAAATAATTTTTTTTAAAAAATGAGGGAAAATGTTATTTTTTCTTTCTCTTTATGTCTCTCAGGGTCTCTGGGATTGTTTCTGCCTCTTTCTAAATCTGCTCTTTTTCTCTGCCTTTGTCTTTTTTTTTTTTTAACTCAAACATATTGATGATTTCTATTTGGTTGTCCAGATCGCAATAACAAGGGAAATAGTGTTATCTAATAGCAGCAAGTCAAATCAAAAAACATTTATTAGCATATTTTTACTATGCACCAAGCACTGTAGTAAGTGGTGAGAATAGAAAAGAAGGCAAAAACCCTTTCAAACCCTCCTTCCCCCCCCCAACAGTTTTTTCTTCCAAGGAATTCACAGTATAATAAAGGCGACAACAGGCAAACAACTATGTACAAAGAAGATATACATACATACATACATACATACATATGCACACACAGACACACACATATTAACAGGAATTAGGAAAGTCTTCTTGGGGAAGATGAAATTTTAGCTGAGCCTTGAATAAGCCAGGGAAACCAGAAAGTAGAGATGAAGAAAGAGTATGGACAGAGTTGGGAGATGGAGGGTCCTGTTTTAGAAAAAGAAAAAAAAAAGTCAGTGTTACTGAATCTTAGCATTGTTGGAGAGAAGTAAGATGTAAAAGTAGGAAGGAGCCAGATTATAACAGAATTTAAAATCTTAGAGCTGAGCAGTTTGATAGCTCAGTAGAGGAAGGACTAGAATGAAGAGAGACTTGAGGAAGACCAACTGGAAAGCCATTGCAATGATCCATGCATGAAGTGATGAAGTTTGCACAAGGTGATGGCTGTGTCAGAAGAGAGAAGAGGGCATATGTGAGAGATGTTAAAAAGATAGATGCTATAAAACTTGGCAGTTATTTGGATATGAGATTTGAGAGAGATGGGTTAAGGATGACACCTGAGTTTTGAGCCTAAATGACTGGAAGTATGATAGTAGTTTGCACCCTAAGGGGAAGTTAGGAATAAAGGGAGATTTGGATGGAATGATATTAATTTCAGTTTTAAACATGTTGAATGTAAGCCTTTTCTGATTGTAGTTTTATTGCTTTGAGGGACACAAAACAACAGTAATAACAGCAACAAAACCAAACCACTCAAAGTCATTTGAAGTTCTAAATTGTACAAATAATCTGAATGTAACAATATTGTGATATCATGTCACTCATAGAATTCCTTGTATCATCTGTTTTCTCTTTCTACAGTTTTTCAAGGTGGCTGCAAAGGATGCTCTCATGCTGTCATAGCCTAGAGATGAATTTACCCATCCTTGACTGCACTGCAAGGAAATGAAGTCTTTGAAATGGATGCTTTTGTGGGATATGGGCCATGAGGAACCAGCTGCCATGATTTTGTCTGGGTACTTAGGCTCAGTTATAATGCGGTATTGATTATATCTTGAATTTCGTGCTCATATAGGTCAGTTTGCTTGAGGAAAAACTCTGTGGTATGGCCACAAACTGCTCACCAGCCCCCTAATTTTATCTCTCAAATACATATTTTGGTCACAGATATTTTTGTAAAGGGCAGTGCATTTCTTTGCCCTTCTATAGGGTTAGTAAGTGCTTTTGTTGGGGAGTTGATATGAACTCGTTCCCTTTTTCTCAAAAGAGCTTGTTTGTTCAATTTGTAGCATTTTCCTTCTTAATCAGGCATAGTTCTGGTTAGAAAGAGGAAGCATCAGGTAATGAATGATAGCTGGTCCTGGGAGACACAAATTAATTCAATAACATTATTATTGTCACAATGCAGTGGGGATAAGTGAGTGGGACTGAGAATATAAAGCAAGTTGTAAGATATTGTTCCTGCCTGACTCAGTGGTCTAGTCATCCAGTTGGGAAGCAGCTTGGTACAGGGACAAAAGTTCTGGAATTAGAGGACCTGAGTTCAAATGTCCCCTTTGATACTTATTATCTTTAGAAACTTGCTTAGTTCATTTAATTTCCCTCTTTCCTCTTCTTGGTTTTAATTTTTATGAGTTTCTTTTGTTTTACATCATCTTCATTTCCAATACCCCTTTTTCCTTCCCTACTTAGAGCCATTCCTTATAAGAAATATTACACTAAGAAGAGGAAAAGGGAAAAATGATTCTGTAAAACTAACCAAAATGTTGACTTACTCTCACAAACATTAAATATCCTGCATCCATAGTCTTCCCTATCTGTTGCAGGTAATTTTAATAAATTTTCACTTTGACACACCTTGAATCATTATTTCATCTTAGGAAACTCTTTCATATCATCATAAAAACTGACCTTTATTTAGTGTGTTATAATTTGCAAAGAGTTCTACATTCAATTATCTCATTGGAATCTCACAACAGCCCTGTGATAGGGGTGCTATGGGTTTTATTTTCTCCATTTTAGAAGGGAGGAAATTGAAATTAATTAAAGAAATTAAATGATATGTCCCCAGTCATAAACCTAATTAAATATTGTAAGTAGGATTTGAACACAGTTCAACTAGCTCCAGGATATTATCTACTATGTCACTCTACTTTTCAAAATCTGTTCTTTCACATAATAGTAGTTATATGGTGGAATAATCCAATTTTATTGAATGAGCTGGTACTTTGTCCATTGAATTAAAATCAGAATTTATTGAGGTAGCCCAGAAAAGTCCAACTAAACCCTATTTCTGACTTTTCCACTAATTTATTTCATCTTTCTAGAGACTTAGTTTTCCTATCCTTAAAATGGGTCCAATAGTTTTTCTTTTCTAGCGTCATGCTAAGAATTCTCTGAAATATAATGCGCATTTAACATTTGCATATCTCTTGAAGATAAGAAAATAGATGAGAAAGCATGTGGAAAGAGTCAGCAATTTATGTAAATAAAGAAAAGAAAACAGTAATTTGGAACTTGGGTCAGTTAATCAGACATTTCAGGATTCTGTTATAGCGTGAGATGCTAAAGGTGGAAGTGGGGGTGGTGATTAAAGATTTGAGCATTCTGCCGTCATTCTTTTCCTTTCAAGTCTTCCTTTTCCACCCCTCAGAAAGTAGAATTGAAAAAAAAAAAGTTTAGTCAGCAACTCCAAGTTAACCACAACTCTAAGACGAAAAACAGGCTAGTGGAAATAAGGGCAGTGATTGCTTTACAACCACTATAAAAGGAGCAGGTACCATCAAGGATACAATACACAGACACACACACATACACATATACCAGCCAGGTGCTTCAAATACTAAATTGGCCACCTGAGGAAAATAACAATGGCTTTCCAGAAGGGTACAAGGATGGTGAGTATTGTAATTTTTTTTCTCATAGTCAGTAAAGATGAGTTCTATGGGATAAAGTTTGATAAAAAACTTTTCTCTTCATTAAAAAAGGTAACAGATTTTGCTTTGCCATTTGATAGCTCATTTGGAAAATAAGTAGTATAATGTTTGTACAATCCCCTCCTCCCACATGACTATTATCAGGACAGTGCTTAAAAAATTCACAGCTTTATAGAAAAATGAATGATTTCTAGATTGTTGTGATTATTATTATTAATAGTATTTTATTGGGTTATTGTTAGGAGGAGAAAAAAAGGATAACTATTAGGTGAGATATTATGGGAAGGGTACTGCCTCAGAGTAAAAAAAAAAATCCTACATTTGAATCTAATTCCATCCTTTCAGCCATGTGACACTGAATAATTTATTTGACTTAACTGAATCTGTTTCATTATCTCTAAAAGAGTAAACCAATACTTGTACTAGTCACTTTGGATATTGAGAGAATCATAGGAAATACTGTTAAGGGAGAGGATTTTGCAAAATGTTCAATGTGAAAATTATTAATTTTTATTATTCATTGTCAATTGTCCCAATTCGTTGCCAGGGGTGATAGGATATACAACTCTGTGACTTTGGGCTATGGAATAAGAAAAATACTATATACTTCTGTTGGATTTTAAGGCTAGAAAGATACTTTTCTAAAAATGACTCTATAAGGAAAGTGGTATATATTATTATGCTCACTTAATAAAGGAGAAAGCAAACTGATTTCTTGCTTTTGCTCATGTGATTAGTAAGTGATTTTAAACCTACTTGTCCTCACTTTAAATTTAGCTCTCAGAAAATAAGTTACACATGATTTTGCTTCACTTTTGCACCTAACCACAGTTATTTGGAACTAAAATTCATATCTAATTGGATATAAGGATTCTTCAGAGAGAAGGGGATATAAACATGGACTGAAGACTTGAGATTCTTCAATATTGCACTTTGGACAGCTCCTTTAGGAGGAAGACCTTTGTGATAGGTGGTAGGGATGCTCTAATATTTTCTTATTGCCCTGTAGAATTGTAGGACACTAGCGCTACTGAAAATGAAGTCCTTAGTGATAGAAGGCTCTTCTATTAGGTAGAATCTCCTTCATATACCTCAGTGTTAGTTTGATGGTTCATATTGGACACGGTATATCAGGGAGAGCACTTGATTCAGTGATAGGAGACAGATTTAAGCCCTAGCTTGATACTTTCAAACTGGATGACCATGTGCAAACTATTTACAATCTGTCTCAGTTTTCTCATCTGTAAGATGGGCAAAATAGGTTTGCCACTTTCTTTACAGAATGATTGTGAGGAAAAAAAGTGCTTTATAAAATTTAAGGCATTTTACCTGATTGGATTAATAGGCCTGAGAGGTAGGTAGTAAACATATAATTCTCCCTACATACCCCCTTTTATTTTATAGCTGAGTAAATTAACTCTCAGAGGCACAATATGACTTGAGTAAAGTCATATTCCTAGGAAATGACGGGATTGGAACCAAAAATCAAATTGAAATTTCTGTAATCCAAGACCTTGGTCTTTGGAGTGGGTTGCTACCCTGGGAAGGAAGAAATACTAGAATAGCATGGCAGCATGAACTATGACTATATTTAATGTTGCATTGTTGTTGAGACATTTCAGTCATGTCCAACTCTATGTAGTCCCATTTGGGGTTTTCTTGGCAAAGATACTGGAGTAGTTTGCCATTTGTTTCTGCAACTCATTTTACAAAAGAGGAAACTGAGGCAAAGAGGAGTAAGTGATTTGCTCAGGATCACACAGCTAATAAGCATCTAAGGCTTTTTGAACTCAGGTGTTCCTGACCCCAGAATCAATACTGTGCTACTTAGCTGCCCTTAGTTAATGCTAGTAGCGGTATATATGATGTCTTTCTATTTTTGTAGATTTCTTTTGTAGAATTTTTTTTTTAAATAACCTGTATCTTGTAAAAAAAAAGAACAATATTTATATTAAAAATAACTGGGAGGGGCAAGAAGGATAATGCTTTTGAATTTAAATCCATTGTGTGGAAAACATCAGAAAATTTGTTGGACAAATTTGTCTTCTGTGACTCAGACTGTTCAAGTTTGGCTGTTAGGTAGAAGTATTGCCAGTATTAGAGACAACAAAATATGGTTAGAAACAGAAGTCCTATTGGCAACCTTTGAAAGGATAGTCCAAGATAATTCCCATAATGAAGTCCATTGCTATCTATTTCCTCTACAGTATTTCCTCACAGTAGACTGTGAGCTTCCTGAGGACAGGGACTGTTTTTTGTCTGTACTTGGCATCTGGCACAGTGCCTGGCACATAGTAGTGAAAGAATGAAATTGAATTATTGCATGGCTTAACAGAGAAATACTTCAATTCTTCTTTTCTGGAAGGCCAAAGCTCTGAGTCTTCATGAAATAAAATCTTGTTATAGCCCATTAATATCTGGGTTAAAATATTGCCTCAGACATCAGCTTTGAGAATCTGAAAAAGTCATTTAACTTTCTGAGCCTCAGTTTTCTGGATCACTATTTTATACATCACACTTGGATAACAGCATGCAACTCATAGGACTGAGTGAGAATCATGTCAGGTAATCTATGTAGAGAACTTTACAAACCTTAAAGCATTATATAAATGTAAGCTATGTAAGCATATCATGCTTCATTTGTATAATGGAGTTAAATATCCATTTCTAAGTTTCATGGAGGGTAAAAGGATCATCTCTATTTATAAAATACTTTGAGCTCTTCAGAAGATAAATAATTACCTCACCTCAATTTATATAAACCACCAGTCTTCAGTTGTGGATTCAGGGCTTAGGAGTAGAAACTGTTAAAGTAAATTTCAAACCCTTTCTAGTCTCTGAGTAAGAAATCATATACGTAACTTAGGCTGCATGCTCTTCTGTTATACATGATTATATACGGTAGTTCAAAATTCCGCAGTCAGAAATCATCTAGAGTTCAGTTTCCAAATACTGAGATATCATGTTGGTAATAATAATTACAGTGAATGGACAGAGCACTCCACTGCACATGAGGAGCTCTGATTCTATTCTTTACCCTATAGCTTATGAGCTGTGTTCTCTTAGTTCAAGCAAGCTCGTCGAAAGGAAACGAGTTGGAAGGTGGATGAGAATACATATGCTCAATTCCAGTTGGTCCAGCCATTCCATAACTCTGAGCTCTAATTTCCTCTCTGTAAAATGGTATAATAATATTCAGCTTACTCTCTTCATAGTGTTGATGTGAATATGCATTAGAATATATCTTTTTTATTCTGAATTTCTTTTATTCTTTGCTCTTTTATTTCTATTGCCTGATACATAACAGGTACTTAATAAATGCATTCTGATTGATTGATTAAAAGAGAAATTACTTGTGAAAAGCCTAACATACTCTATAAGTATATGATATTATTATGAATTATAGTTGTTATTAATTATTAACAGTATTTTTCACAAAAGGTTTCCACCTCATCATTCTGTTGAGGTGACTCTATACATTCAAAAGCTATAATTGACTACTACTAATAATATACTACTGGTGGTTTACTACTAATAATAATATACGACTTTAAGATTTACCAACACTTTATAAACATCATCCCATTTGATCTTCATGACAATCCTATGAACTAGATACGATTATTATTTCCATTTTAAAGATGAGGGGACTCAGACAGTTAGGTGATATGTCCAAGGTCATACCTCTATTAAGTATCTGAGGTAAGATTAGAACCTAGTCTTGATTCCAAATCCAGCACAAAGACATTGAAATTGGAAATATTGCGGGAAGCAGGGACTTAAGAAGAACATAGAATTTTAGATCTGAAAGAGACCTGATACATAATCTAGTCTAATCCTTTTATTTTATAGATGAGGAAACTGAAACCTAGAGAAAGTAAATGACTCATGATTGCATAGATAAAGTCAGGATTGGAATAAACTTTTTCTTAACTCCAAATCTAATAACTTTACACTACTCTGAGATTCATTCATTAATTTTCCCATCTATCTACCCATCTAATATTTATTGAGACCTTCTACATTTAAGGCAATTGCCAGATGCTTGATGAATGGAAAGACAATATATGCTATAGGAATTCAAAGAAAGTACAATGACTTCTCTCTGGGGTTATCATGGCATCTGAGTCTTGAAAAATAGAATTTTTATAGGCTGAGATGGGATGTGGAAGACAGCAAAAGAAAGAGGTGAAACGATACACAAAGAATGTATAAAGATGACAAATAGACTAGTTTGTCTGGAGCAGTCTTGTGGAAGACCAATGTTAAAACATTAGTAAGGGTTAGATAGTAGAGAAACAACTGTAGGCTGATAATTTTAGATTTTTCTCTTTGCATCATAACTTGGCAGTCGCATAAATAGAAGAAAGAATTGTTATTTCCATTTTATTAAGCTCTATTCCTTTAACTTGAGCATACTGAATTTTTTGAGAGGGAAACAGAACCTATAATCAAGTATACCCTTCTTTCTCTTTCAGTTTGAATTACTGCTGCTGGTAGTGCTGGGGTTTATTCACCTTGGGAATGTGGGAGCTTGGAAAATTACAAAAAGAGGAACGAATTCCCAGAAGAATGATAACTGTCCCTCATTGGAGAGCAACAGCATCATGGTTGACATCCGCATTGTCAACCATCAACAAGGCATCCGCTTTGCACACACCTTCCAGAACCGCTCCATCTCTCCTTGGGATTACAAGTAAGGATTATTCTTCATAAAAGGAAACTCATGAACTTTTTAAATGAGCTCATGTTCTCCTTACTGTTTTGGATGATAATGGCATGGTGTGTCACAGAGCAATGTAAATGATTAAGGATTTGTAAAATGGGAAAAGACTTAGGGGATTAAGTTTAGGTTTAAAAGTGACTTAATTCAAAATCTGGTGACAATCTTCAGTTCTATTAAAAAGTGGAAAACAACTCATCTTCACTGAACATAGCATAGTAGTAGGAAATGACATTGGTCAGATTTAAGGGAAAACCACCAGTAAAGACACAAACTGGAATGGAATTGAAGGAGATTTCCTTAAGAGGAAAGAGCACTGAATTTGGACTTAGAAAATATGTATTTGAATTTTTTTATCTGTTCCTTATTACCCGTGTGATTTAGAACACAATAATGGCCTCTTTCCCTCTTTTATAAAATGAAAGGATTGAATTTAGATAACCTCTAAAATGCCTTCCCCCTCTAAATCTAATTCATAGACAGTCTCAATTGCTAGGACTGTTGAGATTATCCAACTTTTTCATTTGTCAGATGAAGACATTAAGGTTTAGGAGGTAAAAGTGACTTCTCTAAAGTAATACAATTAGTAAGTTTTAAAATCTGGGGCTCAAAGATCTTGGGTCTTTCATTTTTCTATTCCAGGGGACTGTATACTGAATCACATTGCCTTACTTCAGGATAAATGACTCCTGGTGTGGGGTGGTGTACCATTCTGCCTGGAGACCAGAAGACTGGAAAAGTCCCTTCTTAAGTCTCAGCTTCCCAATTTGTAAAATGAGGAACCTCAGTTCGGGGAAGTTAAATAATTTGTGTAACACAACACAGTTGTAGAAAGAATTAAAGTCAGAATTTGAATGTAGGTCTCCTAACTCCACAATCAGTGTTCTTTCCACTGTACTGGCTTGTGTGCTACTGTCACATAAGTATACAGCAAAAACGGGGAAATATAGGTGATATGAAATCTCAATAAAATTTTTAATTCAACAAACAAAAATATAATAATAGGCAGGATATATGGGAGATTCTCTACTAATGCCCTTTTCTGCTGATAAACATATAATTGCATTCTGTTTCACTATTTATGTGTCTCTTGGAGGTTGGGTTAGGAAACTTGGAGGACTGAAAGAAATCCATGTTAAAGTATGTGTGGGGGGATTGGACACATGATCTACCAGCTTTTAGAAAGTTGCATTGCTTTTTGACAGTAAGCACTGCTCTTGCTCTCCCACTGGGAGCAGCCCCGAAAGAGGCAGCCAAGTCAGAGAGAAGAGGTCAGAATTATGTTTGTGAGAACACCATGCCCTGCTGCATCCTGTTAAGGAAGAGGTGCCAGGTCTCAGAGACCTTGTGGCTGCTAGTTACTCTTGTAATTACATTACGTATTCTTTTATGGGCTGGAGCCCACAATCAGCAGAAAGCCATAAAGATGAGTGCTTGGGAGACCTATGGGTAATGCTGAACTTTTAGGTAGTCCTTCCTATCCCAGACATTAACCGCCTTTCCCTTCTGCTTCTCTTGGAACTCATCTTTTTGTGTATTTCTTCCACAGCATCACCAAAGACCCCAACAGATTTCCCTCAGAGATTGCAGAGGCCAGGTGCAGGTATTCGGGATGTGTGAATGCTGAGGGACAAGAAGAAAATGGGAAAAATTCAGTTCCCATCCAGCAGGAGTTCTTGGTTCTCCGCAGAGAGCCAGCACAGAGCTGCTCCCCTTCCTTCCGCCTAGAGAAGATACTAGTTACTGTGGGTTGTACCTGTGTTACCCCAATCACCCGCTCGATTGCTTGAGATCTGCCCCTCTCTTAGGTTGGGGAATTTGGGAAGGCTAAGGAGAAATACCTTCCTCCCAAAGAGTAGCCCTATTAAGCACACAGCTCTCAGCCCCTTTCATACTCAAATTAACTTTAATCCTTAAGACATTCAACCTGACCTGGGAATAATTCTGAAAACTCTCTTCTATGTAGTAGAATATCATTTGGGGCTCTCCCAGGGAGCATTATTTAATTCAGTAATATTCCAGTATTATATTTAAGTTTACTTAGTATACGATGGTGTTAAATGCTGGTTAAACACTTTGAAAATGAGTGAAAGTTGTTACTGAGATCTTAGACTCTATTCCTTCATTCTGGAAATCACCTCCCCTTCATGTTGTAATCCCTTTTCATGCTTGTTTTTTTGGCTTTATTTATAATGCTATGATATGTCCCATTACTTCATTTTTGAGTAAAGATAAAACACAAATATTCAGTCAGTGGGCAAGAGAAAATAGAAGCATATTATTCTATTTTAAATGTGTTTAAATATATTTGCTGTTTGTTTATATCTTTTTTTAAAGAAATTGTCCATATATTTATGATTCAAAGCTTATAAATATATATGTATACATATTTCAGAAGTATAATATGTCAAGAGATAAATGAAGAACTAATATAATAAAATATTATTACTTAACATATTTGAAGTGTTTATTTCTGATTGAGTATAAACTTACAGGATAAAAGAAAGTTCTGTACAAATCCCATCATTTCATAAAATGACCACACATCTCTATTAGGGAGCAACTATTAATCCGTTTTACAGAAAGAAGATTATTTTACAGAATAAAGTCCAGAGGTCATATAAGAGAAGGGAATAAACATTTATTAAATGCTTAGATTCTAGGGACTCTGCAAAATGCTTTTCAAATATGATCTCATTTGATTCTCATATCACTCCTAGGAGATAGCTGATATTATCCCAATTTTATATTTGAGGAACTGAGGTGAACAGGCTAAATGATCTGCTTAATGTCAAATAGATAGTAAATATATAAGGTCAGAGTTGAACTCCAGGCCTAACATCTAACCATTGTAATATATAGAAGTTATTATTATTTTACAGTTGAGGAAACTGAGGCAGATAAAGGTTAAATGACTTGCTCAATGTCTGAGGCTGGATTTAAATTCCAGTCTTTTTGACTCTATGTCTAACACTCTATCTACTTAGTGACCTTTAGATGTCACTCTCCCTAATATTCTGATTACATTGAGAGACTTTTGATGGAAAATAAAGAATTTCTTATTTTTAAAAATTGGTATCTTTTGTTTTCCCAGTGAATTCCTTTCTCCTCTTCACCTCCTTCCATTCCTAACGAAAGTTAAAAGAACAAAAAAAAGAAAAAAAACTAGTTATATATGTATATATAACTAATTATCTATCATCTCTCTCTTTCTCTCTATTTATCTAAACTAAAAAAAAAGTCTGATAATATATGTAGTATTCCAAATCCACAGTTCCTTACCTCTGTAGTGAAGGGAAGATGCTTTTTGTATTTCCTTTTTGGAATCAAATCTATGGAGCAGTGATTTAGAAAGCTCATCTAAGTATCTTAAAATGTTCCAGTGATTTGAAGGAGTATCATGAGACAGGATAAGGAATGGAAATATAAACCTCACAAAGGCTGACCCTTGCTGAACTTATAGTGTCCCCACTGTACTTTTTCCAACACTAGGCACATGCAATTCCTATACCTGTCACAAGGTGGCAATGTGTCTGCAAATCCCCAGACTCCCTTGTCCACTTCTAGTTGCCTGTATTAAAAATGCATTAAATTTTCTTATAAAAAAACCCCAACCTATGTTTCTGCAGCAGTAAATTTCAGAATTTCAGGTACAACAGGAAAAATAGAACCCAAATGCACTGCGACTTTTCAGATTCTCGGATTTCTTGATTCCTCTTCTGACTTTCTAATGGGGGTAGAGCACAGAATCATCAGTCATCAAAGGCAGTTTGCTGGATTCTATAGGAAAGTCTTTCCGTCTAACTAGGCTTTGGATATTTACATAGAAACCCCAATTTCAGATTACAGGAATCTCCTAAATAATACACCAGACAAATGCTTAAGTGGTTTTAGCTTGAAGACTTCCAGTTTTCACATCACTTCCCAAGACATCATTTCATTTTTGTTAATCAATCAGACAAACATTTATAAAGTACTTTCTGTGTGCCAGGCACTATGCCAAGGGTTGAGGATTCAAAGAAAGGCAAAAACATGATTCTTGCCTCCAGGAGCTTATATTCTAATGGGGAAGAAGATATGCAAATAATTATGAACATTATCTATCTTTCTTTCTATATGCACATATATTTATATACACACAACTCTGTATATATATGAATGTGACTAGGGAAGGTCATCTTAGAGGACAGAAAATAGCAGTGTGTGTGTGTGTGTGTGTGTGTGTGTGTGTGTGTGTGTGTATCAGGAAAAGCCTCTTAAGTTAGCATTTGAATTATTTTTAAAAAATAATAGCTTTTTCTTTTCAAAATATATGCAAAGACAGTTTTCAGTATTCACCCTTGCAAAACTTTGTGTTCTAAATTTTCTCCCTTTCTTCCACTTTCTTCCCTAGATAGCAAGTAATCCAATATATGTTAAATATATAATTATAAATGTATAATTCTTCCATACATATTTCCACATTTATCATGCTACACAAGAAAAATCAGATCAAAAAAGAAAAAAAAATGAGTAAAAAAACAAAAAAACAGACAAACAACCACAAAAAGGTGAAAAAAAACTATCCACATTCAGTCCCAACAATCCTCTTTCTGAGAGATGGTTCTCTCTATCACAAGTCTATTGGAATTGGCTTGAATCAACTCATTGTTGAAAAGAGCCACTTTCATCAGAATTGGTTATCACTGTGTACAATGGTCTCTTTTTCCTACTAATTTCATTTAGCATCAGTTCATGTAAATCTCTCCAGAGCTTTCTGAAATCATCCTGCTGATCATTTCTTATAAAAAAGAATATTCCATAGCATTAATATTCCACAACTTATTCAATCATCCCCCAACTTATGGGCATCCACTCAGTTTCTAGTTTTTTAATACCACAAAAAGGGCTGCCATAAACATTTTTGCACATGTGGGTTTCCTTTCCTTCCTTTATGATCTCTTTAGGGCAAAATTCAGTGGAAACACTGCTGGATCAAAGGGTATGCACAGTTTGATAGCACTTTGGGTACAGTTCCAAATTGCTCTCCAGAATGGTTGGATCTATTCACAACTCCACCAACAATGTGTAAGTGTCCCAGTTTTCCCACATCCCTTCCAACATTTATCATCATCTTTTCCAGCTATTTTAGTCAATCTGAGAGGTGTGTAGTGGTATTTCAGAGTTGTCTCAATTTGCATTTCTCTGATCAATAGTGATTTAGACCATTTTTTTATATGACTAGAAATGATTTTCATTTCTTCATCTGAAAATTGTCTGTTTAACTGAGTCTTTAAGGAAGCCAGAGAAATCAAGAGATAGAGGTGTGAAGGAAGACCATTCCAGATATGGCAGATATCCCAAAGGCAGACAGCCAATGAAAGTGCACAGTTGGGATAGTGTGTCCTGTTTAAGCATAAAGAAGAACAATGTCATTGTATTATTGAGTTTATGGAGGGGAGTGAAGTTTAAAAAAAAAGATTGGAATGGAAAGATAATGCCAGGTAACAAAGGATTTTAAGACACAACAGAGAATTTTGTATTTAATTCTGTTGTTTCTCCTTTATTCTTGAAGAAGACCATGGCATCAGGGAAATGATGCTATCACATGTGAGTGAATTGGATTTCTGTGAGAGAGGCTGTGTGCAAGGTCAATTGCCTCACTTTCCCCTTCATAGCCATTTGGGTGTAGTGATATAACAGGATGACTGGGAATAGACCAGATGCAGTGGGAGATCTGGACCTTTTTAAGCTAAAATCTTTAATTGGTCTTAGTTTGATTGAGGCAATCATTCATTCTGTGATTAAGGCTAGATAATAAAGAAATGAAGCAAAGAATATTTAATTCAGGAGTTATTATGGAACCACTGGAGTTTATCAAATATAGAAGAGTCACATAGTTAGACCTGCAGTTAGAAAATCAATTTGACAGCTGAGTAGAGCATGGCTTGGACTGGGAAGTGACTTGAGACAGGGACACCAACTAGAAATGTCTTATAGACATGAGATAATAAAGGCCTGCACCAAAGTGGTGATGATGACTTGGCAAGAAATTGGATTGGTGCAAGGATGATTTTTTGAACACTATGGAGAATCAATTAGGGATATACTTCACCCCATGTGACTGAAAGCCACAAGCTCATGACTTCAGAGAGAAAAAGGGAGAGAAGAGAGGGAGGGGAAAAGGGAGAGAGAAAGAGAAAGAGAGAGAGATAGAGAGAGAGAGAGACAGAGAGAGAAAGAGACACAGAGAGAAACAAAAAGAGACAGAGAGATATTGAGAGAACTAGAGACAGAGACAAAGACACACACAGAGAGACAGAGAGATAGAGATAAATATAGATACAGTAACAGAAAGAAACAGAAAGGTTAAAGATGATTGAGTATAGTCAGTGGAAGTAGAAATGTAAAATTGACTCATTTTTTTAGGAACATTTGCCAGTGTCCCAAAGAGGCATGGATATTTGCCTTTCAGTTGATTGAATTAATAATGTAACAGTGACTACTCTGGTCCCTACTGCCTGTAGTACTAGTGTACTGCATTTCAGTCCATCTCCATAATTCTCCAACACCTTTAAAGGGGATTGAGAGGTTTAAATTTCTGTTATTGGCTCGAGCCCCCAGAGAATATATAAGTCAATTTTAGAATATCCCCAGACTTTATTTTCATTTGACTATCTAACAGTAAGATTAAACTTTACTTCAAAAGTATAAGAAAAACAAACATATAAACATTTGGGAAAATCATAATCTTCCTTTAAATCCCATTAGTCTTTGGAGAAGAGAAGGGATTAAATTCACGACTTAACTCAGTTCCAATGTACGTATGTAATGATCCAGTTACATTCCAAGTCCAAAGCCTATAATGGGCTCTCTTTCTCTTCAGGCCTTCCTTGTTTGGCTGTCAGCAGATCTGGCCTGGAATTCTGCATCCAAGGTCACCATGACTGGAGTTCCCTGGTCCAAATACTTCACTAAAATAGAAAAGAATAGATGAAACAAACAAAAGCCCTAATTCCAACTCTTAGATCAGCAGGACCAAAAGGGGAATGAGAGAAGAATCCCTTTCCTTCATTCAGTTTAGTACATGACATCCATAATGTTGGGTGGACAAGAGATTTATATCTCTATGTAACTGGAAAGTGAGAGAAAAGCTGTAGCAGGCTGGTCTTTTCAGAGACACAGCCTTTTGCAGCCATTTAGTCATTGGAAAGAGGCGACTTCCATCCATAGGGGATTGCAAGAGATCTTCCAGAAGTAAGTCTCTGTTGTCTCCCATATTGGTGTCTTTATTTTAGATTATTTTAACATGCACAAAGCCCAATTATAAATTAAATTGAACAAATTATGAGGGCAGGTAAAGGTCAAGGCAGGAGATTACTAGCCCCACAGAGGCTAAATTGAATCCTGACTGGCTACTGAGATTAGTATATTTTGATTAAATACAACATTAATATAAAATAATTAAGGGAGAAAGTGCACTAAAAGTTGAGGAGATCAAGAAATTCCCTTACTTTCTTCAAAATGTGTTCATTTCCATGCTCTTTGACAGGGGAAAAAGGTTCTAATTTTCACAATTATTGGTTCATGGCTCCAGTCCCATAACTCTAGGTACAATACAATTTTGGCACCTTTCTAAGGATTCTCCCCAGTAAAAGGTGCTGCTTATTAGCCATTTTACATTCTCACACCCACTGTACATTGTAACACTTTCCATTATTCTCTCTCTTTTAGGACAACTCTCTTACTCTTAACCTGCCTGCTTCTGCTACTATGACTGTCACAATTGCCTGGTAGCCTGCTGCTCTAGTGCCTGGGAAGGAAATAGGAGCTGCCTTTTAAGAGATCACAAAGCTCTTTATCAAAGGAAAGAAAAGGAACAGGCATGTCTAGGAGGCCTTGAGCTTTTCTCAATATGCACATTCCCCAACTTGAGGCTCCAGAGATCTTAAGGAATCATACTTGTGTTCCAAAGCCAATAGGAAGTAAATCCCCAGTGGAGTGGGGATTGCTCTTCAATATATCCATGGAGTTCTGGATTAGCAGTTAATTAAAAGACCTTTTCTCTCTTCTGGTCTCCAGTTTCATATCTCCAATTTCTCCTTGTACATTATTTATAGATGTCCTATAGATATCTTAAACTTAACATATCTCAAACTGAACTTACTATTTCCCCTTCAAGACCTCCCTTATTCCTAACTTTCTTTTGTTGTCAGGGGACCATCATCATACTTCCAGTCAGGATCATAATAACCTATGTATTAATCTTGCATCCTTTTTCTTTATATCCAATCTTTTGCTAATTCCTGCTATTTCTTTTTTTAAATAACATTTTATTTCTTTGATTGTCATTCATTCATTGATATCATTGATAACATGATTAACGTTCATTTTATAAAATTTTGATTTTCAAATATTTCTCTTTCCCCTCTTTCTAAAATGGTAAACAATTTAAAATAGGCTATGTATATGCAGCCATGTAAAACATAATTCCATATTGGTCATGTTGTGAAACAAGTCCTACCATTTCTAATCTTGTAATATTTCTTGTATATGTTCCCTTCCCTTCCCAGATATTGCCACTACCCTGATGGATACCCTTATCCTTTTTTTTAAAATTGAAGTTTTTTATTTTCAAAACATATGCAAGAATAATTTTTTTCAACAGTGATCCTTGAAAAACTTTGTGTTCCAATTTCTCCCCCCTTCACCCCTCTACCTCCCTGAAGCCAACAATCTTATAATTTTTTTCATTAATTTTTTTGTGAAGCAATTGGGGTTAAGTGACTAGCACAGGGTCACACTACTAGGAAGTGTTAAATGTCATGCATCATTTGAGCTCAGATCCTCTGACTTCAGGACTGGTGCTCTACCTATTACACCATCTAACTGCTTCTTGCAATAGTCTTATGCTTGATTTTCTTGCCTCAGGTCTCTTTCTATTCTAGCCCACCTTTCCCCTTTCAGTCAAATTAATCTTCTTAAAGTTTGTCTGGCTATATCATCTCCCCTATTAAAAAACAAACAAGCAAATTCCAGTGGGTCCCTATTACCTCTAGGATCAAATGTAAAATCCTGTCTGGTTTTTAAAATCTTTTATAACCTGCCTCCCCTATTTTTCTAGCTTGCATCTTACTCCCTGCTATGAACTCTATGATTCAGTGCCACTGATTTCTTACTGTTTTTGCACATTTTATTCTCTTTACTCTAGGCATTTTCAATAATTATACTGCATTTCTGGAAGTAAAGAGGGCCCTTGACACATGAAGTTCAGTAATATTCCAAAGCAATCAATACACACACACACACACACACACACACACACACACATTTGTACATACATACAAACAAACGGATAAAAGCTCTTTATATGGTTGTAAAAAACAGGAGGTCAGCATGGGGGAGAAGAAGACAAGTTGTCCATCAATTGATGAATGGTCCAACAAATCATGATAGACAAATGTGATAGAATGTTATTGTGTCATAAAAAATGATGAAGGGGATAGTTTCAGAAAAATCTGGGAAAATTTGAATGGACTTATACAGAGGAAAGTGAATGGAAACAGGAAAACAATTATACTGTAACTTTAAAACAGTCTATTGATCCCACAGGCATAACTAGCATCAGTGAGTAAAAGACAAGTTTTAGTTCAATAAAAAGAAAAACTTACAATTAGATCTATCCACAGATAGAATGGGATACCTCAGATGGATAGGCGAGGGACTTGAGAGAAGGAAAGAATTTGAAACCAATTTTTTAAGATAGTTAAAAATAAATAATAATTTTGAAGAAGATTTTAAGTATATAATAAATTGTACACAATACTTTAAAAATTGTCCTACTTGTCCATGTTTCTTTTTTAATGTCCTTCTGTTAAATAGACTGTCCTTTAACTCATTACAGCTACAACCCTACAATAACTCATTAATCCTCTTCCTATCAATTTTAAAATGTGCTGGTAGGAAGACAAACAATAGGATATTAATTATACATGTGCAATCATGCAAATCATATTTTTATATTAGTTATTTTGCAAAAAAAGCATGTGCTTGGCTATAATAGGAGCTTAATAAATGCTCATTGAATTTTTGCAGTCCTTTCTGAAGTTCTTGGTTAATGAAGTGATAGATATCATAGGTTTTGAAGACCCTGACTATACCATCAATACATTCATAACTATTCTTCTCAGGAAGATCATTTCTCATTGTGTACTACATGAGTGTATGCAGAGCCCTGGTTTTCAAGTATTTGGTTCCAAATTTCCTACCTTCTGCCCCCCTGAGGCAGTCCTCCAGGTGAACTTAAATCAAAATACATTTCTTCAAAATGAAGGTTTGGAAACAAAAACTGGAATCAAAAGGTTAAAGCAAAACAAAATGAAAGAATAAAACTGTTAAACATTAAACCATTTATGTTTGCTAAATCTTCAGCTGATATGTTGCCTCAAGCCATTTGAGATATCATTATAGTCAGGCTGGATATAGTTAGCAACTCTTATCTCTATCAAGGTGAACTTTTAAGCTTTTAAGAAAAGCAGTGTTTTTAAAATTAAGATGGTCACTGTAAGGATGTAGTTGTTACAAAGTTAAAAGACAGTCTGTTGTCCCACAGACACAACTAGCATTAATGAGTAGTAGACAAGTTTCTGCTCAATTTAAAGAAAAGCTTCTAATTAGAACTATCTACAGATGCAGGTAGTTGTTCAAAGAAGTCTGGATAAAATTCCTAGGGTCTGGAATTATAGATTTAGAGCTGGAAGGAATGTTCGAGTCAAATCAACAAGCATTTATTAAGCATCTACTATGTGACAGTCACTATGTATCCTGGGGATTCAATGAGAACAACAAAAAATCTCCAACAAAATAGTCCCTGATCTCTATGATCTCAGTTTCAATCCCTGAAGAAAACAATATGCAAGTAACTTCATGTAAATAAGATCTATGTAGGATAAATTGGAGATAATCAATATAGGGAAGATATGGATGTTAAGGAGAGGCTTCTTATAGAAGGCAGGATTTTCTTTGGGACTTGAAGAAAGCCAGAGAATTCATCAGTCAGATACAAGAAAGGTGAATATACTCATCTTGGGGGAAACAGAAAAAATGTCCGGAGTTGGGACGTGTGTGAGGAACAATCAGGAGGCTAATGTTACTGGATGGCAGAGTATGTGGAGGGAAATAAGGTATAAGAAGATTGGAAAAGTAGGAAGGGGGCAGTTTATGATCTTAAAAAGTCTTGGAGATAATAGGGAGTGGGAGAAATTTATGAATTCTAAGATGTTTTCTAATTTCAACTCCTTTATTTTACAGATGAAGAAACAGACCCAAAGTTTATGTGACATGTCCAAAGTTACCCAGATTAACCAATCTAAGTGTATTAATACCAGTAATTGACTCATCTTTTGGTCAACATAACAGGTAATAGTGAATGTCAGAATTGGGCTGGGAGCCCCAAAGCCTCTGATTTCAGACCCATTGTTTTTTGTTTTGTTGTTATTGTTTTGTTTTCCTTCTATACCTGGAAACATGCTTTATTTCCACTAGGAGTTGACTGAGACAACTTCAGATGTCTCTTCTAGCTCTTGATTTCTGATTCACTGAGTTCCCTCTCTGTGGTTTCATTGCTTGCTGTCTGTAGGTAATATACCACAGCCCTCCACAGAGCACGAAGGTGAGAAGTGGTGACAACAGGAAAAGCCATGTAACCTTTCCCACAACCGCTTTCACTCTGCTTTGACAGAAATGAATGCCAGAGGCTCTAAGGTTGGATGGCCTAGGAAATGAAGCAGGATCACTGTGGGCCTGTCTCCAGGAGGCTGGGGGGACAAATCCAGGTGTGACCATGTCAAAGCTGCTGACTTGCTAATAGGTGAAATGAAGCCACTTGACAAGAGTTTCAGGAGGCAAAGGATTTCTGTTTTCTTGTCCTTTTTGTAAAAGGTGCCGGTTTTCCCACAGGCCACAGGCCCCTTGCCTGATCTTTATCTGAAACAACCTCAAACTGAGTGAGATTCATTGAAGGAGTGGTGTGTGTGTGTGTGTGTGTGTGTGTGTGTGTGTGTGTGTGTGTGCATGTGTGTATTTTGGGGGATTAGTGGTGGTGGGATTCTTATTTTTGTCTATTTGTATCTTTAGAATGCCGAAATCTGGATTTTTTGAAAATTTTCATTTAGATTAGTGATTGGAGCCTACATTTATGTCATATTTTAAGTTTTCTATAAATACACTTATAGTGTATTACACATGACATCTTACCCGATCCATATGATAAGCTTGTGAACTAAGTTGTGAAGAAGTTGATATACCCATTTTATAGATGAGAAAACAGTCCTTGCTCTCAAAAAACTTACATTCTAGTGAATGAGACAATATGTACAGTATGCAAAACACAAGTAAATACAAGGTTACTTTCAAAGAGATGGCACTCGAGGCTGGAACTTGGGGGAGGGGGCTGTAAGGAGTGATATATTAGGAAAGATCTATCCAGAAGATGGAACTTAAGTGAAGTTCTGAAGGAAGCCAGAGATTCTACAATAATAATAGTAGCTGACCCATCCTACCTAGTAGAGTATATAGAAAGAAGTAATGAATGATAAGACTGGATAAGAAGGAAGATGCCTGATTTTGGGAATTTTAAATATTAAATAGATGAGGATTCCCCCTTCCCCATTTAAAGTTTCTTTTTTTGTGATTCTATTTTTTTATTTTTAAATAACTTTTTATTGATAGAACTCATGTCAGGGTAATTTTTTACAACATTATCCCTTGCATTCACTTCTGTTCCGATTTTTCCCCTCCCTCCCTCCACCCTCTCCCCCAGATGGCAAGCAATCCTTTACATGTTGAATAGGTTACAGTATATCCTGGATACAATATATGTGTGCAGAACTGAACAGTTTTCTTGTTGCATAGGGAGAATTGAATTCAGAAGGTATAAATAACACGGGAAGAAAAACAAAAATGCAAGCAGTTTATATTCATCTCCCAGTGTTCTTTCTTTGGATGTAGCTGCTTCTGCCCATCTTTGATCAATTGAAACTGAATTAACTCTCTTTATCGAAGAGATCCACTTCCATCAGAATACATCCTCAAACAGTATCATTGTTGAGGTATATAATGATCTCCTGGTTCTGCTTATTTCACTTAGCATCAGTTCGTGTAAATCTCACCAGTCCTCTCTGTATTCATCCTGCTGGTCATTCCTTACAGAACAATAATATTCCATAACATTCATATACCACAATTTACTCAACCATTCTCCAATTGATGGGCATCCATTCATTTTCCAGCTTCTAGCCACTACAAACAGGGCTGCCACAAACATTTTGGCACATACAGGTCCCTTTCCCTTCTTTAGTATCTCTTTGGGGTATAAGCCCAGTAGAAACACTGCTGGATCAAAGGGAATGCACAGTTTGATAACTTTTTGAGTATAGTTCCAAATTGCTCTCCAGAATGGCTGAATGTGTTCACAATTCCACCAACAATGTATCAGTGTCCCTGTTTTCCCACATCCCCTCCAACATTCCACATTATCTTTCCCTGTCACTCTAGCCAATCTGACAGGTGTGTAGTGGTATCTCAGAATTGTCTTAATTTGCATTTCTCTGATTAATAATGATTTGGAGCATATTTTCATATGTCTATAAATAGTTTCAATTTCTTTGTCTGAGAATTGTCTGGTTATATCCTTTGACCATTTATCAATTGGAGAATGTTTGATTTCTTATAAATTAGAGTCAATTCTCTATATATTTTGGAAATGAGGCCTTTATCAGAACCTTTGATTGTAAAAATGTTTTCCCAGTTTATTGTTTCCCTTCTAATCTTGTCTGCATTTGTTTTGTTTGTACAAAAACTTTTCAATTTGATATAATCAAAATTTTCTATTTTGTGGTCAATAGTGATCTCTAGTTCTTCTTTGGTCATAAATTCCTCCCTCTTCCACAGGTCTGAGAGGTAAACTATCCTATGTTCTTCTAATTTATTTATAATCTCATTCTTTATGCCTAGGTCATGAACCCATTTTGACCTTATCTTGGTGTATGGTGTTAAGTGTGGGTCAATGCCTTATTGGCTGTTTTGTCCTTTGAACCTAACCTATTCCATTGATCAACTAGTCTATTTCTTAGCCAATACCAGATGGTTTTAGTAACTGCTGCTTTATAATATAATTTTAGATCTGGTACAGCTAGGCCACCTTCATTTGACTTTTTTTTCATTAATTCCCTTGAAATTCTTGACCTTTTGTTTTTCCATATGAACTCTGTTGTTATTTTTTCTAGTTCATCAAAGTAGTTTTTTGGGAGTCTGATTGGTATAGCGCTAAATAAATAGATTAATTTAAGTAATATTGTCATCTTTATAATATTTGCTCACCCAATCCAAGAGCATTTAATATTTTTCCAGTTGGTTAGATCAGACTTAATTTGTGTGGAAAGTGTTTTGTAGTTATGCTCATAAAGTTTCTGATTTTCCCTTGGCAGATAGATTCCTAAATATTTTATACAATCAGTAGTTACTTTACCATTTAAAGTTTCTTAAAATTTATTTAAATTTATTATTAAATTATTAAAATTAAAATTTATCTTTAAAAGGAGGCAGAGGCATCTTGGTGGTGCTCTATCCACTGCTGCCCTGAAGTCAGTAGAACCTGAGTTCAAATCTGCCTCAGATACTTAACACTTCCTAGCTGTGTGACCCTGGGCAAGTCACTTAACCCTAATTGCCTCAGCAAATTAAAAAAAAAAAATAAAAATAAAAAGGAGGCAAAAGATAGTTCCTGCCCTAATGGGAGAGGTAACACGAGCAAATATATACAAAGCAAGCTATATTAAGGATAAATAATAAATAATTAAGATAACACAATATACTAAAATTAAAAGATCTGGGGAAGGTTTACAGCAAAAAAAGAGATTTTTAAATGGTTCTTGAAGCCATAGAGTCAGTGATTAAAGCCAAAGAGAAATGTCACAAACATGTGAGATAGATACTTCATCTAGGCACTTCGTCTAGAATTGAGAGCTGCAGTGTTTTGCCAGGAGACCAATGTCATTGGCTTGTTGAATGAATGAGCTTTTCTTGTCATTGAAGAACTGAGTTCAAATTCTACCTTAGGAGTTTATAAGACACTTCACTGTTCTGACATTCATTTTCCTCACCTGCAAAATGAACAGATACAATTATAGGACCATAGATTTAAAGCTATTTTAGAGACTATTAGTTCAACCCCTTCATTTTACTGATGAGGAAACTGAGTCAAGCAGTTGTCAATCTTAAATGACCATAATAGTGGGAGTCAATTACATAATTATGTTAGTTATAATGAGAGTTATAGATGGATAGATCTCTGATGGAAGGTGAAGAGCATCAAACACTAGGTGGTAACAGACTGTCTGAGAAATGTCTCTAGTTTCTAGCCGCAATGGGGATACAGTGGGAAAGCTCTTTCAGTTTGACAACATCAGGCCTGTGTGGTGAAAGAGATGAAAAGCATTCAGGCTTCTCACCATCTCACTGAAATTAGCCACTTCTTACAGTAATGCCTGTAGGAGGGAAATGATTACGAGTGAATGCTCCTTCCACGAACTTGAACTGGAGAAGTCTGACCTAAATTTCTAGCTATCAATTGATTTTTGCTACAGGAGGTAATGGGGTTCAGTGGGTTGAAGGTCAAGTGCTGCTTTGCCAGAAGATGTCTGCATGCTGGATATTTGCCAATCCTTGGAATTTTTTTTTCCTTTTTTCTTAAAATGACACTTTTGAGTTGATTCTTGAGTAAACTGTTCAGTGGGTTAATTTTATCTTTGATATCTGTCTCTTAAAATGACACTTTTGAATTTGATTCTTGAGCAAATTGTTCAGTAGGTTAATTTTATCTTTGATATCTGTCTCCATCTGCTTTAGGAAAGCCTCTTCACTACTGAAATGAGCAGGTGAAAATGCCTTGCTCCTGGACTTCATTCTATGTCACAGACTAGCTATGTGTCTGGCTAATCAGTTTTCTTTTTCTAGGTCTAAATCTCTACACCCCAAAAAAGGTGGCATTAGAATAGACTAATTCCAAAAACCTATTTGAGCACTAACAATTTATGATCCTGAGGTTCTTAATTTCTCTGGGACTTTTTTTTTTTTTTGGTAAAATGAAGGGTTGGGATTAGAGGATGGGGAAATTGTAGAGTCTCTGTTAGAGGGACCTTACGGAGTCAGGACAGAACAGTGGAAAGCATATTGTTTAATTCCATAAATCAAAAAATCAATACTTTTTTTTTTTTTTTTTGCTGAGGCAATTGGGGTTAAGTGACTTGCTCAGGGTCACACAGCTAGGAAGTATTAAGTGTCAGACCAGATTTGAACTAAGGTCCTTCTGACTTCAGGGCTAGTACTCTATCCACTGTGACACCTAACTGCCCCTTAATAAATACATTTTTTTTAAAAAGAGAAAACATACTGTCTTTAGGATCAAAGGACATGGGTTTACTTACAACCTCTGACATTTATTATTCTCTTTCATGTTAAACTTTAAATAGCTGGAGTTATCATATCCTTCTTCCCCAAGTCTTCTCTTTTCTAAACTAAATTTTCTAAAAACCTCTTCCCTCCTTTCCTTTCTCTCCTCTCCCCTCTCCTCCCCTTCCCTCCTCTCCCTTCCTCTCCTTTCCCTTCTCCTCTCTTCTCTTTCTCTCCCTTCCCCTCCCCTTCCCTTTCCTTCCTCTCCTCTTCCCTCCTCTTCTTAAAGTGGAAAATTTTAAAAGCTTCAAAGAGGCTTTTAGAGTTAGTACATTGTTTTATTCCATAAACTAATAAATAAATAAATACTTTATTGAAAAAGAGCAACTACATTGATTTTAGGATCCAAGAACCTGAGTTCACCTATAACCGCTGGCATTTATTATTCTCTTTCATTTCATACTTTAAATAGTAAAGAGAATTATCATATCCTTCTTCCCCAAGTCTTCTCTTTTCTAAACTAAACACTCCTGGTTCCTTTAACTGACTCTAGTATATCGTCTCCAATTTGGACTCAGCTTTTCTCATTCTAAATTCAATGTTTGTAATTTTTTTAAAAATTAACACAAAAGAGAGGTAATAAATTGAGAATACCAAGAGGGAGAATATTGAGAGAAAATTCAGATCTTTAGTTATATTGAGGAATATGAAAGAGGAGGAGGAGTCAGCTGAGTATCAAATGACAATATAAGCAGAGTATTTTGTAAATTTTAAACATTGAATTATTAATAGTATTGTTTCATTCTAATCTTTTGCAGTGGAACACAGATAAAAACAGTCCTACAGGTCATTATTTTATTATATTTATTTACTATTATTTTTATATACATTGATTTGTTTTAATTTTTTATATTTAATATTCTGTGAACTCTTACATAGGTAGATAATCAATTTTTATAATTGAATAAAACTGTGGAATGCAAGTTCATTTTCTGTGGGCTCATTGATTCTGTGCTCTCTAGTAGCAGTTCAAATCCACTCTCAGATTCTGACTAGATGTGTCCCTGGGCAAATGACTTAACCTCTGCCTATCTCAATTTACTTAACTGTAAAATAGGGATCATGTACTTCACAGGATTTTTTTGAAGATAGAATAGGAAAATATTTGTAAAGCACTTAGAACACAGTAGATACTTAATAAATGCTTGTTCCTATTCCTTTATTCCTAAACAAGATGATGAGGTTCTTTTCCCATGTTGCTTTCAATTCTTTTACTTTCTCTATATCTTGAAAGCTTCCCTCCTCCACAAAGACTATATATTATGAGAATTTTTTATGTTGCATATATTAAGAATATTGCTTTTAAATTTTTGTGGATCAATGTTCTGGCCAGGTGATTGTAGATAAAGTTGTGGTCTATGATAATGTGAATTTTCAAGAATATTTTGAGTTCTGTCTTTGTAGTATGGGGATTTATAAGTTATAGTTTATGGAAGATATTGAATGCCTGATGTATGGCTATTCACTAGATCACATATTGGTAGGCAATCAAGAATTTTTATCACCTGCTTTGATGCATTACACTAGCTACCATTTCCTTGCATGATCTGAAATAGATCACTATTTCTTAGGGATAAACTTTCTGTAGCAATGATCTTTTTTTCTTATGAAGTCAAGCAAGTTTAATATATGCATAACTTTTAAAAATTATACATTCCATAGTTTGTATAGCAGCTCTCTTTGTGGTAGTAAAGAACTGAATTCCTGTCAACTGGGGAATGGTTGAGCCAGTTGTAAAAGATTGTGATGAAAGCTATTGTTTGATGGTCTTAGAAAAAACATAGAATAACCTGCATGAAAAAATGAAAAGAATAAATTCAATTTGCCTGTAGACCACTTTCAATTACATTTGGCAAATTCTATGGCACATATCTAATATCAACTTCTGCTACTGCTCAGTGAAGTATTTCTATAATTTTTGATTACCTTGTTATGTATTCTAAGACTGTCATTCTTCTTAGTGATTCTTCTTCTTTTTCTTCTTTTTTCTTCTCTCTCTCTCTTCTCTCTCTCTCTTTCTTTCTCTCTCTCTCTCTCTCTCTCTCTCTCTCTCTCTCTCTCTCTCTCTCTCTCTCTCTCTCTTTCTCTTTGGTGTAGAAGTACTAACCTTTCTCTACCTGCTTCAGAATGTTAGTCTTTGTGTTTTGTTAATATTGTGTGGATTTTTGTTAGGGTACTTTCCAAATATGTAATGTTGTGTTTTATAATTCTGAAAGTATAAATTAAGATATGTATTAGGTAGGTGTTAATTACTTTAAATGTGGCCTTCCTATTCAGCTTTAATTTCAGGATTACAGTAAGCCTCTTAAAGTATTCAAACTCTTCACCTTGATCTTTTAAGTTTTCTAAACTAAATTTTATCTTTTCAACTAATATGTCTCTCTTGTCCTTCACAGATCCCTCACCCTAAAAAAAGGATAAAACAAAACTTTTGTAATAAATATCGAGTGATAGTCATGCAAAACAAATCCCCACATTGACCATGTCCAAAAACATAATTCTGCTTATTTAATATATCATTTCTTTGTCAGATAGTGGATAGTATCATTCATCATCATCAGTCTTCTGGAATCATATTTGGACATTATATTGATCAGAATTTTTCAAAGTGGTTTGTTTTTATAATGTTATTGTATAAGTGTTATCCTGATTCTGCTTACTTTACTCTGCATCAGATTATACAAATTTTCTCAGATTTCTCTGAAATAGCTCTTCATTGTGGCTTATGGCACAATATTATCCAATTTCTTTCATATACCATATTTTGTTCAACCATTCCTTAAGTTAAAGACACTTCCTTGGTATTTGGTTTTGCTTTTTGATATAAACCCAACCAAGTCATAGTATATAGTCATTTTGATGTTGCTATGGACTTCTAAAATTATATTTAAATTTTTTTGTAAAGAAATTCATTAAAGGATATTGTTTCATAGTCTTGTTTTTCTGCTTTTGCTTTTTCAGGTTTTGGTAACAGAACAATATTTGTATTGTAGATAAAATTTGTTTGTATTCCTTCCCTTATTTTTCAAACAGTTTGTGTACTACTGATAGTTCTCTGAATATTTGATAAAAATTCCTTGTAAATATATCTGCTCCTAGCTTCTTTTTTCTTTTGGAAATTCATGTATGATTATTCAGTTACCTTTTCTGAGATTTGGTATTTAAAATTTTCTATTATTCTAATTTAGAATTTTATATTTTTATATTTATCTGTTTAATGGGAAAATATACAGATAAAAAGCGTTAGCATTTTTGTAGTGCTTTAAGATTTGCAAAGTATTTTATACAAATTGTCTCATTTGCTCTTCAGAAAACCCCTTTGAAATATGTATTATCCCATTTTACATGTGTGAAGCAATATTTGAATGCAGGTCTTCCTGACTCCTAATCCAATACAATATATATTGTGCTACTCAGTTGCTTAAAGGAACATTTGTAACTGCTGCTATTGGGCAATGAGAGAATCAAAGGAAGTGGAACAGAATTAAGCGGCAATAAGGGCCAACCTAAAGTTATATGCCAAAAATTTGCAGGAGTGGATAAAAGAAGTTCAATTTAATGACTTTCACTCAATGATCCCTGGAATAAGAGTGAGAAACAGGATACTTTCTCTTACCTTGTATAGTAAATCCTCATGTGTAGTGAGGTCCCATGTATTCCTAGAGCTGTTGCCCTACATATACTGTAGGAGTATCATTGTATAATTCAGAGAGTCAGAATATACTTCTCCAGCCTTTTTTCTCCACACCTTTTCCTAAGAGTTTGACTCTCTTCTGTGACAATTTAAAAAGTTTGAGAGCCAAAATTTCTGGGCAATTTAATCATTTTATTAAATAGAGCCAGCAAGTTATTAATAAAAGCATGATCATTTGGCTGTCTCTCTTCTACCAAAGACTCTTAAGTGTGGTGGGATCACAGTTTATATGTACTTTGAAGAGTGGGTGTTTCTGAGGGATGGCAATCAACTCAGATTGGTTAACACAATGATAGGTGAGGTCTATATTAAAATGAAGATTTTAGGTGATTCAAATCTTGGTCAAAGAGATATCAATTTCTATAGTACTTGTTTTGATAGTAGGGAGAATCAGGATGGAGCTAACGTGTTGGAATAAAGGTAGGGACTCACCCAAGCTTTTCCCCAAACCCCTCAAAATATCTTTAAATAGTGACTATAAGCAAATTTTAGAACATACAGAAAGTATAAAACAAATTTCAGACTCAGGATAATTAGAAAGGTTGGCAGGAAATGTCTATTATACTTGGGGGAGAGCAACTTCCATTTTTTTTTTTTTTGCCCTGAGAAGACAGCTACTATAAATAATTTTTTGTACATATAGGTCATTTTCCTTCCCCCTCTGAATCTCTTTTAGTATTCATGTCAAATAGAAATGTTGTTAAGTCAAAGGATATGCATGAATTTATAGCTCTTTGGGCATAGATCAGATCTTTTGATCATTTATCAATGGAAGTGACCAATAGAGAGAATTTAAAAATTACTGGACTACCTGAAAATCATTATTCAAAAAATCCTAAATATCATCTTTCAAGAAATTGTCAAACAAAACTGCCTTCATATTCTAAAACCAAAGGGTAAACTAGAAATTAAAAGAACCTACTACTCACCTCCTAAAAGAGATCCCAAATTAAAAACTCCCAGGAATATTATAGCCAAATACCAGAACTCCTAGGTCAAGGAGAAAATATTAAAAGTAGCCAGAAAGAAATAATTCAAGTATCATGGAGTCAGGTTAACAGTCAGGATTACACATGTTTTAGCAGCTTCTACATTAAAGGATCAGAAGACTTGGAATATAGTATTCTGGAGAGCAAAGGAGGTAGGATTATAACCAAGAATCTCCTACCCAGCATAACTGAGTATAATCTTTCAAGGGAAAAATAGGTACTCAAGAAAATAGAGGATTTTCAAGTATTTTTGATGAAAAGACAAGAGATGAATAGAAAGTCTGACTTTCAGATATCAGACTCCAAGGAATTGTAAAAAGGTAAATAAGAAAAGGAAATCATAAGGAACTTAATAAAGTTAAGCTGTTTACATTTCTATATGGGAATATGATACTTGTAACCCATAAGTATCATATTCTACTTCCCTTTGGGTTACAAGTATCATATTCTACTTCCCTTTCTTATGGGTTACAAGTATCATATTCCCATATAGAAATGTAAACAGCTTAACCTTATTAAGTTCCTTATGATTTCATATACATACATACATACATACATATATATATATGTACAGGTATTAGTTGAATGTGAAGAGATGATATCCAAAAAAAGTAAAAATTAAGGGGTGAGAGAGTAATGTGTTGGGAGAAAGAGAAAGGGAGAGGTAGGTTGGGGTAAATTATCACACACATAAGAAGCAAGAAAAAGCCTTTACAGTGAAGAGATAGAAGGATGAGGTAAGGAGAATGAGTGAAACTCTTATCAAAATTGGCTCATAGAAGGAATAATATACACACTCAATTGGCATACAAATTTATCTTACTGTATAGAGTTGTAGGAGGGGAAAGGAGGATAGATATGGGAGAGGGTAGTCAGAAACAAAATATTTTTGAGGAGGGACCGGGTAAAAGGAGAAAGAAAATAGAATAAACTGAGGGGAAATCTAGTTAGCAAAAATAATTGTGAAAAAATTGAAGCCAGTTTCTGATAAAGTTCTAAATTCTCAAATATATAGATAATTGAGTCAAATTTATAAAAATAAAAGCCATTCCCCAATTGAAAAGAACAAAAGATAAGAACTGTTTTCAGATAGAGTAATAAGAGCTATCTATATAGCCTTATGAAAAAAATGCTTTAACTTGCTGTTGTTTGGAGAAATGCAAATTAAAACAATTCTGAAGTACTACCCCAGATTTATTAGATTGACTAATAGGACAGAAGAGGAAAATGACAAATGTTGGAGGGGATGTGGGAAAAATGAGACATTAGTGCATTGTTGGTGAAGTTGTGAACTGATTCAACCATTCTGTAGAGCAATTTGGAGCTATGTCCAAAGGGCTACAAAACTATTCATATACTTTGATCTATCAATATTACTACCAGGTCTGTATCCCCCAGGAGACAAAAAAAGATAAAAAGGGAAAAAGACCTATATGTACAAAAATATTTATGGCAGCTTTTCTGAAGGAAAAGAATTGGAAATTGAGGAGATGCCCATTAATTGGACTCAACAAATTGTAATATGTCATTATGATGGAATACCATTGTTGCTACAAGAAATAATGAACAGCATGATCTCAGAAGTACCTGGAAAGAATTCCATGAGCTGATGCAAAGCGAAATGTACTGTATGTAAAGTAACAGCAATATTATAAGATGATCAGCTGTGAATGACAACTATTCTCAATTATACAATGATCCAAGACAACTTTGGAGTTATGATGAAAAATCTAGCCATACCCAGAGAAATAACTGATACTGTCTGAATGCAGACTGAAGCATACTTATTTTTTACTTTATCTTTCTTCAGAGTTTTTTTGGAGGGAGGGTGTTTATGTTTTCTTCCACAACATGATTGTTATGGAAACGTTTTGCATGATTAAACATGTATAACCTATATTGAATTCTCAATGGAGGGATACAGAGGGAGGGAAGAAAAGCATTTGGAACTCAAAGTTTTAAAAATGAATGTTAAAACTTGTTTTTACATGTAACTTTGGAAAAATAAAATACTGAATTAAAAATATAGAGAGGATCAAGCTTTCTTCAGACCTGGTTAGAGTGAAGAAAACGAGCAGTAGTATACTCATTAGCCTAAACTTAGAATTTCTTTTATTGTTTGATTAGATCTTGGCCTGGTCATAACTTTAAGAGAGATTTTCCACACTGGTTGACTTCTAGATGAGGAATTATTAAAAGGGAAAAACATTGAGAAGGAATATCCACCAGTAGAAAGGCTTGTAAGGGACCCAAAGTTCATTGAAGCAAGGGTTCTTAACCTGGGCTCTTCCTTAGGAGTTATAGATGGATTTAAAAAGTCACCTGTGAATTTGCATAGAAACAAATAAAGTCTTTACTTTCATTAAAATTTATTTTCTTTATATTCTTATATATTTCATTTTATCCATTTAAAAACATTATTCTGTCAAAGGATCTAGATACTCTACCAGGCTGCCAAAAAGATTTATAAATTCAAAAAATGAGGATTTGGGTGAAGTTTTAGTTGAAAATTTCAGAAGATAGGGATTGGTCCAGGAAATATAAGAAGCTCTCAATAATAATATTCTGTTGATAGAAATAGAAAGAATTTTAATTAGTAGGGGAAAAGGAGCTATTTACAGAGCATGGGAAATTTAATGATACACTTAGATTTTTAAAAGACAGGTAATAAAAGATTAGCAGAGTTCTCAAAGAATTGTATTGAGTGATAAAGTCAAGAGCAAAGTGAGGCTGGTTATAAATGTTAAGGGCAAAATCCCTATTTTTCCCCTGACTATATTGGAGACAAGAAGTTCTTTCCATTCAGAAAGAACCATTGACTAGAGTATATAACTGAGTTAAGAAGTTTTTTTTTTTTTCAATAAATACACATTTATTTTCTCTTTCTCCTACTCTTCCCTCTTGATTGGGAAAAAAACAACAACCCTGTAACAAATATATATAAGTATACATATATATGTATACATACATGTATCTTTTTCTCAAGATGCAGAATACATATATTCTCTATATGTATAAATCAATACACATCTCAATCTGCTTGCTGAGTCAATCTATCACCTCTCATCTGGTAGTATGTAACTGGCAGCATGATTCATCAGTGTTTATCTGGAATTGTGATTGTCATTGCTCTGATTGGAGTTTTTAAAGTTTTTCATAGCTGATAGTTGATCATAGTGACAAAGTTCAACTAGTCATTTCTTTCCCCTCCAATGATAATGATTTTTGGAAGAATAAACAAAAATAACATAGAGTGGAAACATATGATGAATAAAGAGAGAGATTTTTATCCAGATACTATTGTCAATGAATTCACTAGTTCCAGATGAATTATAACCCAAAACGGTGATGTGCAATTTTCACATTTATACTAAGATGTTTTAATTTCAAATATGGTAAATATCAATAAGTTTAATTCATATAAACAAGAGTTTTTCTTGAGGGGAGTTTCTTAAAATAATTTTTAATATTGTTAGGGGTCCCAAGAACAAAAAAAGTTTGAAAACAGTTGTCTATAGCACTCTAAGAATGCACAGATTTGATTATTGAGAGCTTCTTATGTTTCCTGGAATCACAGTGATCTGTGAAAGACTGTTGAGAATAGAATTGACACAAGACTAAAAAAAGGCCACTTAATTTCTCAATTTTAAAGAAAGGAGAATGAAAATTAAAGATCTCCAAACTTGACTTTCATTTCTGACAAAATTCTAGACACATTATTTAAGGGAATGGTAACTGAACATTTTGAATAGGAAAAAAGATGACTTAAAGACATCATGGATTCATCCCAAAGAGGTCATGGCAAACTAATTTAATTTCCCTTTTAGACAGGTTGACTATACCAGAACTGATATAGCATGGGGTAGTGGATATGTGACTGGGGTCAGAATAACCTAGGTTTAAGTCTTACATCTGATATGTACTGACTCTGTGATTTTTGGCAAGTTTCTAAATATTTCTGTGCTCCATGCAACTGTATAGTATAATAATTTGTAGAACAACTGCTGATCTAACTTGGTAAAGAGCATTTCTTTGTTGAGAGATCCCTATAGCAATGAAATTGCAGGTCTGAATAAGAGAAAAGACAAATAAAATGAAACTGATAAAACTAGGGAATACTATAGAACTAGATTTTCATATGGTATTTAATAGTCTCTCATGCCATAAACAGGTAGAGTTAAAACTGGCACCCATGGAATAGTCATTAATGAAATTATGTCAATTTTAGAATTCTCTAATAGTTCTTAAGATTTTTTGGATTAGGATCCCTTTACAATCTAAAAAATTATTGTAGACTTCACCCCTTAAAGAGTGTTTATTTATATGGATTGTATCTATAGATAATCATTGGAATGGAAATCAAAACATCAGTATTATTATGAAAATAATTATAACCTTATTACTCTCATGAAATGGCTTATGAACTCTTTCTCTAATTGGATGCCCCAATAACATGTAATAACAAATTTTAACATTCTTTTGAAAAAGTTTTGAATTGTAATTTTCAAAATTAATAGAAAAAGGGGGCAGCTAGATGGTACAGTGGATAGAGCATCAGCCCTGAAGACAGGAGGAACTGACACTTAACAGTTCCTAGCTGTGTGACCCTAGGCAAGTCACTTAACCCCAATTGCCTCCACAAAAAAAAGTAATAGAAAAAGAAAAAAAATAAGGTTTTGAGTTACAAATTCAATTCCTTACTCCCATCCTTTCCCCTTCCTTAAGATGGCAGGCAATCTGATACAGTTATACATTGTAATCATGCAAAGCATTTCCATATGGATCATTTTGTCATAGAAAATTTGATTAAAAAAAAGAAAGTATGATTTGATTTGTATTCAGATGCCATTGATTCTTTATTTGGAGATAGATAATTTTTCATCATGAATCCTTTGGGTATTGCTGTGAATAGCTAAGTCAATCGCAATTGTTCATTATACAATATTGTGGTTACTGGTCCTGTTTTCTTTACTCTCTATTAGTTCATATAAGTCTTTCCAAATTTTTCTGAAATCCTCTTCCTTGTCATTTCTCATGGCATGAATATTTCATTACAATCATATAACACAATATGTCCAGCCATTCCCAATTGATGGGCATCCCCTCAATTTCGAATTCTTAGCAACTAGGTATTGAACATTTTAAATCAATGATCCAGATAAATTGACATGCTTATCAAGTCTATAGATGACATAGTATAGCTAGAATGTCAGAAGATGGAGTTGGGATTCCATAATTCTCACCATGTTGGACCAACTGCAATAAGAAAAAAATTTTTATGAAATCCTCCCACTTTTCAAAGTTTCATATATTGTAGTCCACACTAAAAAATTCCCTCTACAATAAACTTAATGAATAATTACTCATATTTTTTTTAACAAAAGACTTTTACTGAAGGAAAATCAACTATCTCTTAAGATTTTCCATAGCCCTAATTGTTTACTTCTAGTTCAGGTTTCTGGGACCAATTAGAACATATTTCTATTGATGGCCCTGTAAATAACCAAAGGTAGTTAAAACCCACTCCTGTGTAGTCTCTTCTCTATGCCAAATATTCACATTTTCTTTAACCAATCTTTGTTGTTGTTATTCAGTTATATCAGTCTTGCCTGACACTTTGTGACCCCTTTTGCATTTTTCTTGGACATGGATAGTGGAGTCTTTGCCATATTCTTCTCTAGATTATTTTATAGATGAGAAAACTGAGAGCAACTGGGTTAGTGACCTGCTCTGAAAGTATCTGAGACCAGATTTGAACTCAGGAAAATGAGTCTTTTTGAATCCAGGCCCAGCATTCTATCCAGTGCACTACCTAGTTGCCTAACCAATTTTTATATGGCCTTAATGTAGGACCATTTATCTCATCAGTACTATCCTCTGAACACTTATACTCTATAATTTCTCACTGTCCTTCCTTAAATCATTGAACTGAAGACAATATTCTAGATGTGGTGTGAGTAGGGAAAAGCACAGTAGGAATGTGACATCCCTTTCCTTTCATGGTGTTGCTTCTAATGTAAACATATTACTTTTGGTGATTGTTATAGCACACTGTTGATCTTGTTGTCCACTGAGACTCCCAGGTGTTTTTCTGCTGAATTGGTCATTCATATACTTATAACTGCTTGATCTTGAAAGGATTAATTTTGAATGATTTTGTTTTTGAGAAGAGCCAGAATAGGGCATCTAATTGATGTAATGGATAGAGCACCAGCCCTGAAGTTAGGGGGACCTGAGTTCAAATATGACCTTAGAAACTTAGCACTTGCTGGCTGTGTGACCCTGGATAAATCACTTAACTCCAATTGCCTTAGAAAAGAGAGAGAGAGAGAGAGAGAGAGAGAGAGAGAGAGAGAGAGAGAGAGAGAGAGAAAGAGAGAGAGAGAGAGAGAGAGAGAGAGAGAGAGAGAGAGAGAAAGAGAAAGAGAAAAAGAGAAGAAGAAGAAGAAGAAGAAGAAGAAGAAGAAGAAGAAGAAGAAGAAGAAGCAGCAGCAGCAGCAGCAGCAGCAGCAGCATGGAACAATGAAAACAGTTCCAACTTCTGTCATATAGACTTAGATTCAAATCTTTAATTTAATATATGTGTGACTTATGGAAAATCAGTTACTTTCTTTGAATCTCAGTTTCTTCATCTATAAAATAAGTGAATTACACTACATGTTCTCTATTTAGGTTCATTTGAATTTTTAAAAAAATCATTTATTAAGTATTTTATTTTTATCCAATTACTTGTAAAAACATTTGTTTAAAATTTTTTGAGTTCCAAGCTTTCACCTTCCTTCACTCCCTACCACTAGGCAAGCAATTTGATATAGGTTAAATGTGTGTAGTCATACAAAATACATTTCCATATTAGTCATTTTGTAAAAGAAAATATAGACCCCCAAAATCCCAAGAAAAATAAAGCAAAAAATAGTACGCCTTGATCTGTATTCAGACCCGATCAATTCTTTCTCTGGGCATAGATAGGATTTTTCATGGTAAGTCCTTCAGAATTGTTTTGGATCATTATATTGATGAGAATCAATGAGAAGATTATTCACAATTGATCATATTACAGTATTGCTGTTACTGTGTACAATGTAGGGAGATTAAAATTAAGGTGATATATAAATATCAGGTGATATTGTTTGGCCTGATTTTAGTGATTCTGTGTTTTTTTTTCCCTAGCACAAACACAATTTTACAGAATTCCAAAGCTTGAACTAGGGAGCCCTTTTAGAGAAATTATCTGTCTGTTCAGGAACATGGTCTGGTTTTTTTGCTTTTCAATAGATAGTTAAGGATTAAATTTCGATCTGGATAGTATTGTTTACAAGGTAGGAGTTGGGAGGTGGTAGTAGGAGAAAAGGGATTCCAGTTGTCACTCAAGCAAAACATAGAGGAAGGGATATCCATCAGAGTTTGCTAGCTCCTTCCCATGATTATTGGGGATTTCTGGGAAAGATGATTTTCTTTTTTAAAATTTAATAATGCTTTATTTTACCAATTATATGCAAAGATAATTTTCAACATTTTAAAAAAGTTTGAGTTCCATTTTTTCTCCCTTCCACCCCTCCTCAAAACAGCAAGCAATCTGATTTGTCATATTTTTACAATCATTTAAAACATATTTCCAAATTAATTATGTTAGGGAAGGAAAATAAGAACAAAGAGGGAGAAATCACAAGAAAGAAAAAGCAAACAACAGCAACAAAAATGAAAATAGGATGCTTTGATACACATTCAAGTCTCCAAAATTCTCTCTCTGGATGCAAATGGCTTTTTCCATCCCAAGTCTATTGGAAATATCTTGGATCAATTGTTTTTGAGAAGAGCTAAGTCTATTACAATTAATCATCACATGATCTTGCTATTACTATGTACACTATTCTCCTAGTTCTTCTCACTTTACTCAGCATCAGTTCGTATGTTTCTAGGCTTTTCTAAAATCGGCCTGCTCATCCTTTCTTATAGAGTAATAATATTCCATTGCAGTTATATACCATAGCTTGTTTAGCTATTCCCCAATTGATGGACATTTACTCATTTTCAAATTCTTTATCACCACAAAAAGAGCTGCTGCATGTAGGTCCTTTCCTCTTTTATGGTCTTTTTGGGATATAGACTTAGTAATGACACTGCTAAATCAAAAGTATACACAATATGGTTGCCCTTTGAGTATAGTTCCAAATAGCTCTCCAGAAAGGTTGGATCAGTTCCCAACTCTACCAACAATGCATTAGTATTGCAGTTTTCCCATATCCCTTCCAACATTTGTCATTATTTTTTCCTGTCATTTTAGCCACTCTGATAGATAGTATTAGAGAAATGCAAATCAAAATTCTGAGGTAATAACTTTCTAATTAATAGTGATTTAGAGCATTTTTTCATATGACCTCATATGGCTTTGATTTCTTCATCTGAAAATTGTTCATATCCTTTGACTATCACTTGGGTAATGACTTGTATTCTTTTTTTATCTTTTTAAAAATAATAACTTTTTAGGGGCATTGAGGCAGTGGATATAGCACTAGCCCTGAAGGAGAACTTGAGTTCAAATCTGACCTCAGACACTTAATACTTCCTAGCTGTGTGACCCTGGGCAAATCACTTAACCCCAATTGCCTCAGTAAAAAAAAAATAACTTTTTATTTTTTCAAATACATACAAAGAGTTTTTAACATTCACCTTTGCTCAACCTTATGCTCCAAATTTTTCTTCTCCCTCCCCTCTTCTCTAGATAGCAAGCAATCCAATGTAGGTTAAACATGTGCAACTCTCCTAAATATATTTCTATATTTGTCATGTTGCACAAAAAAAGATCAAAAGTAAAAAAAAAAAACCACATACACAAGAAAGAAAAAAGCAAACAACAATAAAAAAGTGAAAATACTATGCTTTGATCTACATTCAGTCTCCATAGTTCTCTCTCTGTATGCAGATGGTTCTTTCCAACACAAGTCTATTGGAATTGTCTTGAATCACCACATTATTTGAAAAGAGTCAAGTCTATCATTGTATAATCTTGTTGTTGTTGTGCCCAATGTTCCCTTGGTTCTACTCACTTCATTTAGCATCAGTTCATGTAAGTCTTTCCAAGACTTTCTGAAATCAGCCTGTTCATCATTTTTTATAGAATAATAATGTCCCATTACATTCATATGCCATAACTTATTCAGACATTCCCCAACTAATGTGCACCCATTCAGTTTCCAGTTCCTTGCCATTACAAAAGGGCTGCTATAAAATTTTTTGCATATGTGTGTCCTTTTCCCTTTTTTATGGTTTCTTTGGGATACAGACCCAGTAGTGACACTGTCAGCTCAAAGGGAATGCACAATTTGATAGCTCTTTGACTATAATTCCAAAATGCTCTCTAAAATGGTTGGATCAGTTCATAACTCCACCAACAATGTATTAGTGTGATTTGTATTCTCATAAATTTCACTCGGTTCTCTATATATTTTAGAAATGAGTCCTTTATCAGAAACATTGGCTATAAGAATTGTTTCCAGATTTTAGCTTTCCTTCAAAGAAAGAGGCTTTACTGACAGTAACATCTTGGTGGTTTTTTGTGGATGGTCTTCAATAGTGACTAGCTCTGGAAGAGTTTTAGTTGTTTTTATCTGGTGAGGTGATCTAGGGGCAGCAGTACAAGGCAAGTGGGAAGCCAGAGTAAAACCTTTGGTTGAGGTAGCCATAGATTATGGGGTTGTATGTGGTAGAACTCATGATAAAGCAGAAGAGGATAAACTTGTGGCGATAGATGTCCTGATGGAAAGTGCCCAGGATGAAGTGGAGGTGATAGGGCAGCAAGCAGATGGGAAAAGTCATCACTACTACCACAGTGATCTTTATGAATCTCTCTTTTTTTTACTGCAATGTGTCTTGGTCTTTGTTGCACCCTACCTGGCTGATTTCTAGGGATGATTTGTCTATAGAGGGGAAGCCCTTGATACTGTAGCTATCATCACCACCAGTGGCAAGAAATTGGGACAATTACAGTGAGTGGTATTTGTGCTGCAAGTTCTCTCTTAGTGTCTATTCTTCTGAATGAGTGACCCTGGCATTGAGCCTTCTCCCTCACCCCCACTAAAGGAGGGAGTGGGAACTCATCCAGGTGAGGAGCAGGTTTATTCCCCTGGGGAAAACTTGGCTCCAATTTTTGATCTTATGAATTCAAGTATTAACCTTTACCTTCATCTCTATTACATTTTATCTTATTTAATATGGCCCAGTGTTCTTGCAAAAGTAATGTTTTGAATCCTAACTCTGTCATCAATAAAGAATAAATATAAAGTTCTTCATCTGGAGTCACATTATTACCTCAACAAATGTACCTCTTCTTGGATTTTGTGATCGTATATGATTTTGTTGAGATGAATAAAGCAAGAACTCTGGAAAGCATAGTGAGATGGGTTTGGAGATGAGTGAGTCAGGTTGAAGGGAGAAGAAGGGACATAATAATGATGAAACTTTAGAAATAAGTATGACACAGCACTTGGACCTAGGATGATGGGACTAGAAGAATAGGATTTGGGAATCAGTATGACTGGAGGAAGGTTGTTGAAAGATGCTCCATTGATAAGGACTTATCAGATAAATTGATCCCACACATTGAATTAGGATGGAAATGTTGATACTTTGATGCTCTGGAGGGCTTCTTTAGCCTTCTACTTTGATTAGAGTAGAGCAGTGGTTCTCAAGTCTGGTCCAGAGCATCCTCAGAATCTCTGAAATTCTTTCAGAGAGTCTACAAATTCATAATTGGTTTTTATTTTTAATATGATCAATATCTATAACTATAACCCACATAAACAAAAACTCTTTGGACAAATCCTCAGTCATTTTTAATAGGATAAAGATATTGAGAACAAAGGTTTGAGGACCACTGGAGTAGAGCTTTAGATTCACTCTAATTAGGTTGGCCCATTAATTACCATCCCTTCTCCTCTTCCCTTAAATGCTCCCCTCATAACATCCTCAAACATTTCCTCATGCTTTTGGCCACATTGTTATCCCCAACATAAATGTCCTCTTCTCTTCACTTTCTGATAGCTTACCAAGTAAGCCTTTAAATCCATTTTGGTTGAAACATAGAATATATGAAGTTGTAAAATAGGAATAAATCTTGAAAGTCAAATTAAAGACTTTAAATTCATAAATGGGATTTAAAAAACCTGAGTTATCATATTATAAAGCACAGAGATGGACCATATCTCTATCTCAGCTCTATGATCCTACCATCATTTTTATTCTTCTCCCCATTCACATCAGTGCCAATATCATTGTCATTATCAACCAAATGGCACTGCACTAAATCTTATTTTTTCTCCTTTCAGGAATATATCAAAGAAACCAACCCAGGAACTTAAAATGTGCCATGTGAATCTTAAATTATTTTGCTTTGATGCATCTAGAAGTCTTGTGTTTCCCACCAATGGACATATATGTCTCTTCCTTCTATAGCTATGAGTCATACCCTCTCCTAGGCTGGGAGAAATTGTTTTGTCAGCTTTGCCCTACATTGAACACCTGGTGAGAGCTGATGCTTGAGAGTATGAGGGAGGGTGGGGAGAGAAAGCCACATCTTAGACCTAAGTTTTTGCATTTCCTCTCCCTGGTGGTTAGCAATAACCCCACAGTTTTGCTTCTTTTGTGGTAGTCTGGGCTCTGGTGTCTTGATTCGAAAGATGCCCTTGTAGTCAGAAAAACATATAGAAAAACCACTGCTCAGTAATACCAGGGGCTGAGCTTACCTTATATCTCTTCTATCTTTCCAGAGGACTTAATGTCAGGCAAATGCTGATGTTGGTAACTGGTATTTTTTGCTTCAATTTTACAAAGCATTTACATATATTATCTCATTTAAGCCTTACATCAGCACTTTGAAGTGGTTCTTCCTATTTTATAGAAGAAATTGAGCTTCAGAGAAAAGAAAGATGTATCCATAATCTTGTAAAAGGGAGAGGCAGGATTTGAATCCAAGTCTTCTGATTTTGGCATTCTATTCTCTTAAATCATGATTACAGATTCTTCCAGCACTTAATATGTTTTCACAAATGGTGAATCCATCAAGTGAACAATTATGTGCTTGCTATATGCCTAGTATTGTCTTAGGCATGATCAGCCCTATTTTGCAGATAGATAAATGGAATCACAGAGGACAGGTGATAGGGGTGGGATAGAGGCAGTTGGTTAAGTCAGTCAGGCTGATATCTGAGAGACAGAATCAAACTATGGGATCTGATTTATTTATTTATTTTTTTGAATTCAATAATATTTTGAGGTCCAAATTTTTTCCCCTCCTACCCTTGCCTCTTCTTGCCTCTCTAAGACAACAAGTAATGTTGTTATAAGTTATGCATGTGTAATCACTTTAAACATATTTCCATATTAGTCATATTGTGGAAGAAAAATCAGAACAAAAGGGAAAAACAATAAGAAAGAAAACACAAACAAAAAAGGTGAAAATAGTGTGCTTTGATAGGCATTCAGTCTTTATAATTATCTCTGGACAAAAATGGCATTTTCCATTCCAAGTCTATTGGAATTCTCTTGGATCAACGTATTGCTGAGAAGAGCTAAGTCTATCATGTTGATTTTCACACAATCTTGCTGTTACTGTGTACAATGTTCTGGTTCTGCTCACTTTGCTTAGCATCAGTTCATGTAATTCTTTTTAGGCTTTTTGGAAATCAACCTGCTCATCATTTCTTATAGAAAAACAATATTCCATTATATTCATATAGCATAACAATCAATTGATGAGCATTCACTCATTTTTCAATTCCTTGCCATCACAAAAAGAGTTGCTACAAACATTTTTACATATATGGGTGTGGGTTCTGATTTCACTGACTTTTTGACTCGACTCTGATTTCACTTGTGTAGGGAGTTCCCAGTGAGAAACTCCCCCTACCAAATCAGATAGTTACTATACCCTCTGCAACTCTTGATCTAAGCCTAAAGGTCTTGAGAAGTTAAATTAAATGAACTGAGCAGGATCACATAGCCAATATGTATTCCCCACCTCTGGCTTCATTAATGGTATTAAATTTAGTGAACCACAACTATTTTGAAAAAAAAATTGTCCTTTAATGATTTAATTAGCTGTTTAACACTATGTAAGGAAAGGAGGGAACAAGTATTTATCAAGTACCTAATATGTGTCAGGCACTATGCTAAATGCTTTACTAATTGTATCTTATCATATTATATCTATATTATCACAGAGTCATAAAATCATGACTTTAGATCTAAAAGAGATCTTAAAAACCATTGTGTCCAATCTTTCATTTTAAGGATGAGCAAATTGAGGCATATGGAGTTAAATGGCTTGCCTCGGGCTACAAAGTTAATAATTATCTAAAGCAGAAATTCTATCCATTATGGCACATTTCTCCCTGTTTAGAATCCTTCCCTCCTTTTGGGGGGAACTTCAGGGGTCAACCCAAAATTTGTCTCTACAATGAAACCTTCCTTGACTCCCCCAGTCTTCAGTTCTTTCTCCATTTTCTTTGCACTCCCTTAATACTTATTATCTATAGCACTCACTTGACATATAGTACATTGAAAAGATTATGAAGAAGGAATCTGAAAGTTGAGATTAATAGTTAGCTCTGCTGAGTGACTGGGCAAATTACTTCAGTTCTCTAGGGCTCCCTTCCCTAGATGATCTCTCAGATGCCTTATTTACCTATTTATTTATCACTACTTACAGTTATTATCATATAAAAAGCAATAATATGGTATGTCACAAAGTACACTGGAGATGAATTTAGAGGATTTGGGTTAAAATTCTGAATCTTCTCATTTTTTATCTATGTGATTCTTGAGGAGTTCTTTACCTCTGGTCCTCAGTTTCTTTATTAATAAGATGAAAGAGTTAGACTTGATACTATGTAAGATCTCTTTTAGTTCTTCATCGGAGGACCTACTCTGTATGCTAATTATCTTTTTTTATTTTGGTACATGCTTTATTTCCCTAATCTACATTGTCAGTTCTTTGATGACAGGAATTGTCATTAATTATACTTCTAAATATTTCACGATAAACCTAGCACAGGGTCTGGCTAGTGATTATTGCTCAATAAATATTACTTGGATGAGTAAATGAATCCAAGGATATTTGGTTGATTAATCCTTATGGTATCTGATTCATGACTCTGTATTTAACTAACATTTTTGGGTAACATTTTAGAGAAAACAAGTGATAATATTTGGTCAGTTGGGTGGCTATGCATAGTAATAGTTTAATTGAAATTATCTAACTTAACAAAACAGGAATTTCCATTTGGTAAAGCTGGCGGATATTTGACACTTTCCAATGCCTCCCCAAACATTTATGCCGACAGACATCTCTCACCAGGTAACACAGTGTCACTGTCAGGGCTGTCGCACTGTTTCCATTGTTAATTCTTTTTGAGACTCAGATGGCCTGAATATGAATCCCCCAAAATAGGTAATTTCCATGGGATTTAGAATCACATTTCTGTCATTAGGCAAAATTTGTGGGTGGAATGAGATTTGGTATGTAGGAGTGGGAAAGAATGATTTGAGAGCTCAGAGGATGCTTCTCAGAAAACCGATCACCAATAATGAATCTTCCTTTACTGCAGAAAAACTAGGCTTTCCTATTGACTCATTGGACCTTGAAGGAAGATGAGAAGCTTACAAGGAAACCCCATCTTATATTGCTGGTTTCTATTTGAACTTGGGAATTCTCCAGATCTTAGTTCTCCAAATGAGAGACTCACATGCCACCCATCTTACTAGGCTTACATCTTCTCTCTCTTGTGTTACTTTTGATTTAGATATTCTATGATTCTGAATTAGCCATAACTATCGATGATATACCTTTTGTTTGAAATGGATATTCTCCAAGATATGTGATCCCAGGAAAAAAGTTTGTGTTGGTGATAGGACTATTTTATCAAAATTTTTTTAATTCATGCTTTAAAAAAATTGACACAACTATCCTATCTCAATATCCCTCCTTTCACCTTAGACCCTTTCTTTTTACAAAACAAAAAAATAAACACAGTTAAGTAGAATAAATGAATACAACACTGGGTCTGGCATTATAATTCAATAATCTAGCGTTGCTTAAATTATTTCCATCTGTGACCTCATTTCCTCAGAGAAACTTTTGCATCACCTTGGGTGTGTGTATGTGTGTGTGTGTATGTGTGTTTGTGTGTGTATGTTTATATAAATATATGTATACAAATCAAACATTTACTGATGATAAATCATAATTTCACAGACTCCATGTTCAGTCACATGATCTCATATGGAGTTGTGATCCATGATCTAAGAAGTGTTACATCCATACCTGTAGATCACTCCTTCTCTCCCAAGAGGAGGGAAGCATATTTCATGATAAAATTTAGTAGGGCTTTAAAATATGAAAAAAAATTATTTTAGAATTTTATTATTAATATGCTGACATTTTTGAAGAGAAAGTTTTCTTTATCAAAATATTTAGCAGAATTACTGGGGGGTGGAAGAAAAGGCAGAGATACAATGATATTATTCAAAATGTAAGTAGAGCAGAGTTAATCACCACTGAAAACACTGATCAACAATGATAGAAGAACAAATTGTGAAATCTAAGACCTAAAGTCCATTGGTATAGCCTCTCTTATCATTGGCGGATGATTAATGCCTTTCACCTGCAAGAAAGGTGAGGTAGAGTTGGTGAAAGTAGGCAAGAAGAGAGCTCTAATCTCTTTAACTCCTTTAGCCTCTTAAGTTTCTTTATACTTCAAGAACTTTTCTTAATTCTAGCTTCAAGAGAGAAGATGGATTATGGCAACCCTATTTCAGGTTGTTGAAGGGAAAATAAGATTATGGAAAGAAGCTGAAATGAGAGGAATTAGCCATTTCTATCATATCTCTATTTTCAGCTTGCTACTGTAGAGATTAGGGGAATTTCTCCTTGGAAGAGAACTGGGACTCACCTGATTGAATTGAATCACTTAATTTCAATGGAACAGTTCCTTCACTCTTTATTGTCTGGTATATATTCTCCTGTGTATATTTTCTCTTATCTCTGTTAAGCTACTGATTTGGATCAATTGGTTTCTTTGCTATATACTGTGTGTGTTCATTGTAGAACTGGTATTTGATGAGAAGGATGTCAAGCCTTAGATATAAAGCTTGACATCCTCCTTCCCCATTAAGAATAACAATCAGAAATAGAATGTAAACCTGAAAACCATATCCCTTACATTAAAAATATTTATTAGAGCAGATAAATATAATTTAAATCTGGTAATCCCTCTGTCTAGGAGAGTAGAATGGCCAAACTTCTGGCCCTACTGCTTTCTTTCCTGTCAGGAATTAAATTCTTCCTAGGAGAAGAGTTGTGGGAAAAGAAGCTAGGATATCTATTCTGCTTGTCTTTGAGTCACTTGATAACAGAGCTATATTAACATAGCTATGTTACATGTGGGGGATAGTTCTTATTACCTAGCTAAATTCACCATGTCTTCCCAAAAGGGGAAAGATAGAAAATTATTTTTGAATACTGGGTAGTGCCCAAAGAAGGCAGCCTGTACACATTTTGCTGCTAGGGGAAAGGAGGGTTAGGGAATAAAAGGATAGAAGAATACTGAAAGGGAAGATAGAAAGGAAAACTTTGCCAGTTTTACAATTTGGTCTTGGATGTATCTGCTACAGACTCACAAAGATTTCTCCTGGTGTCTCTAAGGATTTTTAAAAATATATATTTACACCAGACAGAGCACATATTCTAAGAATATTTCATACAATACCAGGTATTATCAAGTTTGATGGGACAGATGGCTGAATTCTGATTCCTGCTTTTAAGTTAGATTAGGAGGGGTTGAGAAGCTAGAAAAAGTCTAAAAAGAATATTAGATATGTGTAAAAAAATTATCTTAGTCAATTCTCAATAATGAGATTTTACCTGCCATGAATGGCATTTTTACTTTCCAGGAAGCAATTCTCCAAGAAATAAGGTAACAGAACTATTGTTACCTGTACTCAAAAGGAGAAGACTAAGTAAATAGGCATGTCTTTTCCTTAATATGTAGGGGATAGCAAAAATGAGGAAACTGAAAGGCTTTTGAATCAAGAAAATTAATGTGACTATATCCTTACATAGAAGGAAATGGGTTACTGGGAGAAAAAAAAATCTTTGTAACAAATGTCTCTGTTAAGATCTGGCAGACAAGATACCTAGACAACTGACTGAAACAAGACCAAAAATCATATTCCAATCACAAGAAGGTCGAAGAATTTGAACAGTATTCAGAGAAAACCATAAACTATTAAAAATCATATGAAAGAATGCTCCAGATTACTAGTAATAAGTATTGGGTAAGAGGGAACAGGCCATTGAGTCCAGTCCTTATGAGAAGTATAATATGCTTTACTGATCTAATTCCCAAATGGTTTTCAGAGAATATATGTAGCTAATCTTTCTGGTCTGTGTGCCAGATGAAGAAGATGAGTCTTTATAATAGCTGCTGAGTCAGAGTTAAGAATGCTTACAAACGTCATAATCAAAATGTTTTCTCTTTTCATTTTGGTTTCAACTTAGGGAAGATATGCTATAAGTTTCTGGGTGGGTAATGATATCTTGGGTCTTAATGTTCCTACTTGGGCCGACACATAGCCATGAATGTAGGCTTCTGTTTTTTGCTTTTTATATTTATTTTTTCCTCATTTAAATGAAGGGTGTTTTAACTAGGCTGTGGCATTGTGAACTTCAAGAGATTAGCAGAAGCAGTAACAAGAGGTTCAGAATCTGTATCTAGCTTAGCAGTGAGACCCTGAATAATCTTTGGGACCTAGCCCATCCTTGAATCAAACGCCAATGCTAAGATAATATTTTCTTTTTTAAAGTTAATATTTTTATTTCCCCCCACTTACATTTCAAATATTTTTTACATTTGTTTTAAAAACTTGAATTCTAGATTCTTTCCCTTATTCCCATCCTCAACCCCCATTAAGAAAGCACATGTGAAGGTATGCAAAACATTTTTATAAAAGTCATGTTGTGAAAGAAAACAATGGTCTCCCCCCTTAAAAACCCCTCAATTCTAGGGTTGAGAGAGAGAGATAGACAGACAGACACACACACACAGAATGCTCCAATCTGTTTTCAGGCACAACTGGTTCTTTCTCTGAGTATAAATAGGATTTTTCATTATAAGTCCTTCAGAATAGTCGTGGATCATTGTACTGCTGAGAATAGCAAAGTCCTTCACAGGTGATCATCCCAGAACATTGCTATTACTTTGTACACAGTACATTTCACTTTGCTTGAGTTCATGGAGAACTTTCTAAGTTTTTTTCTGAGAGCAACCTGCTGATCATTTCCCATAAAGCAATAACACTCCATCACAATCACATATCACAATTTATTTAGCCATTCCCCAAATTGATGGACATCCTCTCGATTTCCATTTTTTTTTTTTTTTGGCTCTGAGAAGAGAGCTGCTATAAATATTTTTGTATATATAGATCCTTTTCCTTTTTAAAATAATCTCTTTTGGGATTCATTTCTATTAGTGGTATTGTTAGGTCAAAGGATATGCATAATTTTATAGCCCTTTGGGTATAGTTCATATAAGATAATTTCTTGAGCAATTTTATCCATCAATCAAAAAGTATTTGAAAGTAAACTTAATGGGATGAATTTATGTACCACTGGCGTTAAATTTGATCCCCTTTTCTTCAAGGACTGAAGTGGTAGAGAGGAGGGTGTCTCAGTTCAGGGGAATGGTTTGTACTTCTATTCTTGTTCTATATTTTTAATAAATATCCTTTTGTAAAAGCTAATTGATGTGAATTGGTTAAATGAAATGAGAGTATTAATTATTAGTATGTTATCAATACTAATATTTATATAATAATCATAGCAATAATTAAATATTAATATAATAATATTTAATAACAATTACTAATACATATACATTTAAAGGCATATGTGTATATTTACATGCCATATAGTTTTTCTCTTTCCCTCCTTTTTTCTTCTTTCCTCCCTCTCTGCCCTCTTCTTTCCTTCCTTCCTTCTTTCTTTCCTTTTCCCTTCTTCTACTCTCTGGTTCTCTGATACCTTTAAAGGTTGTTTGGAGATATCTAAGTTTTCTGCACATGGCTCTAGTACACACTACTGGTGTTCCTTCAAGTGCAGGGATTCCCCTTTACCCTAGTTCTAGTTTACTATCAACTCAACTAACTAAAGATTAGCTTTTACAAATGATTTTTATTTTTTATATATAGTTTTATAAATTTACTTCAAAAGGAATAGTGACAAATATGCAAATTATGTTAACTCAGTTCCCATAGAGTACAGTAGCATTTCCATGTTCAAAACTCCTCTATGGTTCAAGTCTCAGGCACTTTGATTTTTCAAGGCTTTCCTGACAAATGGGCTGGCCACAACATCCTTCCTACAATTCTGACTTCAAGGTCATCATCACTGAAACTTTTAGGCTCTGTGGGGATAAACATTGGCAGCTGAAAATGAGAAGGATAAATGATATGGAACAGAAACAAATTCCCCCAGGCCCATTCATTTCTCAGAAGTAGAGTAAAAAAAGTGGGTGTGGGGGAAAGGTATCTCCAGTCTCCTAGTTCAGTTCATGGTATCAGTGCTATGGATGAACTGTAATATTCTGAGACTTTCACAAGTCACTGCTGCCAAAGTAATAGTTGTTGCTATATTTGGCAAATGTAAGTTGGGAGAGATTGTTGAGACCTGTGAATGATGGTAATTGAAAAAATAAGAGTGCTCCTCTGAGTTATTTTTCACTCCTCCTGTCTCCAATCCCTGCAACTAGGAAGGAAGTAATTCTATTAACTGCTATACTCCTCCATATTTTGTCTTTGTCTGTCTCTCAAGGAGGAAGCTAAAAGCAAAAGAAATTCCCTTTTCTTCTAGTTAGACATGTGCACTGTTTCCTATCCAAATTAGCTATTCCCTTCCATTTTATTCATTGTCATTACTATCATTCCCTCTTTATCCACTTCTCTCTCCTTCACACAAAGGAAATTCTGGCAGCCACTAATTCTTGTGTCATTAATATCACCTCAGATAGAGATTTAGGTGAAAGACTTGGCTCTAGGAGGAGACATTTCTACTTTGTTCTGAGTCATAGGGAGGGAAGGAGAGCAGACAGTGAATTCATTTGGAAATTACAAATGCAATGTGGATACACTGAGATGGTATTCCTAAGCAGGAGACAGTATAAAAAGAGAGATTAATAAAATAAATGTTCATTGACAATTTTTCCTCTTGTCTGGTCTGATAGAAAAAAGCTACCAAAGTAAAAGAACATCTGAGACTTGGGCAGAGGGATCTATATTACAGATTCTTCATCTTCAACTTCATTTCATCCAAGTTTGTAATGTCAGCCAACTTTCCTAATGACAATGACCTTGTGATCATTAAGGGGGCCACTAAAGTCACAGTTCAGACTCATTCTGTCATTTCAGTTGTGTCCAGGTCTTCGTCATTCCATTTAGGATTTTACTGGCAAAAATATTAAATTTGTTTGTCATTTACTTCTCTGGCTCATTTTACAGATGAAATTCTGAGGCATATAGGGTTAAGTGACTAGTCCAGGGTCACACAGCTAGTCAGTGTCTGAGCCTAGATTTGAGGTCAGGAATGATGACTTCATGTTGTCTCTAATGCACCATCTAGCTGTTTCCTAATCCAGACTATCTGCTGATTAAAAACTCCTAAAATCCTTTTTCCATTCAGTACTCATGAATCTATCTGGCAAGAAAATAAGCTATAAGGGTATAGATCCAGAGATATGGATTCTTTTTTAATTTTTTTTATTTTCAAAAAAATATACACGGATAATTTGATAACATTAACCCTTGCATAGCTTTGTGTTTCAGATTTTATCCATCCCCTCCCCTAAATGGCAAGCAATCCAATATATGTTAAACATGTTAAAAGGTACGTTAAATCCAATATTTATAAATAAGATATGGATTCTTAATGGGAGAATGCATCTTGCTATATACATCAGGACCATCATTCACTTTCGATTCTTTGGTGCTGTAGGGCTAGGGAGTTGGATGCTTCTATGCCTAATTGCCTGACATGATCTATTGCCTGCTTTTATTCTTTCCTGGTATCTCATCCTGATCCCTTTATACTATACTTCACAATACATAGTCTTGTGTAGCCTCTTTCTGTTTTTGTAGGGACAGGGCTAAGGTATGGAAGAGGAGAAAGTGAGTAAGAATTATAAAGGTTTTAGCCCAGTGGTCCTCAAACTTTTGTTCTCAATATCTTTATCCTGTTAAAATGATTGAGTATCTGTCCAAAGAGTTTTTGTTTATGTCGTTTATAGTTATAGATATTGATCACATTAAAAATAAAAACTAATTATGAATTTGTAGACTCTCTGAAAGGATTTCAGAGATTCTGAGGATGCTCTGGACCAGATTTTGAGAACCACTGTTTTAGACCATCTATAAATATTAACTTAGTTGTTGGCAAATGTATCTGATCATAAATCTGAGATCATTGTCTAATGACCAATGAGAGGATATTCTAGTAGAGAAACTCAATCTTTACATTTTCCACTATAAACAACACTAAGAAACAAAAGGTAATTATAACTAAATAGAAGGATGACCCATGGGATTTTGCTTCAAGAAGCGAATAGTGGAGCTTGAAGGAGCTTTAATTCTAGATCTAGGCGAGATGCCAGAGACCATATAGTCTTTGCAATTGAGGCTTCAGGAGGTTGAACTTTGCCCAAGAGCATACAGGTTCCAAGAGTCAGAGTCTAGATTTGAATTCACATCTTTTGACTCTATCCAGTGTGCCATAGTGATTTCTTCACATACTTATTTTTATTGTTCATCTAATGGCAATAAGAAATATTATTTTATGGAACATTTTGCCCAATTTTACTGCAGTACTCATAAAAAGTATTTATAAAATGACAGTCATGACCATGAAAATAATTGTAACTCATATACATGCTGAGGGTAAGGAGCATAGATGTGTTGGAGTCAGTTTGAAGTGAGAACTAATTGTTAAATTTTGGTATGAATATTTATACTTTGGAAATTGGCAAGAACAAATCGGGGCTTGCTTAACAAATTGTCTAGACTTTAGAAAGTGATGGAGAAAATATTAATAATTCAGATTAAATTTAAAATTAACTTAAATTTAAAAGTATGGATTTGTTTTTTCAGAAAGACTGATATCAAATATTTACCAGTACATTGCTAGTGAGAAGTCCGAGAAATTCTATGAAGACTCTATAAGGCCCTCCAATTTCAAGTCATATTATACTATCTGATAGAAACTTTAATGTAAAGATTGGCATAGGGGATTTTGGAGAAAAATAATATTCATGAGTAAAATTGAAAGAGTTCAAAGGCTTATGGACAACAATCTTAACTCTCATCTCTGAAAAAAAGAATTGGTTGTTACTAGAAATGGAGAACATCAAATAAAATGATATAAAGTTAAATAATCATAATAAACAGAGAATGATGAATTATTTTAATAGATTTTTTGAGGAAAATTGTCTTTCAACTCACAGTTTCTTTTACATCAAATGATCGTTTTAAAATTTTAGAAAGTCTTTAACTCCTAAATATAATTCTTGTAAATTAGGAATGTGATCAATGGGTAAGCTGAAATCTGAGTGTAACAATTCATTTACAGTTGACTAGGATAACTGTAGCATCTTATTCTTGTCTAATTCTCTGGGTCCAGTTCTCTCTGAAAATTTGTTTTGGATCTAGTGAAAAAACTCTCCAGTACATCTATATTTCCCAGTGGCAGAATCTTGTTGGTATGCTCAGTCTCTTACACAGCTCTTATCTTGCTCAAAATGTCAGTGCCATTTGAATTTCCCTAAGTATCTGCAGCAGTTGGAACTGAAATCCAGGTTTTCTAATCCACAGTTCTTTACTTACACTACACAGAAGATCTTCATATACCAGGTAACCTTCAGAAAAGCATTTACTGTTGGGTACTATACTTGCAGTTTCAGTAGTTACCACCAGGTGGCTACATTTGGCTGCATAGACTCAATAAATCTTCATGGTTGAAATTTAATAGATCTTTTTCTCTGCAGAAGGACAATTCATGACTATGTATTTGAATTTTTCATCTGAGAATTAGGGATCAGACTCACTGGGTTCTACTTTTATAATAAGTCCAAAACAAAACTGATAGAAACAGATTGTGAGCACTGTTATAGTGAGGACAATTTGAGAATTTTTGTTTCTAAAAAAAATTTTGAGAAATGTGTTTTGAAAGCAAATGTAATATATTCCTAGAGCAATCAAATGAATTTTCTTTAATAACTAAGAGTATCATACCTTACATCTTAAAGAAATTTCAAAATTTAATCACCATTGTAGTCAAGAAAAACCTTTTAGAACTCTGGATTCTAGTCTGGGCATTTATATAAGTCCCTCGTTGGAGGCTGAAATTGTTCAATGTTTGGAGAGATGAAAAATACTAGCTTAAAAAAGACACAAAAATGCTTTTTTTTTCTGGGAGGGACCCCTGGAGGGAGAGAAAGACTCTGGGAAGATGCTGGAATGTAAAGAAATCTGTTGTTTTTAATAATCTTTCTCTAATGAATAGCTGTTTGTGCACTAGTCATACCCCCTCTTCTTCCTATTACCTTCCTCTTTTTTGCCATGTCTTTTTATGGGACTCTTGGAGATATAGGATTCAGATCTCCTATCTAGTATATTTCTTAGATAAAATCTCTAGCTTTCTGATTGATTGGTATTACTTTGTATATAATCTCAAAAATGGAAAATCAATTAGATTGACATAAACACATCCACTTGAGGGGAATCCTACTTCTACAGAACATCCTGACTCTTATGACATGGGGTAAAAAAAAATTTCTCAATCTAATTTTGGAGGTATTTATCCCTATAATTGTATATGTTTGTGTGTGGGGCTTTCCTGGTAACCATTCCCTCTATTTTAGCTCTTTTGGGTGTCTCCCTTTAAGCCAAATGACCTTGCCCTGAAGGCTAAATATAAGGAATCATTAACATAATTGTAATCACTACCCTTTTCACTCTTCTATCCCTCCCTTCCCTCAAACCCAATGTGGATAACCCAGGATACTAAACCCTAGAGCACTAGAAATAATGAACCTTCTTCATTCTATCATAACTAGCCATTGACCAACTGCTATTGATGGACAACTAAACCCAAGAGTCCTAGAGATGTCAGGTTTCCCCCACAAGATTACTGGTATTGCTTTCAATCCAGATGCCATAGCCATCTCCTGAAAAGGAACCCTTATTTGTATAAATGCTCCTCCTCCTCAAATAACTCTTCCCTAACTCCTCAACCACAGTTACTGAAGACAAGAGAAAAAAAAAAGGTAACATTTTTATGCTACATATGGAGGTAGCTACGTGTAGCAATTGCTAGGTACTTGGCTTGGAAGAATGAAACCCATTGACCCATGTAGATGTTTTGACATCTATTTATCAATCCAGTCCATAGATGTGCTCATCAAGTTAGCAGGATCTCCTGAAAGATCAAGCTAAATCTCTTAAAGTTTGCTCACTAGTCTGTTTATTAACCAGTGGGATTCTATATTTTGTTTAGACCTTCCTAGAAGGTCAAGTCCACTAAAAGATTATATTTTTGGTCTGCTTCACCTGTTTTGGAGGAAGGGGATATATCAGATCATGAAGAATATTTAAGGTCCACTTTGGTGAGAAGAGACCATGGATGCTGTTATAAAATGCCATTGGTGCAGAACTCTGCCTCAGTTTCTTTTATTTTAAGTTGGACAATTTTAAACTCTATAGCTTGTCTGTTAGCTTTTTTTACAGACTTTGAAAAGGATTAGCTCTTCTGATTAAAAAAATTCATCTTCATGAGTGTCACTTAACTAGTCATTAGCAATTTGAGTATCTTTTCAACAAAATGGTACTGAGTGTGTCTGTATTCTAACAGGAAATTCTTGTCAGATATGTCTAGTTTGACTGGAACATAGAGTTTGTTAAGAGAAGGCACATCTACTAGCTGTGTGATTTTGGGCAAGTCATTTAATCTTTTTCTGCCTCATTTTCTTTTTCTTGTAAAAATAGAATGGATATAATAATAGTACTTACTTCTCAAGATTGTTGTGAGGAAAAATAGATAATATTTGTGAAGTGCTTTGTAAACTTTGAATTGCTATATTGTTGTTGTTATTATTATTGGAAGTATGAAATAAGGCTGTTCAGAGGAAACAAAGGGTAGATCTTTGTGGATCTTAATGGTCATGCTGTGTATTGTCTCTCTTTCAGCATTTTGCCATAGACAATACATTTAATATTGTTAAAATATTAAGTAGCACAGGGCCAACTACGGACCTAGGAATATTTCACTGGAGACTTGTCAAATTGATATTGTACTATTAAATGGTGACTCTTTGAATTCATTCTTTTGAACAATTCTGACTATCTATATTAGTTCCTATTTTTCTATCAGTTCTCCAAGAACAGCATGGTATTCTTTATTAAATGCTTTGCTAAAATATGATTTCTAATCATCTGTAGAAGCAGATAATATGAAAGGAGAGACTAAAAATATGAAGATGAGTTGTATGGCTATTGTAGTAGGTCATGCATAACCTGAAATTGAGATCCAACTATTGTATGAAATGGATATTTGTGGAGTGAAGGTAATGGATACTAGGAATGTTGGGGAGAAAGAATTTGTAAGGTTTGATAGGTGATTGCATGGACGTGGCTGATGGAAAAACAATAGTCAAGAATAATCCAGAAGTTATGAACCTGGGAAGGATGGTGGAAACTTAAATCACAATAGGGATGTTTGGAAGAAGGACTGGTTTATTTATTTATTTTTGAATTTGAGATACTAGTGGACATCTAAGAGATACTAAACAAGTAATTGGTGATTTAAGATAAGAGCTCAGGTGAAAGATTAGGGTAAAATATAGATTTAGTAGTTCTCTACATGGAACCCATGGGAATAGTTGAGTGCAATGAAAGAGAAAATGTAATGAGAGAAAAGAGCTAGAACAGAGAGCCTTGTGGGATGCCAGTTTTAGCTGCAAATAGTTGATTGAAAGATCTAGCAAAGGGAACTGAGGAGTTATCAGTAGGCAAGATAGAAAGAAAGATTGTAAGCTAAGTCCTAACCATTTTGAATTTGACCTGAAGGCCAGTTAGATGACTTTGACCTGGACCTGGACAAGGTAAAATAGATGAAAAGACTAAATCTCACAGAAGAAGAGATTGTTGAGTGATGGTGAAAGACGGAAGATTTGGAAGCAGCAGTAGGAGGAAAGAATATGCTGATTCTTCCTCTTGGTCTTGTTTAAGGGTACAAGGAACAATGCACACTAGAAGAGGGCAGGCAGCACTTTTCAGAGAGAGACAGGCTTTGAAGAAAATGGAAAGAATGTTAAAAAAGATTAACATTGAGGAGAAAGTCAAAGCCTATAGTAATCATTGTGGGATGTGCCCATATCATCTCCAAAATTTGCTGAAAACTGAATTTGTTACATGACATTTCTAATTTATTTCCATTATTTGAAGATTATTTTAGAAAATATTGTTTCCTGGATGTAGATTTTTGTGACTTTACAACATGTTTGAGGCAGAATGGATCAATGTTAGATAATTGTGAAAGTGTCACACAGTAGAGGGATGGAGATGAACAATTTTATCTTTTTTTTTTTTTTTTTTTTTTTTTTTGGTGAGGTAATTGTACTTAAGTACCTTTGCAGAGTCACACAGCTAGAAAGTGTTTTGATTTGAACCCAGGTCCTCCTGACTTCAGGGCCAGAATTTCATCCATTGTGCCATCTAGCTGCTCCAATTTAATTTTTTTTAAAGTGGCACATAGGCAACTTGAACCAGAGTATGGTCCTTTTGGAGTTCTTTTCCTCCACCAGGATTAAGTGCTAGAGCAGCTAATTATGATGATGGAAAAGGGATGAAAAGGCCATAAGTTTAAGGTAAAAATTCATAAAACTTGGCATTCAATAATTCTATAATCTGGCTGTATTCTAACATTATGGGAGAAATAGTTTTTTTTTTTTTTTTTTACATTTTTGACTGTTGCCATCAAAATAAATCTCACTGCAGAAATTATATAGATAAAAATCCAGATTTTATAATTCTTAAGATTGATTATGCTTCCAAAAATAGAAAAAGTAATCTTGAACTTTGATTGGAATGTCTGAAAAACTTTTGTAAGGAAATTTCATCAAAGACAGAAAAACAAACTCTTTTACATATTACAATCTTCTACATTCTTTTAGGCTATAAAATTAATAAAAAAGAATTTATAATCCCATGATTCCTTCAATGTCACAAAAGTTAAACAGATGCATAATCTTATGCATCTCTTAAGGAAACAAATCTAGTTAAATAGACTCAATAGTTAACTAAATTGAGCTGCAGATTAAATACTGAATTTGTAAACTACTACCCATAACAAAACTAAAAAGCTACATGTTGGTGAAGTCTGGGGGAGGCCTCGGAATCAGCCAGAGTCAGGATAAGCAAAAGTCCTTGGTCTTTAGGGGGAGAAGTGAAGAGGATGGCCAAAACTGCCACAAGCTCTCCACAACCTCCCTTCATTCACCTCCAAAGTGATTCTGGCTCATCTCACTCCACCCCCTAATCTTTCCTTATAATTCTCTTAACCCCAAGCATTGAGCTAGCATTAACTGTGAGAAGAGAAATTCCAAACATGCTAATAGAGTTATTGCCCAATAGGTAATTAGCCTTAAGTGCTTGGTTGTCTGATTCAAGCGCACCTATTCAGAGTTTCAGACCTTTACATATTTTAAAGAAGTCCAAATTGGCTAATTGAGGGGAAGGGATTCATGTTTCACAATGATTGCATAGGGAAATTATTCCACAAATAAAATCTTTTTTGGGAGGTGGGTGGATTTTAAAGATGCCCTATTCTCTTTTCTTTATTTTTTGGTTTTATCTCAAAAATGTGAAATCTTTCTTTAGAAATTTCTTGGCTTGCTTTATTAATTTCATCCTTCAAAAATGGAAGAACAAATAAGGGGTAATTCTATATTGAATATGAATCAAACTGACAGGTAAGAAGTGGTGTTTATGGAAGTGATAGGAATTAGTTTCTGGATTCAAATAAAACAAATCCTTAGGATTGGAACACAGAGTACATTCTTGAGCTCTCTGTGGAAGTCTGATTTCCTGGAAATATTCTCACCTGTGTGTATCTTATTCTGGATGCTACTGTGCTGCTCCATATATCTTCCTTTAAAACCCAATGGAATTTCTCCCCATCTCTCTTTTTCCTGATCCTTCTCTCCAGCTGCATTCAACAAACATTCATTAAACAATTACTGTGCAAAGACAAGGGCAATTATTGGCACAGTGGATAAAGTATCAGGTCTGAATCAGGAAGATGTGAGTTCAGATCCAGCCTCAGACACTTACCTGTGTGAACCTTGGCAAGTCACTGATTGCCTGATAAAAATGGATCCACTGGAGAAGGAAATGACAAACCACTCCAATTTCTGCCAAGAAAACCTCAAATGAGGTCACAAAGAGTCAGAAATGACTGAACAACAGCAACCAAGTATGAAAACCATTGTGTTGGATCTTAGCAGAAGAGATATAAAATTTAGATAAGATGCATTTCTGCTCTTAAAGGATGTGTAAAACAATGGTGGAAGAAGACACTAAAAGAAGTAATGTTTCATGTTACATGGTGGGAGGAGATGGAGAGGAAGAAAGATTTCATGGAAGAAGTCATCTTTGAGTTAATTTTAAAGGAGAGGTAATAATTCAGTAGTTGGGAAGTAGTGAGGGGTATCATTCTAGGTACAAAGAACAGTTAGGTAGCGGGAGGTAGATTTTGTGTGGCAAGAGAGAGAACAGTTAGGACTTTAAATGAGAACTAACAGATAATTAGGAACATGTTAATTTCATCCTTCAAAAAAGTGGAATAATAAATAAGGGGTAATTCTATATTGGATATGAATCAAACTAACAGGAAAGAAGTGGTGTTTATGGAAGTGATGGGAATTGTTCCTAACATGTTCCTAACAGATATGTATTTTTTCTATTCAAATAATTCTAATGAACTTTTCTTGTCATTTTGTAAAGTTAGTTTTCACAAGCCTCCTAGAATATATATTTGGAAATGCATTGGAAAAAGGATGCTGGAGAATTAGAAAATGTTCTTTATCCAGAATCATGGCCTGGAAAGAAGTAAGAGATTCTATCTAAAGTTCCAAAGATAGGGGAAGGATTCTGGGAGGATAGGTGAATAGGTAAATTTCAAGCTCTACAGATTTCCCCCACAAATAGAACAAATTTATGCTTCAGAGCAAACATAGACTGGTGAAAAATCAAGAAGATCTGGGGCAGAATGAGGGTCCTCCTGATACAACCTGTGCAAAGTGTTTGTTGGAGTTACAAAGAAAGACCAAAGATAACCCTTACCCTTAAGGAGCTCACAATTAAAGGAACAAGCTAAAATTCAATAGAAATACAAGTAAAACTATTTGATTGGCTTAAAAAATAAGTCTTACAAAATCCAGAATGAGGGAGGTATGACTTGAAAGTGGGAGAATTCCTTTGAGGGGAAAAAAAATGTGGAGGTTTTAGTGTACAAATTCACTAGTGAAGCAATATTAGGCTGAAAAAGTCAATGTTATTCCAGACTGTACTTAGAGTCTAGAAAATATTAATTGTTTCATTATGTTGCACCTTGATCAAATCCCATTTGGATTGGTGTCTTGGTGCTGGACATCACATTTCATGAGAGACAGCCTAGAGCATGTCCTAAAAGAGGGTGATGAAGATGAAGAGGACTATAGTCTATGCCATAGCAGCACTATTACAATATTAATAACAATAATAATAGTCGACATTTGTAGAGTTTTTTATGGTTTATATAAAATTTTTTCATGTTATTTGATCCTCACAAGGACTTTGTGAGGTGGATGCTATTATTATACACATAATAATAAATAGATCTCTCTCCCTCTTCTTCTCTCTCTCTCTCCCTCCCTCCTTCTGTCTGTCTGTCTGTCTCTCTCTCTGTCTCTGTCTCTCTCTCTCTGTCTCTCTGTCTATCTCAGTCTCTGTCTCTCTGTCTCTGTTTCTCTGTCTCTTTTGCTGTCTCTCTGTCTCTCTCTCTTTGTCTTTCTATCTACACATCAATATCTATTCCTATCTTTCTCCAACTCTGTCTCTCTCTACCTCCTTCTTTCTATCCATATATGTCTCTTTGTCTCTGTCTGATTGCCCTCCTCTCTCTTTTTCTCCCTATATCTAACTATTTATCTCTGTCCTTCTATCTCTCCAACTATTAATACATACCTATCTTTATATTCATCTATTTCCTACCTATCCATCTTCAGAAAAAGAAACTGAAGCTGACAGAGGTTCAAGTGACTTGTCCAGGATCATATAATTAGTAATTGTTTGAAGTAGTATTTAAAATCACATCATTTTGACTCCATGTCCAGCACTTTCAGTACTTCTCATTTAGTGTAGTCTAGAGAATAAAAAAAAAAAAAAACTTGGGATAGGGAACTTGATAATTGTCTTGAAGCAGAAGGTGTAAGTGGCAGAGATGCACTTGGAAGACAACATGCAAATAAAATGTATACTGACAAGAAATTGTTGTGGAGATAATTGGAGACAATCTCAGAGGAAAGCCATAATGATAAAGAGGATTTAAAAAGGCTTTTTGTAGAAGATGGACTATAAATAAGATTTGAGGAAGCCCAAGGAGCCCTAAGAGGAAATAAGGAGAGAAAAAAAAATGGGCCCCAGCCAGTGGAATTTTTGGTACCTTTTTGGTATTGACTACCCTGGAGACTCCTTTGGTCATTTTTGGGGAAAATTTCATTTCCCTGGATATGGGAATGGAGTAACATTTTTAACCTCATTGTTATGTTTACCTTTTCTAGTTTTTATTCCTTCTACCTGTTGAAAATTCTTTAGCTTGATGCTGATCACAAACAATTTATCATTCAGAATAGATTCTAGGCCTTGGGTGGAGCAAAGGTGCCATGAATTTGTTCAAAGTGATAGTGTAATTGCTCCCTAAAAAGATAACTTTCCTTTTTTTTTTTTTTGTAAAAAAGCCCTCCAAAGACATTTAAAGCTGATCACAATCTGATTCCAGCCTTCCTTCTTTCTCCTTCATGTATACTGAAGACCAGTCAAGCTTTCTTACTTAATATAATACACACACACACACACACACACGCACACACACACATTTACTTGTATAATATATGTATGTGTATGTATACATATTTGTATAGGTATATGTGTATATATGCATGTGTATCCTATATTCTATATCTACATCTATACTTCTACCTCTGTATCTCTGCGAATCTATCCCCCAAGCCCTAACTTCCTTTAAGGCTCAGCTCTCATGCCATTTACCAAGTGAAGCCCTACCTGATCCCTCTAACAGTTAACTCTTGGTACTCGTAAATTCTCCTCCCCGACTAGAATGTAAACTCCTGGAGGAAGAGATATCCTTCTCCTCTCCTTTTTGGTTTGTATCTTTAGAACCTAGCAACATGCGTTTTATGTAATAGTTGTATAATAAAAACTTATTGAAAATGATTATATAGGGAAGAATATAATAGGGAAAATTGAGTGATTTAAGAAAAGTAATTTAAGAAAAAAATGGAAATAAGTGGACTTTTTCTTACAAACTTTTATTTATCATATAATAATTATAAGCTGGTGAGCCAAACATAGAATTAGACTTGTCTATCTTATAAAAATAACATCAATATCCAATAAATTTAAATTAATAAATATGAAACAAGATTCAGTCAGCATTTTCATCTAATAGGGAACAACAATGAGAAGCTATGAAAGAGAAAATTCTTTATTCCACTCTTGGAAGATGAATTCATTCTACTCTCTTGTTCTCAGGTCATTTGATGTTAAGATGCTAGGATCAGACTGAGATTTGGAAGTGACTTTATAGGTCAGCTAGTCTAGAACCAGAAGATAGGTTTCCCTTGGTGAATCTGAGAATCAGACTGTTTCATTTCTTTCCATACACTTAACTCCATATAAATAGATCCATAAATAATTAATATAAATATAAGCTTTACCTTTTTAAATAATAAAATAAATCACACATATAGTCACTTATTTTTCAAGGCAGGAAACATTGAAAAATAACAATAATGGGAGCTTATAGCAAATTAAGCTTCTGTCCTGATCTAAGGATATATAACCAACTTTTAACTCCCCCTCAAAAAACAACAACAACAACAACAAAAAAAGTCAACTTAAAAACCAACATAGGAACATAATTTGGATTGCTCCCTGAGGATTTGTGAATGGCTAAAGGGAGGTAACTGTTGCTAGAAGTCAGGTTTGAGGATGCCTCATTGCCTCGGAAGCATTCCTTAATGAGCTGACTCTTAGATTTCAGGGCACTGTGCGAGGGGTGACACAGGTGCATCCTACAGTCACTAGCATCTTCTCCAGCCGGAAGGAAGTGGAGCAGTTTGCAATCTCTCTGTGGAGGACCAAGATCTCCTGTCGGATGGGGACGGAGTTCAAGTTGTGGTCCACTTTCCCCTCAGTATTGATGCAACCTGAGTGACGGCACCTAGCCTCCCAGATTGTGCGAGGTACTCTGTTGGCATCCTCATTAGGACTAGAGGAGAAAAAAAGAGAAATATTATTGCGCAAGGAAACATAAAAACAATGAAAATGGGAACACAAAAAGGGAAGAATTTTTCAGGGGGACAAATTCCAGACACTGGAAGTTTCTAATCATTTTTAGAAAACAAATTTCTGTAGGAAGAACATATCAATTTTCTCTACCTCAAGGAAAATGAAATGAGTCTAAACCATTGTAACAGGGATTTAGATTACATACAAGTGGTATTTTTCACAATGGATAGAGTGCCAGGGCTAGAATCAAAAGGAGTTCAGGCACTTAAAAACTATATGATCTTGGGCAAGTATATGATCTTAACTCTGTTTGCCTCAGTTTTCTCATCTGTAAAATGAGCTAGAGAAGAAAATAGCAAAATGCTTCAATATCTTTGCCAAGAAAACCCCAAACAGGGTCACAGAGTCAGACAACTAAACAACAACAATAGTTGTCAGAAAGTAAATAGAGACCAATGAGATAGTGGAACACTTTTCCATTGGAATGCTTTAGATTTAGACTGGATACTCATCTGATTGATGAAATATCTTCTCTGAGACAGGGGATGAATTAATGATCCTGTTAATTCTAGAATGATAGAATCCTACCTAAGGTTACACAGAAGTGAGACTTGAATTAAGTCTCCTGATTCTCAATTTCGTACTTTTCCCATTAAATATGCTGCCTCAAGACATTTCATTATTTTTGAGGCAGGATTCCTTGGAACTACTTAAGAAGAGGCTTAATATTCTGGGAACTGGGTACTGTAGAACTGAGATCTGTAGAAAAAGCTTTCCTCTTTTTTCTCAGCAGTGCTCTTCTCTCTCTGAGTAGTTCGCTGATAGAGTACTTTGCAATTTATAACCATTTACCTCATAATGCCTTTATAAAGCAGGGGGGCAAGCATTGTTATTCTCTCCTACAGAAACAGGAACTGAGGCTCAGAGAGGTTAAGTAATTTATTGGCTTAGGAGCATGTAGTTAGTAAGAGTTCAGACACAGGTCTTTTGATTTTAAGACATATATTCATATTCTGTACTAATAAAAAGGCCTTAGTAATAGCGTATGTTTTGAGATTTTAATACTTAAAAGGAAGCGAGATGTTAGAGTGAATAGAAAGCTGGACCTAGACTTAGGAATACTTGAGTTCAAATTCTTTTTCCAAACTTAATAGCTGCATCAGTCTGAGAAAGTTATTTTACTTTTGTCTAACTCAGTTTCCTTATCTATAAAATGGCTACAATAACAGCTCCTACTTACTAGAATTATTGCAATGAGATAGCATGTAAAGAAATTTCCAAACTTCCAAGTGCTTATATAAATGCTGATGATTATTAAAGCTGCCCTTCTCCCTACCAAAAGCTCCTTGTGGAAGGTAATGAAGTAATAAGGCTTATTTTACAGACAAGAAAGCCTATATGTAATATCTTTGAATAAGTTGTTTCACCTATTCTCAGTGGTCAGATTTGAGGGCCATGAGAGGAAGAAGAAAGCAAGGTCTCTGCAATCCCCACTCTTATAAGAAAACAATACATTTGGTGTAAGAACAAGGATCACTCTCAGAGGGGAATTGTGGTGCTGGTGGCGGCTTACTTACAATACATCCCAAGGAGAGGTGGAACGGTTCTTGTAATTGGGGGACATCTTTGAGCCTGGGTTCCTGTTAATGATATTCATGTTGATCCTCATATTCTGATAAGAATCATTCCTTTCAGCTTTGGGACAGCCAGATCTCTTTGGCATGGAGACTCCTGTTTTCATCATGACTGCCAGAATCAGCAACAGCAGGAGTGACTTGAACTGGAGGAGAAAAAGGGAGAAAAGTGTGAGGAAGAAGGGGTAAATAAATGATCTGGTTGACTAGTATACTCATGATCATGTTCCTATGGGATGTTCAATCCCACAGGAAGAGTTACAAAAAGTTTTCAGATAAGTGAGGAAACAAATAAAAACCAAATCTACCACCATACAATTTAAGGGAACACAGACTTTCCTTCCATATTTTCTATACTCCTAGAGATGATGAAAGTATTTGTTGGTAGTCTAAAGAATAGCACAATGACTAAACAGCCTATTTTTTTGATTTTAAGTGGAATTCTTGCTTGCTTATAGAATGTATTCTTATTCAGTTACTGAGTTGGGGGTGGTGGTGTCTGTGTTAATTTGAGTGGCTGATGTATATTGTCAAATGCATAATAGAGTCATAGCTTCTGGCTTCACTTTTTTAGAGGAAAGCAAAAGCCTGGGGAAGTGAGATCAAAGTAAGGCAATATGGTACAGTGAGAAGAGAAAGATTCAAAATCTTATCTCTTAACGTTTACTATCTCTATGGCTTTCCACAGCCACTAACTACCCTTTCCTGTGTCTCAGTTTCTTCATCTGTAAAAGGAGGTTAGGCTAAATAGCATATAGAATTCCTGTCAGATCTAGATCTGTGATCCATTTACTCAACATTAAGCTGAGGCTATACCTATATTACTTTTCACCACAACCTACTGAAAGGAGAAAATGTCATTTTTGACATGGAAATACTGAACAATTGGATTAACTGAATTAATTGGACTAGCTTGCTATTGAGATGTTACAAAGATGAGGTTCAGACTAGATGTATATCAATAAAACCTCCAAAACCTTTAAACTCAATAAAATATTAACAAATTACAAATTTTCCTTTATCTTGGTGATAAAGGTGATATCCTCATTATCAAATTACTTTTGAATAACAATAACTTGTGGTTACACATATTACAGTTTAAGGTTTACAAAACTTTTTCTTTTCCATATCCTTTTAGAAAGGATGTGTAATATTTGAGATAAGGACAACCAGGTTGAAAGGGATTAAGCAAATTTCCTGTGGTCCTCAGCTAGTTTATGTTGGAGCCTGATCTCCTCAAACCCAGGTCTTCTGACTTCAAGTCAGAATCTTTCACAGGGATTTCTCATTCTAAAAGGGAAATAACATGCATACAGTTTCACTGAGCAGGTATAAGTGAGGAGTTGAGCTCAAGAATCCTAAGTTGCATCTTGAAGGAAAATAAGGCTTTTGAGAAGGGGAAATGATGAGGAAGTCCTTTCCAGGCACAGGGAATAGTTTGGCCATTGCATGGAACCGGGCAATGGAGTATCAACTTAAGGGAACTAACACCCAATTAATTGAACACAGAATTTTGCCTAAATATTTGGAATTTGAATGAGTTCCATATGGGAACAACAGCTATATCCATCTTGTTAGAATACAAATGTTTGTTGTATCAATATGATGAAAGAGGACAGAAAGCACACTTGAAAGACCCATTTAAGATAGAATGACCCATTTTAAAGGCAAGTGCAGCCACAGATATATCATATTAAAATTCTCTCTACAACCTGAGAACAAGATACTGTGACATGATATGACACTCCCATGTGGTTTAACTTAGGCAAAAGTCTCTTTCAGTTTTAATCTAATTTTTCATGTTGATCATTATTTCATTCACATAGCATATAATCTTCCAAATCCCATTCAAAGTATAGATTATTCTCTTATCTCCCATAGATATTCTTGCATACCCAAGCCAGAAGTATTTTCTGGGTCTTTGGGAGCAAAGAAAGACATTCAGGTTGCTGTACTCACCACTGGCAATTTGCTCGGAGAAGACATGGTGGCTTCCCTTCCTTGATCTAGGATTGATGGGTATGTGTCTGCTGACAGGCTGATGATATGTGGTGCTGTCATTTCACCTTAGCTTTTTATAGCCTGTCACTCTTCATACCTGTCATTTGTGGTTAGGCTGACTTGACAGTTTAGTTCAGAAATTCCATTCTCTAAGGAGGTCAAATCGTATGATGGAAAGAAATAATGCACTATCTGCCCCGTAATACGTATAGTAACCAATATGATTATCATTTTGCAGAGCTGGATAGGACCATAGAAATCATTTATTCCAACCTCTTTTTTTGCATATGAGGAAAGCAAGATTAAGAGCAATAAAATAATACCTTGTAATTACAATGAACATTTTTATGTCACTTTAAAGTATATTATATGGTTTCCCTTTCATAGCCATGGTGAGTAGCTGGTGCAAATTTGGAAAGAGCCCAGGACTTGATATTAGGAGAGACCTGGATCTGAATTGTGGCTCTGACATTAACTTGCATTTTGATGTTGGGAAAATAAATTAATCTATTAAAGTCCTAATTTTTTTTTTCAAAAATGGGGATAATGATGTTTGGACTATACTCAGGATTCACTCGGTGTTGTTATGAAGGAAATGCCTTGTAGAGTTTAAAAGCTTATTTAAAATCTCTTTTCTAGGTAAGGTGGCTCAGAGCAAAGAATGGTTAAATTACTTAGGATTGTAGGATTAAGAACTAGAGGAAATTTTACACATAATCTGTTCCAATTCCCATAAATTATAGATTAGAAAAGACTTTCTGGATCAATATGCAGTATCTTTTAAATTAATTAATTAATTAATTAAACTTAGTTTGCTCTCTTCTAATGGATATGACAGAGTTAGCTAGGTGGCACAATGAATAGAGCACTGTGCTTGAAGTCAGGAAGACAAATTTGGCCCCAGACGTTTATTAGCTATGTGACAGTGGGCAAGTCCCTTAACTCTGCTTGCCTACTGGAGAAAGAAATGGAAAACCATTCCAATATCTTTGGTAAAAAAATCCCAATGGACAAATATGGTTCATGGGTTCACAGAGAGTCAGGAACAATAACAAAATGCATATTATACATTTTTAGTCATTGACTAATTTTTTAAAATGCTGCTAATTATTTAACTTGCCCTATGGTATACCAATAAATTGGTATAAATATATAAAGAGAATTAGCACAGCAGATGGACTGTGGACATTTAAGTCAAGAAAACCAAAGTTTAGATACTGCCTCACATAGATTCTGATTGTATTACTGTGGGTAAGTCAATCAAAATTTCAGTGCCCCAGGTAATTCTTTTAAGATTACATGGACTTAGAGCTAATGTCCATCCATTATAAAGGTTGAAAGAATTTCCTTATTGAATTTTGTATATCAAAGAAATTATAGATGTAACAAAAAAGGGGAAGGTATTCATTTTCTATGTACATGCATAGACATTACTAAAATCTGAAATCTATCCACCACTCAGAATATCCTTCAATGCTTCACTATAGTGTAAAGAATTCCCTGAAGGCTTTTGAAAGTCAGTTCCATTAGAATGCTAGCATGTCTGGCATGTCTGAGAGATCTGGAAAGTCTTCTTTTCCAGCATGCAGACTTTTTCAGCTACCAGAACTTTCAAAGACTACCTACTAGGGATTTATGCCTACTTACATAGAGAGTTTGTAATACACACAGAAACATACACACACATACATATACACACAGTAACAGAATTAAAGATCTTTTAAATATTTGAAAGGATTCACTTTTCCCCTCCTATCACACGGGGAGAATAAAATTAGTATGCCATGTATGTTATGCAAGATCAGTTGAAAGACCACTGGATTTGAAATCAAGAGACCTGACTTTTAAACTATGACTCTGTACTTTATTGCCTAAATGATCCTGGGCTGTTAAGATTCTTACAAAGTGATGTCAGTTGTCTAATTTAGCATGGTACTTAACAAGTTCTCTAGCTTACTAATGTATTTAATACTCATTGGTGTTCTATAAGATTCACAAGTCCAGGAGATTCACAAGTCCAGGAGATTCACAAGTTCAGTGGAGGAGATTCAGCTCCCACAATCCCACTCTCAGAGGAGGAGTCAACCTTTGAGTTCACACCTTTAAGAGATCATATATAAGGAGCTCCGACCAGCCAACTACAGACTTTTGGGAGATTGAGAAGCCAGGATTCAGTTGGGCAGAACAAAGGATTCAGAGAGAGCTGGAGGCTGAAGCTGGGAGAGGCAAAAGGACTAGCAACAGGAGCTCTTGGAACCAAGGAGAGAGATAGACCTCTAAGAAAGCTAACTGGGCTATTTGGAAGGAGACAATAAAGGATCTGAACTTTTAACTCCTGACTGAATTTGAGGTGATTATTGATCTGAACTGAAATTAAGGCTGCCTCCAGAAGCTCCTCAAGAAACCTGCACCCAGAGAACATTATTACATTTGAGAAAAGAGAATATTACACTGGGCAAATCACCTTCTGGGGCCCTAAATTACTTACATGTAAAATCAACACATTAGATTAGATAATTTCTCCAATCACTTTCAGCTCTAAATCTTTCTTGATCTTGGTGATCCCAACCTGATTCTTCATCATATAAATTTCTAAAATTTCAACAAACTACATAGTATATGGGTTCTTCATAATCTTCTAGAGATGCTCCTTCCTTCCCAACCTTGACTAAAATATGAAGTTCATGAAGGAGAATGCTATGAAATAAGACTGGCAAAGCAGGTGGGAGCCAGATTGCATGAGACTTTAAGTGCTGGGATGAGGAGTTTATATTTACTCTTGGATAGAATGGGGTGCCTTGAAGATTTTTGATTAGGAGTATTGATACTTATCTTAGAAAGATTATAGTATTAGTTATGTAAAGGATGAATTGGAGAAGTGAGAGATTGAAAGTTGGGAGTCAAATTAGGAGGTTATTACAGGACATGAGGAAGGGAGACAAAATGTAGTTCAGGTGAGAGGTGATAACAGCCTTAACTAGTGTGTGGTCATGTGAGTGGAGAGAAAGAGAAGGATGTCAGAGAGGTTGTAGGGGAAGACTCAACCAAGCCTGGCAACTCACTGGATGAGGTGGGCTGTGAGAGAGGAAATAATCAAGAATAGTTATAAATATATGGAATATATGGAAATATATGGAAGGAAGGATGGTGATGTTTTCAACAGAGATCAGGGATTCTTAAGAAGGAATAAATTTAAAAGGAAAGTTAAGAAGTTCTGTTTTGCATATGCTATCCCAGTCCCTCAGACTTACAACCCAGGTGATAGCTTTACCTCCCCAATATCTGTCCCTCTTTCTCCCCAGATCCAAGTTGCTGCCAGTTTTACCTTTATAACATTTCTTGAATTCAACTCCGTCTCTCCTCTAACATTGTCACAAGCCTGGTGGGCTTGTCTCTCCCCACTCCAATCCATTTTCCAATCAGCCATCAAAGTGGTCATCCTAAAGTGTAATCCTGGTCACATCACCTCCCTACTCAGTAAACTCTAGTGGCTCCCTATTACCTCCCTGATCAAATATAAAGTCTTCCATTTAGTGTCCAAAATTGTACAAAGCAGTTTTTAATAACGTACTCTTTCCTATCTTTCCAGGCTTCTTATAGATTATTTTTTGATATTCTTTGATAAGTGACTCTGGCTTCCTTGCTGTTCCACAAATTAAAAAACTCCATATTCACATATCTAGGTGCTTTTTTCTGGCTGTCCTCTATCCGTAGGGGACTGTCTCCCATATTTTCTCTTCTCTGTCTACTAACTTCCCTCAAGTCCCAGCTAAAATCTCATTGGGGAAGCTTTCCCCCAATCTTTCTAAGTGTCTTCCTTCTGTTAATTATTTCCTATTTATCCTGTATATAGTTTATGTATACATCTTTGTTGTCTCCTCCATTAGATTGTAAGTTTATTGAGAGCAGAGACTATCTCTTGTCTCTTTTAAAATTCTTAGCACTTAGCACAGTGCCTGGCATATAGTAAATGTTTAATTGATAACTTAATTTGATATTATGAATTTGAAATGCTTATGGTCCTTAAAATAGGAGATTAATGTTATGTGACTGGTATTTAGAAAAAAAATTAGAGGTTGGATATATCAAGACTTGGGAATTCTTTGACTAGAGTGAAGAGGGCTCACAATTGAGCCTTGTGGAACATTCAGGAAAAGAGGGATGTTTATCTAGCAAAAAAAAATAAGGAGTGAACAAATAATTAGGAGAAGAGTCAAGACAGAATGAATGGAAACACTGAAATCAAGAGAAGAAAAAATTTAGGAGAAAAGATTTTTATCATTCTCAAAAACTGCAGTTAGAGGTCAAGAAACACAAGGACTGAGAAAAAGTAATTGAATTTAATAGTTAAGGTATTGTCCATCTTAGGTGACCTGAGCATATCTCATAGCCTCATCAAGAGTTAATAAGCCAAGGAGCCCAGTTCATTCTTGCTTTCTCCCTTTTAACCTATATGGACACATTCTCCTTTTATTTTTGTTTTCATGCATAATGCTGCTGTGAAACTAATTTCCTTTGTATAGTAGTTTCCTAAAATTCAGTCATTAATTTACTATGATTACTAATTTAATAATCAGACACTTTTAAACATTCTTTAAAAGTTGCTGACATTATTCCAAAAAAAGGAAAAAGAAAGTTCTGTCACATCTTTTGCCAAAAAATCCATCATCTTCTATGACTTAGATGGCTCAAGAAGGAGTTTTCAGATCCTTCTGGAGAACTTCATAAAGCAGGCAGGATTGAATGCTTCTATCTTCCTACTATCAAAATAATGGTTTTGAAAATAGGTGGCTTATCAGGCCTCCCCCATCCTCTACCATCCCACCTCTCCAAAAAGAAATAATAGATCTTTTTAATAATAGCTTTTTATTTTCAACATTTCAGTTTTTAACATTCATCCTTGCAAAACCTTGTGTTCCAAAATTTTCTCCTTTCCTTCCCCCCACTCCCTTCCTCTAGATAGCAAGTGATGCAATATATGTTAAATATAAGCAATTTATCTAAACATATTTCCACATTTATCATATTACACAAGAAAAAACAGATCAAAGAGAAAAAAATGAAAAAGAAAAAAAAACCAAGCAAACAATAAAAAGGTGAAAATACTATGTTGTGATCCACATTCAGTCCCTATAGTCCTCTTTCAGGATGCAGATGGCTCTCTCCATCACAAACCTATTGGAATTGGCCAAAATCGCTTCAAATAATAGATCTTTTATGGATCAAGGTGGCCTTTAAAATGTTTTTAATCAGCTGCTTTCATTTTAGGGGATAAAGATTCTTAGCTATTTAATCTTGTAATTAAGATCTTTGTGGTTCTGTGGTTTGAGAACTCCTTAAGCAGTTCAAAAAGGAGGCTTCTATTGTTGCTGGTTCCTGCTTAATCTCTTTGGCATAGAAAGCTGATTATTTACTTTCAGTCAATTTTTCACCCAAAATTCTAACCCTGAACATCCAGTTTGGCAGTCAACAATCATTTAGTTCTCTGGTTTCTTGATGGAATTATTTTATAGTTGCTCATTTCTAGATATCTAGAATATCTAGAAAATTTTCTCTACCAGGCACAAAACAATTAAATAAAATCACTGGCAGAGGACAGTGGATATGGAAGGGATATTGGCTACTGAGAACAGAATATGAATGCTATGAGAGGAGAGCAGTTCCTGACTTCTATCCCTGGAAAAATTGGGGCTGAAGTGGGTACCTGGATTCTAGGAGTTCCTGCCTGTGAGCAATTTCTCTGAATAGCAGCACCTAGAGATTCAAGGTGATGGTGGTGATGGGGGGGGGGGGAATGGGAGATGCCAAAGGAAGAAAGTCACTTGTTATGGGACAAAACCCATGGTAAGGTGAAGAATTAGAATAATCTATACTATGAGGGCATTTGTAATTTCTAATGTGAAGCCATTTGGGAATCATTTTCTAGATTATTTATTTTCAAAACCTCCTAATTATATTAATGCTTGCTAAGGTTGGGATTGAGGTATTCACTTTACTCCCTTTTTTGTTAAGGTTTTTTCTTTTTCCATTTTTGACCTTTGATACATTCTTTCTCTCTAAAACTGGCCCATGGGGTTCCTTTCTCAGCTTTGCTTTTTGGTGAACTTTTGTTCAAGTTATGGCTATGTGACACAGTAAATAGTTTTGGACTTGACTTAGGAAGCCATGAGTTCAAATCCTGTTTTGGATACTATTTATTAGCTCTGTGATCCTGAACAAATAACTTCTTTTGGCCTGCTTCCTCATTTGTAGAATGAAATAATAATAGCATCTTCCTCACAGGTGCTGATGTAAGGATCAAATAAGACAGCATGTATTATGTGTTTTGAAATCCATAAAGGGACATCTAAATATTAACTTTACATAAGTTTGATCATCTGCCATGTGGGTAAAATAGATAATTTTAAAAATTATGGTAGCTGTCTAATTCAATCAATTAATAATCATGTATTAAGTGTCTAATATGTGCTGGAAAATAGGTCAAATAGTGGCTTATATAGACCAAACTTCCATCTATGAAAAGGATATCTTCTTTGCCCAAAAAATTGCTGTAAAAAGTGTCAGAAGCATTGCCTGGAAGGAGATTTGCTTATATGAGAAGGAAGACACATCAAATTAGAATAATGTACCACAGTCAGTGAATGTGTTTCACCAATCCCTGCAAGTATTAACCTCATGGAAACTAACCACGTTACTCTAGCAGTTGGGTATTCTCTTTCCTCTTTTACTGAAATGTTGTTTTAAAGTGGGTCAGATTGCAAATCTCCGTTTTGTTGGGGTGACATTGAGTTAGGTGATGCTAATTTGGCTGACACTAGGTTGGATGACGTTATGTTGGGTACCGCCAACAGACAGTTGCTGACCCTCGTGGAATCAAGGTCAGTGAGGGACTAAAATCTGAACGGATGCCACCCAAAGGCAGGGTCTAAAATTAAAAGCGGGGAGACTAAACTACCAAATGATAGGCTTTGTGGTTTGTGCAATAAGTCATGTAGCTTCATTTCTTTCTTTCTTTCTTTTTTTTTTTTAGTATTTTTAAAAGTAATGAAGATTTAGGGAACCACAGAATATACTTAAAAGGAAAATCTCAATAGCTGGAACAATTTACTAATGATTTTTCTCCAGTCAGCTGTGGACTTAGAATTGTAAGTGTTGACTGTTGCTGGAATCTTAGTTCCTGAGATACCTTATATGGGTGGGGAAATTTGACTATAACTAAGTGCTGAACTTTTATCCCAATTTCCTCAGACCACAAAGAGGTAGATAGAGAGAGAACAAGATGTATATGCTCAAATAATGAGTGGGGTGACCTTCATGAAGTCATAATACCAAGATGTTTATTTTTCCTTTCTTCCTTATTTTTTAATGAAACTTTTTATTTTCAATAATTTTTTACCATTAACTCTTACAAAACCTCATGTTCCAATTGCCCTCCCTTCCCTTTACCACTTTTTCTAGATTGTAAGTAATCCAATATATGTTAAAGATAAAGATATGTTTTACATATGTAAAATATATGTAAATCCAATATAGGCATACGTATTTATACAATTATCTTGCTGCACAAGAAAAATCATATCAAAAAGGAAAAAAAAAGAGAAAGAAAATAAAGTTCAAGCAAACAACAACAAAAAAAGTGAAAATTATATGTTATAATCCACACTCAATTCCCACAGACCTCTCTCTGGCTCTCATCATCATAAGATCATTGGAACTGGCCTGAATCATCTCACTACTGAGAAGAGTCATGTCCATCAGAATTGATCATCATATAATTTTGCTGTATAATGATCTCCTGGTGTTCATTTCACTCAGCATCAGTTCATGTAAGCCTCTCCAGGTCTCTCTGAAATCATCCTGCTGATCTTTTCTTATACAACAATAATATTCCATAATATTCATATTCCATAATTTATTCAGCCATTCTCCAACTAAAGGGCATATATTCAGTTTGCAGTTTCTTGCCACTACAAAAAGGGCTTCCACAAATATTTTTGCACGTGTTTTCCCTTCCCCCCCTTTTAAGATCTCTTGGTGATATAAACCTAGTAGAATCAAAGGGTATGCACAGTTTGATAACTCTTTTGAGCATAGTTCCAAATTGCTCTCCAGAATGGTTGAATCAGTTCACAGTTCCACCAAGAATGTATTAGTGTCTGAGTTTCTCCACATTCCCTCCATTTGTCGTTATCTTTTCCTGTTATTTTAGCCAATCCGAGAGGTGTGTAATGGTATCTCAAAGTTGTCTTAATTTTCATTTCTCTGATTAATGATGATTTAGAGCACGTTTTCATATGAGTAGAAATGATTTCAATTTCTTCAACTGAAAATTGTCTGTTCATATCCTTTGATCATTTATCAATTGGAGAATGGCTTGAATTCTTATAAATTTCCATCAATTCTCTATATATTTTAGAAATGAGACCTTTATCAGAACCTTTGAATGTAAAAATGTTTTCCTAATTTATTGCTTCCCTTTTAATCTTGTCTGCATTAGTTTTGTTTGTACAAAAACTTTTAGCTTAATGTAATCAACATTATCTATTTGGTGCTCAATAATGAGCTCCAGTTATTCTTTGGTTACAAATTCCTTCCTTCTCCACAGATCTGAGAGATAAACTGTTCTATGTTCTTTTAATTTGCTAATAGTATCACTCTTTACGTCTAAATCACGAACCTATTTTGACCTTATCTTAGTATATAATGTTAGGTGTGGGCAAATGCCTAGTTTCTGCCATATTAGTTCCTAATTTTCCCACAGTTCTTGGAAAATAGTGAGTTTTTAATCCCAAAAGCTGGAGTCTTTTTGGGTTTGTCAAACACTATATTACTATAATCAGACTATAGTCAAACATATGGTTTTAGGTCTGGTACAGCTAGGTCCCTTTCATTTGCATTTTTTTCATTAATTCCCTTGAAATTCTTGACCTTTTCTTCTTCCAGATAGACTTTGTTATGATTTTTTTCTAGCTTTGTAAAATAATTTCTTGGGGGAGTTTGATTGGTATATCACTAAACAAGTAGATTAATATAGGTAATATTGTTGCTCAGCCTACCCAAGAGCACTTGGTATTTTTCCAATTGTTAAGATTTGACTTTATTTGTGTGAAAAATATTTTATACTTGTGTTCATATAGATCTTGACTTTGCCTTGGCAGGCAGACTCCCAAATATTTTATATTATCAACAGTTATTTTAAATGGAATTTCTCTTTGTATTTCTTGCTGCTAGATTTTGTTGGTAATATTTAAAAAATGCTGATGATTTATGTGGATTTATTTTGTATTCTGCAACTTTGCTAAAGTTGTAGATTCTTTCTAGTAACTTTTTAATTGATTCCCTAGGGTTCTCTAAGTATACCATCATATCATTGGTATTTGGTTTCCTCATTACCTACTCTAATTCCTTTAATCTTTTTTTCTTCTCTTATTGCCAAAGCTAACATTTCTAATACAATATTGAATAGTAATCGTGATAGTGGGCAACCTTGCTTCACCCCTGATCTTATTGGGAATAGTTTTAGTTTGTCTCCATTACATATGATGCTTGCTTATGGTTTTAAATAAATGTTACTGATCATTTTAAGGAAAAGTCCATTTATTCTTATACTCTCCACTGTTTTTAATAGGAATGGGTGCTGGATTTTATGAAAAAACTTTTTTTGGATCTATTGAGATCATCATATGATTTTTGTTTAATACCAAGATATTTAATAATGATGGTAATAATAGCATAATAATAATTGTTTTTAGTGTTGTAAAATGCTTTATAAAAGTTATCTAATTTGATTCTCATCATCCCCATATTAAAGATAACCATTAAATATATCAGGCAGAATTTGAACTCAGGTCTTCCTGACTCCATTCCAATGACTGACTCCATTCTACGTCCAACAGAAAATGCCACATTCTCCATCTGTTGCATCCACCTCTCTATTGAGATGATGATGTTTCTTGGTTCAGTGGATAGATGCCAGATATGGACCTAGCTGAAATTTAAATTCAGCTATGATTAAGGTGAAATTACTTGGCAGCAGAGTATAAGATAGATAGTTAAAGACTAAGTAGGAAGACTAATTAATAGATTGCTGTTATATGTAGGTGAGAAATGATAATAAGGATGTCAACTGAACTCTGGGAGTAGAGTGAAGATGCAAGAATGTAGTGGAGGTAGATTGGCAAATGATTGACTATATGGGATAAGGGATGGTGAGAAGTTGAGGATATAATGCTGAGTTTATGTATCTGGGAAGCTGGAAGATGGTAGTGCCTTTGACAGAAATAAAGATATTTAGAAGAAGAGAGGAAGAGAGGAAGAGAAAGAGTTTACTTTTGGATATGTTGAGTTTGAAATGTTTTTGGGATATTTAGAAATGCCAAATAAACAATATGAACTTGAAGCTCAGATGAGATGCTGGATATAAAGAACTTTGAGTTAATTGCATAGAGATTATAGCTAAACCAATGGGAGATGATATTTCCCAGAGAGACTTTAAAAGGAGAAGATAAAAAGGTCTAGGAAAGAGCCTCAGGGCACACCTACAATTAGGCTGTGTGATACTGATAGTGTAGGGATTGTCCAAAGAGCACTTAGTACTTCTTGAAGGAGGTCTTGCTTGAGTCCTTTTCAGGTTTCTCAAAGTTATCCACCTTTCACCCAACTCTTCTCTCTGGGGCTTCATCCATGCATAATGGACACATCCTGATAAAACTGTCTCAGAAGGGTTAAATCAAGGTGAGGTTAAACCATAAGCTTCAAATCGATCAGTGAGTTAAGAGACTGTTAATACCAAACATGCAAAGGCTTCTCCTGGTAGAATGGATTGATGAGAACAGTTTTATTCCAACAGCCAAGAAGGTAGCTGAAGCAAAACCAATGAAATCCTCAGAGCTTAGTCAACTAGTATCAAAGATGCCAAGGTCAGCTAGTCTATCCTGGACCATCACCAATTATTCTGACTTTTGTTTTGACCCTGGAAGAGAGAATGAGGTTGATGAATTTGTGCAGTTCTACATTTAAATCTAAGTCATTTGCAACTCAAGATATAACTCTGTGCTGTCATTGGCCCTCTTTGAAAATCAGAGACAATGATAATGATGATAAACCAACAAATGAGATTGAGGAATGGTCAGACAAGCAAGAGAAGACTCAAAAGAAGATACTGTTACAGTAATACAGAAAGGAGAAATATATGGGAGTAAAGAGTGTTAACAGGTCAAATACAGCAAAGAAGTCAAGAAGGTTGAGAACCAAGAAAATAATCACCAGATTTGGTAATTAAGATATCATTGATAACTATGGAGAAGACATTTTCAATTGAATGATAAATTTTGAAACCATTAGGACTTAGAGGTAAGGAAGTGGATGTAGCAAGTGTAGATGACTTTTCCAAGAAGTTTGATTAAGAAAGGAGGAAAAATATAAAATGGCTGAGGAAGGAGGAGAGATTAAGAAAAAAGACTGAGGGGATGGTGGGTCTAATAAATATTTTTTAAAGGACTGAGGTGACTTTAGTAGTGACTTTGCTGGATGAAAGATCTAGAAATGTTCAATTTTCAAACAATTGAAATTTGACTTTGTAGGATCCCACCTTAGACATATTAGTGAACTATGGCTGCCATGTTCTTAGAATACTCCCTCTATGAAGAAGGCAGACGCACCATCATTGTCTTTCAGAACTGTTGGAGTTCTGCTCTGAGTTCATATATACCCTAGAAAGAGCTGTAACAAAGTACAAAGGTTTTTTATTTTTTTCTTTTTTTAAAATAAAAGTTGCTATGGAAGCATTAAAGCAAAATTTGGTGAAGCTAATATATGAAAGTGACAGACAGAGGGTTAATAACAGATCATGGAAACCCACAAGGCATCCGGATATGATGACTAAGCAGCAATCTGGTAAATAATGGGGAAGCTGACATTAGTTGATAGAGAGGAGAAAATAACCCAGTTTCTGACTTTAGCCTTGTTGACGAAAGGTCTGTAGCATCTAGCACAGGATTACACTGCTCATCTCTAGATTCCATTATTCATTTATTTATTCATCAAACATTTATTAAATACCGGCTGTGTGTGAGAAAGACATTGGCCTATACTGAATAAGTAAAAGCATGCTTAAGGTACTGTTTTTGTCCTGAAGATTTTATCTTCAGAGGACCTTCAATCATCATCTTCATTACTTAGTATCTATCAGCTGTCAGTAAGAAGCAGAAAATTGCAGAAAATACAAAAGATAATTTATTTGTTCTGAGGTAAAAATCTAAAGTGAGAATTAGTTTCATCTAACAATACATAATAACTTTGATCTCAGTGATAAACCTTGAATCCAAAGGCCTGAAGATGAAACCCTTTATTTCCTGCCAGAGAAGTGATGAACTTACAACATAGAAAGAGACAGATATTTTGTCCATGGCCATTGTAGGAATTTATTTTGCTAGACTATGCACATTTATGATGAGGTGATTATTTTTTCCTTCCTTTCCTTTCCCTTCCCTTGACTTCCTTTCCCTTCCCTGGGTGGGTGGGGGAAACAGGAGTTATATAATGGCATATAAAAATAAATAAATGAATTAAAAACAATTGCATTTGATCTCATCTCTTGTGGGCTTAATTAACATCGTTTTTGCAATTGGTTTGCACCCACACACACACACATATATATACACACATATGTATACACATACATATATACATACACATAAATTCAGTCTCTTCTGAATTTTAGTCCTGGATAATCAACTATCTGTTAGACAACTCTTACATCTCATACTAAACATACTCAAAACAAAATTGTTATTCTTCTCTTAAACACATAGACTTCTTCCTAACTTTCCTGTCTTGGTTGAGTATACCCCATCATTCCAGTCTTCCAGTTTTACAGCCTCAAATTCATTCTTGATTCTTATCATCTTTCATCCCATCTATCTAATCAGTTGCCAAGTCATACCTGCTCTCTCTCTCTCTCTCTCTCTCTCTCTCTCTCTCTCTCTCTCTCTCTCTCTCTCTCTCTCTCTTTCTCTCTCCCCATTTCTTCCTTTTTTCTTCTTCTTTTCATTTGTATGGCCACAGACATGCATCATTTTTCACCTGAACTATTGGAATAACTTCCTCATTAGTATCCCTGTCTCCAGTCTTTCCCCTTTTCAATTCATTTTCCAAATAATTGTCAAATTGATAGTCCCAAAGCAGAGATCCAATCACATCATTCTCTTGTTCAAGGAACTCCAGTGACTTCCAAGTCTTAGATCTAGGATAAAATGAAGACTTCCCCCTTTCCCAATATTATTTACTGTAATATAAATAAAGTATTCTGCAATTTTTAAAAAGGGTTTTAAAACTTCATAATTTGGCTCTAGTTAATCTTATTAGGACAATTGCACACTACTCTTCTTCACATATTCTATAAACTAATCAAACTTGGCTATTTAACTGTTCCATATAGATGAAATTCTATGTTGTACCTCTGAACGTTTATAGGAGACATCTGTCTCTCATGACCGGAATGTAGTCTCTCCACTTCTGACTCATAGAAATCCTAATTTCCTTCCAAGCTCAGATTGAGTACAATATTCTACAGGAAGCTCTTCCTGAAATTTATAGTATCTTCTTAGAATTTACTTTGTATAATTTTCTATATACATTTTTTCTTCTAATAAAGCAAAAAATTTTTTAAGATCAAGGACTGTTATATTTTTATCTTTGTCTTACTGGGACCTTACTCAGTAACTAGTCCATGGTAGACAATAAACTTCTAGCAATTGGGGGTTCCAGAAAGGCTTCATATAGAAGATAATACCTGAACTTCTTGTGGGAAGAAAGATAACAACTGGACCAATTGTAAGTTCCAAGAACAGTGTATTTGTGTACTTTAAGTCCTATATAACTTACAGTTTTGCCAGTTATGTTATTGTTGATCAGTAAATGTTTGTAAAATAAAGACAATTTTCATAGGATTCTAGAAAGGAGTAGACTGTGATGGGCTCTTTATTACCAATTACCAATTCTACCCACTACAGAACATCCTTAGGAGAATCACCAGACTAAGGAAAAAGGAAAAAAAATACTTATGGAAAAATTGAATATTTACTAGTGTAGCACACTTTCTGAGCAAAAGCATTCAGCGACTCCCTTCCTTTCCCCCACCCACAGGGGGCCCAAGATGAAAGTAGCATGATATGAAATTGTCCTGATTTTGCCTCCTCTCTAATCTAGTTTTTAATAGATGACCTAACTAACACAGATAGCAGGGAGGGAAGTTCTTTTCCTTCTGATCAAGCTAGGTAAAAGCCTAGACTATTGGTTCCCAATCTTTCCTTCCATTGTAGCAATATAGTCTGGGTATGTTTTCTTATAAGGAAAAAGAAGAGTAAGAGGGTGATTAGTTATACTGGACAGTGGTCCCCAAGCTTTTGGATTGAAACCTTTCCTGAATACTCCAGCTTCAAGTATCCGCCTCCATTAATCAGTTAGCAAGTATTAGTTTAAGTGCCTACTTTTTGCTAAGTACTGTGGTAATACTGAGGATAAAGGACATTACTGTCATTGCTTTCAGGACCTCACAGACTAATGCCAGAGACAACACATCAACAGCTATATACAAATAAGTCAAATAGCAGATAACTTGTAGATAATTAACTGAAAGAAAACATTAGAAATAAAGAGAATCAGGAAAGGCTTCTGGAGAAAAATGAGATTTTAGTTAACATTTAAAGGAATCCAGGAAATAGAAACGAGGAAAGAGAATATTCCAAGGAGGGATGTAGTCAGTGAAAATTCTCTGAGTTTGGGAATGATGGAGTTTTCTTCAAGGAACTGTCAGGAGTTCAGGGTATTGGATCTCTGAGTAGATGATGGGTAGGGGTTGAAGATAAGAATAAGGTAAAAGAAGATTGGATAGGTGTGGACTTGGAATGTCAAACAGGATTTTATATTTGATCCTGGAGGGATAGTGTGTAATAGACTTAGCTGAGTCGGGGTGGCATGGTGAGACATGTTTTAGGAAAATCATTTTTACAAGTGAGAGGAGGAGGGAAAAACTTGTGTCAAGCAGACTGACCAAGAGGCTATTATACTAATCTAGATGTGAGGTGATTATGGGAAGATACTCCACCGGAGTGGGAGCAATGTCAGGGCACCTAGATGGCACAATAGATAGAGTAATGGGTTTGGAATAAAGTAGACTAGAATTCAAATCCGACCTCTGGGTTGGTCCCTGGACAAGTCACTTAACTCTGTTTACCTCAGTTTCCTCATATATAAAATGAGTGGAAGAAGGAAATCGTAAACTATTTCAGTATCTTTGACAAAAAACCCCAAATGGGGTCATGAAGAGTTGAACATGACTGAAAAATGATTCAAAAGAGAGAGGTGGCAGTGTCAGAAGAGATGAAGAAGAGTAGACCAAAGATAGTAAGGAAGTAAAATTTACAGGTCTTGGCAACAGATACTATTAGGAAAAGAGAAAGTAAGATGAGACCCGGATTTCATGACTGACAGGATGACAGGTGCCTTCTAGAGTAACAGGGAAATTTGTAAGGAGGACACGGTTTACTGTTACCTTGTATTAGTTTTTTTCTCTAGTTATTTATGCATGTATTATCTCCTTGGATAGAATGTAAGCTTTTCAGGGGCAGAAATTTCTCCATTTTCATTTTTATATGTCTATCTTAATAAATTCTTATTAATTGAGTGAGAACCTTGAGTGGGAAGCTGAATCTCCTCTTCTGTCATTTACCCTATTAAAAGGCTTTGGACAATATATTCATCTTCTCTAGGTTTCAAATTCCTCATCTGTAAAATACGGGATTGGATCAAATGACTTCAAAGGTGCCTCCTAGTTCTAGATATATGATCCAACAATTCCTTAATGTCAAAATTTCTTGGATTCCCACATGATTAACAGTTATAATACGAGTATTTTATTTATTTATTTATTTATTGCTTTTTATTGTTTTCTTTTTTCTGGTTATACATGTGTATTAATTTTTTTCAATATACATTTCTTTATGAATCATGATGGGCAAGAAAATTCAGAACAAAAGGAAAAAACCATGAGAGAAAAAAAAAAGAAAAAGAAAAAAAAAGTGAACATGGCATATGATGACTTGCATTCATTCTCCATAGTTCTCTCTCTGGATACCGATGGTGTTTTCTTCCAAAGTTTATTAGCATTGCCTTGGATCACTGAACTGCTGAGAAGAACCAGATCTTCCATAGTTGCCCATTGCATAATATTGATGGTATTGTGCATACTGTATTCTTGGTGTTGTTTTGCTCAGCATCACTTCCAGATCAGTGTTTCTGGAGACGTGAGTCCCGCTTTTCATCTCTTAAGTGAGCTAGGAACAAGAGGGGAGAGACACTGAAACTCATGAAAATGGAGTCCACTTTATTGGTCATTCTTATACACTTATATACATAAATATACTTACATAATAGGCTCTACACAGCACTTGTGCAACTCAAGAATTTCTTTGTTCTATATTTGTGCCATGTAGCAATTCCTGCCTTATGTCTCTGGTTTATGTCAGGTAGTCTCTGTGAAGACCATATCAAATTTATGGTTCCAGGTACATCCTATTATTGTATATATTCATATACTTGTGCTAGCCTCTGGGAGTAAATAGTCGTCATGGAGAACCAATCCAAGCATGCCAGCAATTCTGGTAGAGGTTAGAGGGAAATACTGTGACCTCCCTGTAATCACTGCTTGTGATCCTCAACAAGTTCATGTAAATCTTTCCAGGCCTTTCTAAAATCAGATTGTTCCTAATTTTTTTATAGGACAATAATATTCTATTACTTTCACATACCATAACTTATTCAGCTATTCCCCAATGTAATATTAGTATTTATTGACTAAGAAAATATACATCAATAAAAAGCTGCAGTGAATTCAGGAAGTCTTCTTTTAAATGAACTTATTTTTAAAAATTACAATTGCAATTAGGGACATTGGGAAATTGTAGTTCTGCATAAATACTGATATTCCTTATTTTTTATTGTATGCTATTATATGTATTCTTACTGTATGTAGTATATGTATTCTTGCCATTCTATCATCACTGAGCATAATAATCACACATTTTTCTTTTTTTCTTTTTATTTCATTTATTTATTATTTTTTCTTTTTTAAAATAACTTTTTATTGACAGAACCCATGCCAGGGTAATTTTTTACAACATTATCCCTTGCACTCACTTCTGTTCCGATTTTTCCCCTCCCTCTCTCCATCCCCTCCCCCAGATGGCAAGCAGTCCTATATATGTTAAATAAGCCACAGTATATCCTAGATACAGAAAATAGAAATAACCCGGGAAGAAAAACAAAAATGCAAATGGTTTAGATTCATTTCCCAGTGTTCTTTCTTTGGATGTAGCTGCTTCTGTCCATCATTGATCAATTGAAACTGAGTTAGATCTCTTAATCACACATTTTTAACAACATACATTTGAACAGTACATTCTTTTAGATTTTGATTACAGGGAACTGGGATCTTTACTATGTATTGAATAGGGTTCATGCTTAGGTGGATACATAATAAAGAACATTTGAATGTGACCTTGGACACTGAGTCTCAATTTCCTCATCTGTAAAATGATGCTGTTGGATTATTCAATAAATATCTATCAACCACCTATTATGGGGAAAGCACTCTTGAACCTACTGGAATGAACCTGGCTGAGGCTCCTAGCTTATATGCTCTACACTGAGTATAAACCAATCATTATATCACTAGGAAACCATTATTTGTTGTAAGATTAAGTCAATCATACTGAATTTAGAGAACTATTAAGCATCATGCTAAACTAGATTGGCTCATCAACCATTGTCTCATCAATTCCACTTAGTACCTTGTAAGAATCCTTGTTTCAAGTTCAGAGTTCTGGCCCATAACAGATAAGTCCTAGGACATTCCCTGTGTCTTTACAAAGAAAAGAAATAATTTGTGTAGTACCACATAGATAGTATCAGAGGCATATTCCAGCTGATTTCACCTCCTGTGCTTCATTGCAGATGCCAGAGATGTTGTTCATTTGTTTCAATCATGTCTCAATCTTTGTGATCCCTTTTAAATTTTTCCTTGAAAAAACTGGAGTGGTTTGCCATTTCCTTTTCCAGCTCATTTTACAGCTGAGGAAACTGAGGCAAATAAGATTAAGTGACTTGCCCAGGGTCACACAGCTAGTAAGTGTCTGAAGTTAGATTTGAGCGCATGAAATGAATCTTTGTGATTCAAGCCCAGTGTTTTATCCACTGAATTAATACCTGATACAGTTACCAGAGAGATAAACACAGAAACTCCTCTCACAATTTTTATTCTCCCTGGAGGTGGGATTCAGTATGTTTATAGATAAATAAATACAAGGTAGTTTGAGCAGGGAGCAAGCATTAACAACTGAGGGGATCAGGGAAGATTTCATAGAGAGAAAATGTCAAAGTTTAGCTTCTAAGGAAGACAAAAACTTTAATTGGAACCATGGGAAAATGCTAGATATGAGTGAAAACATGTGGGTCTAAATCCCAGCTCTGTTACTTTCTACCTGTGTGATAGGGAGAGGGGGGAGCAAGTCATTTAATCTTTCTGGGCCCTAATTTTCCCATCAGTTAAATAAGAAAATTAGATTTGAACTCTAAGGACTCTTTTAACTCCAGATCTGGGATCCTATGGTTTTTACTCCCTGTTAAGCATCTTCATCTGGATCTTCCATCATTTCTCAGATTCAATCTGTCCAAAAGAAAGTTCCTTTCCCCTCCCATAAATCTGCTGTTCCTCCTAACACCTCTCTTTCTATTAAAGGCACTACAATCTTCCCAGACATCCAGGTTTATAACTTCAATTGTATTTTTTAAAGAAAAAATATTTTTAATTTATGGACTAAAACAAGCATTTCTATAACATAATACAATAAAAGATGATTACACATGAAATTGTACATCTACTACATACAACTTGCTATTCCTTTCAAAAATGCAACAAAATTATAATAATTTTAAAATAAATTAAAATTTTTTTATTTCCCTTCCCTGCCCCCCATTCCCGATCTTAGAGAAGGCTATCATTAGACACAAATAGATATGTGTGTGTGTATGTGTATATGTATGTGCCTATATAAGTGTATTATGTATGTATGTAAGATTATTTTATACATACTTCTATTAGTTTCTTCTCTGTATGCAGAAAGCTTCTTTATATAACCTTTATAATTAGTTTGGGTATTTTTAATAATCAAAATAGCTTATTTATTCAAAATCATTCTTAAAACAATATTACTATTACTGTACATAATGTTCTCTTGGTTTTGTTCATTTTATTCTTCATTATTTTGTGTATATCTGTACATGTTTTTCTAAAAATCATTGAGCTCATCACTTCGTATAGCAGAATAATATTCTATTACAGTATCATATATTCTTTTTTAAAAATTAAATTAAATTTAATTTTATAATAACTTTTTATTGACAGAACCCATGCCAAGGTAATTTTTTTTTACAACATTATCCCTTGCACTCACTTCTGTTCTGATTTTTCCCCTCTCTCCCTCCACCCCCTCCCCTAGATGGCAAGCAGTCCTATATATGTTAAATATGTTGCAGTATATCCTAGATACAATATATGTGTGTAGAGCCGAACAGTTCTCTTGTTGCACAGGGAGAATTGGATTCAGAAGGTAAAAATAACCCGGGAAGAAAAACAAAAATGCAAATAGTTTACATTCATTTCCCAGTGTTCTTTCTTTGGGTGTAGCTGCTTCTGTCCAGCATTTATCAATTGAAATGCATTAGGTCTCTTTGTCAAAGAAATCCACTTCCATCAGACTACATCCTCATACAGTATCGTTGCTGAAGTGTATAATGATCTCCTGGTTCTGCTCATTTCACTTAGCATCAGTTCATGTAAGTCTCGCCAGTCCTCTCTGTATTCATCCTGCTGGTCATTCCTTACAGAACAATAATATTCCATAACATTCATATACCACAATTTACTCAGCCATTCTCCAATTGATGGGCATCCATTCAATTTCCAGTTTCTAGCCACTACAAACAGGGCTGCCACAAACATTTTGGCACATCTGGGTCCCTTCCCCTTCTTTAGTATTTCTTTGGGATATAAGCCCAATAGAAACACTGCTGGATCAAAGGGTATGCACAGTTTGATAACTTTTTCGGCATAATTCAAGATTGCTCTCCAGAATGGTTGGATTCGTTCACAACTCCACCAACAATGCATCAGTGTCCCAGTTTTCCCGCATCCCCTCCAATATTCATCATTATTTTTTCCTGTCATTCTAGCCAATCTGACAGGTGTGTAGTGGTATCTCAGAGTTGTCTTAATTTGCATTTCTCTGATCAATAGTGATTTGGAACACTTTCATATGAGTGGTAATACTTTCAATTTTATCATCTGAAAATTGTCTGTTCATATCCTTTGACCATTTATCAATTGGAGAATGGCTTGATTTCTTATAAATTTGAGTCAGTTCTCTATATATTTTGGAAATGAGGCCTTTATCAGAACCTTTAACTGTGAAGATGTTTTTCCTAGTTTGTTGCTTCCCTTCTAATCTTGTTTGCATTAGTTTTGTTTGTACAAAGGCTTTTTAATTTGATATAATCAAAATTTTCTATTTTGTGATCAGTAATGGCCTCTAGTTCATCTTTGGTCACAAATTTCTCCTCCACAAGTCTGAGAGAAAAACTATCCTATGTTCCTCTAATTTATTTATAATCTTGTTCTTTACAGTATCATATATTTTTAATCTTAAACTACAGAATAGGGTGGAGCTGGGCAATTAGGGGAAAGTTGTAGATAGCCTCTTGGGTTCTCTAAGGTTGGGTAGAGATTAATTGTGTGAGCTCAAGAAAATCCCCTTACACTCATGTGCTTCAGTTTTCTTTGTAAAATGATGAGGTTGTATGCTGGATTCACCTTGTGCCAGTTCTCCAAAATCGATTGTTAAAATTTTCAAAGGTAGCTTTTTCACCTTGGAAATTAACAAATGCTACATATCAAGGTTTGAGTTATTGTTTGGCACTCTGGACTTTAAAAAGTGATGGAGAAAATATTAATAATAAAGATTACATTTTGAAGTGTATTATGAGTATATTTTCTTCTCTCTGTATTCTTCCCCTTCCAGCTCTATTTCCTATGTTCCTTCTATCCTATGATTGATCTCCTTTATCTTGTTCTTTCAGAAGCTGTTCAATTTCCCTTCCAATTCAGTATGCTCTGCTCAGGAGAGCAGGGAGAGATCTGGGCAATTTATGGAGATTCACAAATTGTCTTCTGGGACAGGTAAGTGGTACATAGGGCCAGTCCTAGAGTCAAGAAGACATCTCCCTGAGTTCAAATCTGACCTTAGACACTTACTAGTTGTATTGAGCTTCAATTTTCTCATCTGCAAAATGAGCTAGAGAAGAAAATAGCAAACCGTTCCAGCATTTTTGCCAAGAAAACCTCCAAAGGGGTCACAAAAAATTGAGCAGGATTTAGCTGCCATCACCACAAAGGAATTAATGAATAATGGGAGCTGATGACATCACAGTGGGACAGAATACAGAATGAGAAGAGAATTTAGGTGACCACATTAGGACTTGGCCAGAACATGCACACTTTGTGGGGCAGGTGATCTGTATGTTCCCTTCCAAGTATAAATCCCATGATCCCTGATTGCTGTTAATAATGTTTTAAATCAGTCAACTTTTGGATCGAGTCATGCTGTTAGGAACTGCTACCATCTAGTGGCAAGTTTTGAGCACAGACACACAATGTAAATTAGTTTTGGCTATTGTGATAGATATACCATAGCCTTAATAAATGATGAAAACAAAGGCTAAAACAAAAGAATTTTTTACTTGACTTTGAGATGTCTATTTTGCACAACTTATATGTTTTAATGAATGGAAAATGGAGTTTTATTATTATAGTTATATCAAGGGAACAAGCAAGTAAGTGAAAGAATAAGTTAAAAATTTGATGCAAGACTGTCAAAGCCAAGTGAAAGCAGAGGGCTCAGATGAATACACTGTTAATATTTGTTAGCATAGGTATACATAGACTGCTGGATCTTTTTCTAATGATACATCTTAGCTGATGCAATTGCCCCTGCACTGAAGCTATGCTCAATTCTGAGTTACAGAAGGCATTGATTGGTGAGCCCCTCAAATATTTGGGGGAGGGGAGAAACTGGGTTGCCTAAAGTGGGGCAAACTCACTCACCTTGGAAAATGGAGCAGATCAATGCTCCTGTGCTAGCAAGAATAGAACTGGGTTCAATAATAGCCTCTAAACATCAAGTGTAGGTGATTCTGTCTTTCTCTCACATACAACCCTTTTATTCTATCTTTTCAATGTACAAGTGTTATCTTATTTTTTTCTCCTACCTACATCACATTGGGAGAAAAAGAAAATCTTATAACAAATTTACACAGTAAAAACAAATTCCTGCATTTATTATAAAAAAACAATGTATGTGTCATTTTGTATCTGGACTTCAGGACCAAGATAGATAGCATTCATCTTTACTGGTCCTCTAATAATGTGGTTGATCACTTCGATGATTATAGTTCAGAGTCTTCCATTGGTTTTTTTCCTTCATAATTTATTGTATAAATTATTCTGTTGGCTCTGCTCACTCCATACTACATCAATTAATGTACTTACATCAATTAATGCAAGTCTTCCCAGGTTTCTCTGAATTCATCCCTTTAATCTCTGCTATAATTTCTGCATGGGATGTGTTTATTCCCTTAGAGTCGGACCTGTAAAATTTTAAATTAAAGTGTCTCTTTCTGGCCACCATTAACTTTTATTGCTGTTTCTCATAGTAGAATATAAGTTTCTTGAGGGGAAGGTCTGTCTTTGTTTTTATCTTTGTATACCCAGTTCTAGACAAATTGTAAATATTTAATAAATACTTTGTTTATTTATTTGTGATTACACTTTAGATCTCAGCATGACAAAGGCTAGTACATATAATGCTTGACATAAAGTTTAGAAGACTTCAGTTCAAAACCTTCCTCAGACAATAGCTGAGTGACCCTCCCCCCTCCACCTCACTCGCGAGCAAGTGATTTAATCTCTCAAACTCAATTTACAATTTCTGTAAAGTTGAGATAACAATAACACCTAATTCACAGAGATGTTTTGAAGATCAAATGAGATAACAAATGTAAAATGCTTTTCAAATCTCAAGGGGAGGTAGGGAAGGGGATTCAAGAAGGGGAAAGGGTGGTAGAAGAAAGAACATATTGAAGAAGGGAGTTGTTAGAAGGAAAACACTTTAGAGGAGAGATAAGATAAAAGGAGAGAAAAATAGAATAAATAGTTGAGAAATATAGTAACAATAGTAATTGTGAAAAGAATTTTGAATCAAGTTTCTCTTATGAAGGCCTCACTTCTCAAATATATAGGGAACTGAGTCAAATTTATTTTTTAAAATGAGCCAATTACCATTTGATAAATAATGAAAAGATATGCTCTATGCCCAAAGGGCTATAAAATCATGCATATTTTTTGACCTAACAACACCAGATTAGGCATGTATCCCAAAAGAGATTAAGAAGGAAAAGAACCTATATATGTACAAACATATTTATACCAGCTTTTTCCTCAAGGCAAAGAAGTGGAAATTGAGAGAATACCCATCAACTGGGGAATGGTTGAATAAATTGTGGCATGTGATCACTATTAAATCACTATTGATTATAAAGATACAAATTAGGAAAACTCTGAGGTGTCCACCCGTCTCAGATTGACTAAGATGACAGGACAGGATAATGATAAATATTGGAGGGAATGCTGTGGGAAACCTGGAACACTAATGTATTCTTGGTGGAGTTGTGAATTGATCCAACCATTCTGCAGAGCAATTTGGAACGATGCCCAAAGGGCTATCAAACTGTTCATACTCTTTGATTCAGTAGTGTCTCTGCTGGGTCTGTATCCCAAAGAGATCATAAAAAAGGAAAGTATCCACATGTGCAAAAATATTTGTAGCAGCCCTTTTTATAGTGGCAAAACTGGAAATTGAATGGATGGCCATCAATTGGGGAATAGCTGAATAAGTTATGGTTTATGAATGTTTAATAAATATTATTGTTTTATAAAAAATGATGAGCTAAATAAGCTAGAACTACTTACATGAACTGATGCTGAGTGAAGTGAGTAGAAGCAGAGAACTTTGTACATAGTAACAAGATTATGTAATGATCAACTCGTGATGGACTTGGCTCTTTTCAACAACAAGGTGATTCAAAGCAATTCCAAAAGATGTGTGATGGAAAGTGACATCCATCCCCAGAGAGAGGATTATGGAAACTGATTATTAACTAAAGCATAGTATTTTCATCTTTTTTTGGTATTTGCTTGTTTTTTTTCCCCCTCTCATGTTTCCTTTTTCTTTCACCTTTTGATCTGATTTTTCTTGTGCAGCATGACAAATAAAGAAACATGTTTAGAAGAATTGCATGTTTAACTTGTATTGGATTGCTTGTTTTCTATGGGAGGAGGTGGAGGAGAGGTAGGAAGAAAAATCTGGAAAGCAAGATTTTGCAAAGGTGAATGTTGAAAACTATCTTTGCATGTATTTGGAAAAATAAAAAGATATAAAAAAGAAATGATAAGCAGGATCCTCTGAGAAAAACCTGGAAAATCCTTCATGAGCTTCTGCAAAGAGAAATGTGCTGTATACAAAGTAATAGCAATGATCAGCTGTGAATGATTTCTATTCTCAGCAATACAATGATCCAAGACTAGGGCTGAAGAACTTATGATGAAAAAATACTATCCACACCCAGAGATTGTATCTAAATACAGATTGAATCATACTATTTCACTTCATTTTTCTTGAAGGTTTCTTTTTTGGGGAGGGGAAATCTATGTTTTCTTTTGCAGCATGATTTTTATAGAAATGTTTTGCTTGACTTTATATGTGCCTTCTCAGTGGGGGGCTGAGGGGAGAGAATCTGGACTCAAAGTTTTAAAAAATAAATGAAAGGAATTGTTTTAAATGCAACTGGAAAAATAAAACATTAAAAAGTATATAATTTGGGGCATCTAGGTGGTGTACAGTAGATAGAGCATTAGTCCTGAATTCAGGAGGATCTGAGTTCAAATATGATCTCAGACACTTAACACTTCCTAGCTGTGTGACCCTGGATAAGTCACTTAACCCCACTTGCCTCAGTTAAAAAAAAAAAAAGGATATAATTCCAATGTTACTTTTAAAGCTGTTCTTCTTATCTGTTCACTTAAACTTCCTTCTCTTCTGTGCCTTAAAAAAAACCTGTTTCAATGACTGTCACCATTGCTAACTCTCTCCTCCAATTAAAAACCAATGAAAAGAAGAAACACTCACTTATAACAAATAAACATAGGAAAACAACATTAACCTATTCAGTAGGTATGTCCACTAATGTGTGTTTCTTTCTTCACCTTGAGTCCATCATCTCTTTGTTAATAGGTAGATAGCATGCTTCATCATATATCCTTTGGAGACATATATACTTTGTCATTGTCTTGATCATAGTTCTTAAATCTTTCAATTTTTTAAAAAAAATAATGATTGTGTCCTTGTATAATCTGTTGTCTTGGTTCTGCTCACCTTATTGTGCCTCAATTCATACTATCCAAGATTCTTTTATTCAAGTCTCTTCTTATTTTTAATAATAATATTTCTTTACTTTCATATACCACAATCTGTTCATCCATTCCCCAATTGATGGACAACTCATTTTTAATTTTTACTTAAGTATTTTCTCTTTTTCACTCTCCTTCTAGGATCAGGACACACACACACACACACACATATATGTGTGTATATACATATTATACATATGCATACATATGTCATATGTTTATCATATATATGTATGTATGTATATATAATAAGCCTATATTCAACACTTGTAGCTATTTTTCCCTATTATCTTTCCTCTTAATTCTTTTTACTATCCCTGCTTGAAGTTGACATATTTGATATATTTATTGAATTTGATATATTTCTATACAAATTTCATCGTGGTTCAGCCTTCTTTTGTTCAGTTCAAGAAAAAGGAAGGTTCATCTAATGCCTGCATTTTCTAATCATCTTTAATGCCACAGTTTTTCATATGGTATCTTGTCCTTCCTAAGTCTTCTTTTAATAGAAACTTTGTGTAATATTTATAAGATCTTAGATTGAGAGCTGGATCTTAGAGCCCATGAAGATCAACTCTTTCATTTAAGAGATGAAGAAACTGAGTTCATAGAGCTAATGAATGTCTGAAGCAGGATTTAAACCCAGGTCTTGGATCCAAGTTCAATGTGTTATCTCAGAACTCCTTAAACTTTTCCACTCATCACCCCTTTTCACCCAAGAAATTTTTACACATCTGTGTATGTAGGTATATAAAATAAGTATATAAATCACACATTTATTCATAATAAATCATAATTTTGTGACTTCCACATTCAATTATGTGACCCCCATATGGGGTTGTGATCCATACTTTAAGAAGCTTTACTCTATCATTTCTAATTCCTTTACCATAACCAAAGCACCTTTCATTCCAATGTCAACTAGTCTAACTCTTTTCTTTCCCCACAAATAATAAACATTATGATTCTGTTTTTTTCTTGGAGTTTCTTGGAGTGCAGGGCATATACTAGAACTGTCAGGATATCTAGGCAAAACAGTATGCATATAAAATGAACTACTGAAATCCTTAGTTCAAGGGAACATTTGATGTTCATTGATGTCCAATTTAAAGAATGGATTTCTTTCTTCTTCAACTCTTTCAACCAAACCTCTCATTCTTTTGACCAACTTCTGCCTCTTGCAACCCTTATGCCTTTCCTTTATTGTGCTAACTATCATCACTTGTTCATTTTTTTTTTTCTGAAGCTCAATAGAATAAATTTATATTTTTAAAAATCTGACATTGCAAAGAAATATCTTCAAATATCTCTGGGATGCATACCTTCTTAAATATATTGCTTAAAAAGATTTTTTTTTACTTTTATTAGAGTAAAGGAATAGTCATCATCATCATGGCTAACATTTATATAGCTCTTATAATGTCAGGCTCTGTGCTAAGCAATTTATAATTTTTCTCATTTGATCCTCACAGGGGAAATTCCCATAAGGCTAAATTTGACATTGTCTTCTATCTGTCAAAATATATACAAGCTCATTCAGGTGTCTCTGTGGAAATAATGCAATATCTATTATGGTACACACTCTTAGTAACTTTGGGGCCTCTTTGGTCACTTTGGGGGTCTATAAGGACTTTGTAGTTTTGTAAAATTTGGAGTAAAGAAGGAGGACAAGAGATTTTAAAAATGGTAACATAAAACAAAACTTCACATAGTTTCCCATGCTTCTTTTTATTTTTGAGATTTTTGAAGAATAGACTGTTTCAAGTCACCAAAAACAGAAGATAATCTTGAAAGCCTATATTGAAACCTGGAAGAAACTTTAAAACCCAGCCAAGCCAACCCTTTCATTTCATAAATGATGAAAATGAGACTGAGAGATTAGAAATGATTTGTCTGGGGTCATAAAGCTAGTCAGTGTCAGAAGAACAGTTTAAATACAAATATTTCTGACTCTAAGCCCAGTATACTATCCATGATATCACATTACCTCCATCATAGAGTTTACATTGATGAGAACTTAGAAATTATGTCACTTATATTAAAGATGAAGTCATTGAAGCTTAGGGTAGTTAAATAACTTTTTAAAAGTTATACATTAATATATGTAAAACTAGGATTGGACCCAAATGTTCTCATACTAAATTCACTGTTTTTTCATCTCTTACTTTGAACATTGGTAAACTTAATCTAAATTGTATAGTATGTTAAAACATAACCTAGTAGCAGTAACAGTAGCAATAGTAGTGTAGTAGTAGCAGCTGCAGTAGTGCTAATAATAATAATAATAATAACCATAATAATAGTAGCAGCAGCAGCAGCAGTTGCAGTAGTAATAATAATAGTGTCTATAATAATAGTAGTAGTAATAGTAGCAGTAGCAGTAGAAATAATAATAGTAGCAGCAGTAGCAGTAATAATAATATTATTATCCATAATAATAGCAGTAGCAGCAGAAATAGCAAAAGTAATAATAATAGTAGCCATAATAAAAGTAATAGTAGCAGAAGTAGCAAGAGTAATAATAACAGTAGCCATAATAACAGTAGTAATAGCAGGAGCTCCACCAGCAGTGGCAGCAGCATACATAATAAAAAGCAGCTTTTCCTTACCTACCCCAACCTTTCTTTTCTATGTTCTATGATCTAACCAAACTTACCTTTTCTCTTTCTCTCACATAAACTTCCATCTTTCATTTCTGCAACTTTGCACCGACTTCTATTATGTCTAGAATGCAGTACCTCCTTACCTCCAATTGATAGATTCCATATTTTCTTCCAAATTCTACCCCAGCAATCCATTCTTACAAAAAAACCTTTCCTGGCAAAACTTTTTCCAGTCAAAATACCTGAACTGCTAGTGCTCTCTCTCCTAAGCAATACTGTATTTAATTACCTTGGATTTACATTGCATTCATTTTATAAATACTTATATGTTATTGTCCAATTGTTTCAGTTGTGTCTCTTTGTAAGCCCCCCCTTTTCTTTTTGGCAAAAGGTATTGTAGTTTCCTTCTCCAGCTCATTTTACAGGAGAGGAAACTGAGCTAAACAGAGTTAAATGACTTGCTCAGGATCATACAGCTAGTAATTGTTTGAGGCTGAATTTGAATTCATGTCTTTTTGACTCAAAATTCAGCTACCCATAAACTTATAAACACGTATATCCTTGATATATAAGCTCTGTCAGGAACAAGATTTGTTCATTTTTGTCATTGTACTCTCAGAATCTAGCACAATTCCTGTCACATGGAAGGATTTAAGATATATTCTTTAGATTTTTAAAATTTTGTTTCTTAATCTTTTTTATATCATAGGATCTTTTGGTAGGTAGTCTGGTAAAGCCTATGAACCCTTGTCACAACATTTTTAAATTATTAAAATAACATACACAAGATTATAAAAGAAGACAAATATGTTGACATTCAGTTATCATAATATATATATTTTAAAAATTTCAACAAGTTCATATGCCCTGGGATTCTAACCAGGTAAGAATGTCCTGGTTAGAATCTCTTATTCAAGCTCCTTCCAGGAAAATATTCTTTGAATGTTTGTGAATGTGAAGTCTCAATGGTCTTTCTCTTTCTTATTCACTCTCACTTGACTAAGATCTTGGGCTTAAGGATGGGAGGAGGATGCTACAAAAAGCTGATAGCAAAAATCAGTGTAATCATTTACTGGCAAAAGAGTGAAATGAATATAGAGATATTTACAGGATACATATGGTGTCAGAGGAGAGCCTGGCAGAAGCAAAGCCACATTTTCCCCAGAACTGCCTAACCTACATTCTTGAGGAAGAACTGTGGTGTGATGAGTAAAACCAGACCTGGGGCAGTATGACTTTCTTACTGAGCTAATCCCTCCCACAGTGGTCTTGTGGGAGAATCAAGGGACACTTGAATTCTGATTTCAGGATCATGCAGAATTACTATATTGCTTATTTTTTCTCTAGGATCTTCCTTCTGATATTGCTGATGTGTGAGAGAAGGATGATAGTGGTTAGATTCTAGTTTAAAACTGAATTGGTATCTTCATTGCTATCATATTCTTAAAGACCCAGGTTCCAAAAAATCTCTGTGAAATGGAGGGCAAGGATGAGATGAACCATGAAAAAAAGTGGTTTTTGTTTTTTGACTGCCTATGTTTGGGTATAAGCTATTGTCATGAGTATAATAATAACAGTAACCACACATTGCATTTATAGAGTGATTTAAGTGTACAATGTCCTTTATATACATTGTCATTTGAGAAATAGGTTATAGTAATGGAAAGATTACCCTTCAAAATCTTGAAGACAACTATAATCAAATCTTTTGACTAATTCTCCAGTCTCTTCAGTAAACAACTACTGCAACTATTACTACTACTACTACTACTACTACTACTACTACTACTACTACTACTATTAGTATTGCTTCTGCTGTTACTAATATTGCAACAACTACTGCTATTAGTACTATTCTTATGACTACTACTACTACTACTACTGCTTCTACCAGTATTATAATAACAAAAATAATTATAACTACTGCCACCACCACTACTACAACAACTACAACTACTACTTCTACTACCACTAATATTACTACTACTACTTCTGTTACTACTATTATATATATATATATATATATATATTTGCACTTCAAGATGTGATCTGCATCACAACTTTATGAAGCAGGTATTATTATTGTCCCCCATTTTATAGATGGGGAAATTGAAGCAAATAGAGAAATACTTCTCCAAGGCCATGTAGCTAGTAAGTATCTGAGATAAGATTAAAATTTAGGTCTTTCTGACTCCAAGTTCTACTTCCTATCCATTGTATTACCTAGATACCTTTACCAAGTCGATTATCCTCTCTGAATGTTCTTCAACTTGACCTTCCTATTATAGCAGACAGACTACAATTTCTGGCCTAAGACAGGAGAGAGCAAGACAACCTGTAAGTTATCCTTGTCCAGATGTTTGCTTGTTCACTACTTCAGTATGTTTGTGTGTCTGAGAGAAGTTTAGAGGGGGACAGAAGTGAAGAGAAGATTCGTATTACCAGCTGTTACAGGCATATAGAGGGGAGGACAGCCCTTAGCTGCAGGCAGATAATCCATCAGCTGCTACTGGGCAGGAATCTGGTAACAGCTGAAGAATACAAAAGCAGGGTAAAAAGAAGATTTGTCCTTGGAGCTGTGATATACCTTCTGCAAGGTTGTGAAGGAAGAGAACTAGATTGAAAGGGTACCTGTTATTAGAGATGTTATATGTAAAAAGAAAGATATGACCATCAAACACTGGAAGGACACCTTGGGTATCCCTCCTAAACTCAGGAAAGAAAATGTCAGGTTGTCACTAAATGATTCTATGCCATCTCTCACTTGCAATCTTTCTGGTTACCCACTTTGAAACACTATGAAGACTCAAGTCTACTCTTTCATGTTCTTTCCTGAGATGTAAGTAGAGATTTAGTTGAAAGGAGAGATTAAAACCCAAGAGAGCTGGTGACCCAAAAGATAAGAGTTCTGAACCTGGAATCAGTAAGACATGAATTAAAATCCAGCCTCAGATACTATCTGTGCGACCCTAGCAGAGTCACTTAACCTTTGCTTCAGTTTCCTTAATTATAGCACCTATTTAACTCTGAAGATCAAATAGGATAATATTTGTAAAGCACTTAGCATAATGCCTGGCACATAATAGGATCCATGTAAATGAGTATACCCTTCCCAATTACTATATTTAAGTAGATAAGTGGAATTGGTAGTCTGATGAATGTTATATTACTTCGATACTTTTGGAGTTATTAAAATTATGAGCAGAATTTCATTCATTGTGAATAACAAAAATTCCTTCAGGAGAACGTAGGAAAACAATTCATCAGAATTTCCCATTTGGTTGACAAAAACCACACTATACATTGTTTAAAAAGGCATCTTGGAAAGTTATAGAATTTTTGTTGGGGCATTTTTTTCCAGTGACTAAGTTAAGTGTTTTGGTTATAATTATATGAAATCTGTCTTATAGTAAGGAGTTTCATCATAATTCCTTCTTTATATATCTCCATTATTGCCTTTACCTCCATATCTATGTTTTGTGGATAGAACAATGGCCTAGGATATGATGGCTCAAATGTGTATTATAGTCATTAATAAATTTACCATTTGTGTTAGTCTAAGTCAATTTGATTTGTCACTATTGTTGCTGTTATTCTTGTAATTGTTTTCTTTAGGACTTGTAGTTGTTTTCTATAGGACTTGTGATTTTGTTAGTATGCTTGATTCTCCAATAATGTGCTGGCGAATATTTAACAACTGCTTTTTTTTCCTTAAAAAATTGTACTCATGACACATTTTTAAATTTAATCTGTTTTATTAACATTTTCTCCATCAATTTCTTATGTTTAGAAAATCAGTAAATTATGCCCTGAGCAATAGCATTTGTCCATTTCCAAGATATAAATGGTCATACTGAAAATCTGGCTCTCTTACTGAGCTGATTCCAGACACGTTCCTGGTAACTTTTGATGAGGGATCTTTTTATCAATACAGAGTTCTGCAACTTGATGCTTTAGAAAGTTGACTGGAGTATTGAAAAATTAAGTAACTTGCTAATATGTGACAGAAGTGAAACTTGAGCCCAAGTCTCTCTGATTTCAAGGTTTATTCCATATTATTTCTCAGTATTATTGTTATAGCATTTATAGATGTGTACATTCATGAAGATGATATACATGTAATACTAGTTCCCTTTTAATCCTAACTTACCATACTCTATTCTTCCCCTTTGCCCAGTAGAATGCAAGCTTTCTGAGAGCAGGAACATTACCTTTTAAATCTTCTTGTCCTCAGAACCTCCTTTGTGCAGAGTAGACAACTCAATGAATATTGAGTTGAATTGATATTATTTGATAGCACAATATTCAGAGAATATATATTCAAGTCCTGAATGTACTATATATAGCAGATATAAATTCTGTAACAATAATATTGAGAAATATAGTGGGTAAAAAGTTAACTTCAGAGTTATCTAGTTCTGAACTAGATGCTATTATTATATTAGATTATTATTAGATCATTTAGGACTTTAGAAATGGAAGGAACCTTAGTCATTTGGTCCAAAACTAATTTTATAAATAAAGAATCTGAGGCTCATTGAGATCAGGTGATTTGTCACAAGGTCACATAGCTAGTAGGTGATAAAGCTGGGTCTTTTAACTTTTAATACTTATCAGAGAGTTAACAGTACTTGTGTACTAGATATAATTGGTGAGCTTTATAAATTGATTTTATTGGTTTCCTACCCTCTCTCTTCTACCTAAAAATTCAAACCACTTTTCAATATGCTACACAGATCCAACCTACTCCATGAAACAGTTTCAATTATTCTAGCCTCCAATGATCCACCCTTCTTTAGATTTTTATTTTTCTCATTTTTGTCTTGACCCCAGATGGTCTCATATTATTATTTGACTGCTTACTTAACTGCTTCCCTATCTCTCCAGTTAGATTTCAAATTCATGAAAGACAGAATCACATACTATTTGCCTTTTTTCTTGTATTTCTCAATGCCTCTGGGATAGTGTCAATATAATAATAATTATTATTATAATATAAAACATAGTATATTTGTTATCTCAGACACTCAAAACATTGCTTTGAAGTAGGTGCTATTATTACCCCCATTTTTCATATGGGGAAACTGAGACTGTCTAGAGTTACATAGCTAATAAAAGTCTGAGGCAGAATTCAAATTTAGATCTTCCTGTCTCTGAGTCCAGCACTCTATGATATTGTGCTACTTAGCTGTCCATGATAGAGAAGCAACAAATAATTGTTCATGGGTTGATTGTACATACAGTATATAGATAAAATTTGTTAGTACTTAAGTATGAAGCTTCATTTGATGTTGTATTGACTCAGAATCCCTCTGTCCCTTCCTTCTTGGTAACTAGAGAAGATGCTGCTGAGATCAGGGCTCAATGGTTGAGATGAGTGAGCTTCTTCTCTTGCCTCCCAGTTCTGGGTGATGTCAGCCCTGCTGTAGCTGGTTGAAGGGGACCAAACCTCTCAGTCAGACGGACTTGGTTCCGTTTGACCAGCCAAAGCAAGGTGTAGCAACTTTGGAAGAGTGGCTCCAGCTCTTAAGGACTTCAGTTTGCCTTTAATTTCATTCCATTTTATCTGTAACACATGGAGAAGAGATCTTTTTATTTATTGATTGATTTATTACCATATCAATGACTTGAGTCCAATACATGAAGAAGAAATTTATTATATATTTATTACCATATCAATCCCTTGACTTCAAGAACTTGAAGTTCTTCCTTCTTTGCAACATGATTTATAACTAGGCAAGACTCTTGAGGAGAAGGTTGCTGGGAAAAAATGGTTCAATCTTTTTTTTCTTGTTGTTCAGGCATTTCAGTCATGTTCAACTTTCCATGACCACATTTGGGGTTTTCTTGGCACAGGTACTGCAAGGATTTGCCACTTTTTTCCAGTTCATTTTGTAGATGAGGAAATTGAGGCAAATAGGGTTAAATGACTTGTCCAGGGTCACACAGCTAGAAAATGACTGAGACCAAATTAGAACTCAGATGCTCCTGACTCCATGATCAATGCGCCATAACACAAATATTTTTTAATTCACCTACTCCATGTACATCACTGGGTTATGAAATTTAGATAAGGGATAATCTCTGTGTTGATGGTATTTAGAGGCATTGGGAATAAATATATGGATAGTGAGAGATATGTATTACTAGAGGTACACTAGAGTACACTAGAGAAAAACAAAATGCTGTAAAAGTGTGAGAAGGAAGGCCTTTAGTGACCAGGGAGATTAGAGAATCTTCTAGAACTCATTGAGGCTTTCAGGGTTTCATTTTACTCATCTCTAACAGGGCTTCTTAAACATTTTTCATTTGCAATCTCTTTTTACCAGAGAAAGTTTTATGTAACCCCAGGAATATAAGCATAAAAATATGTATACAAATTAAATATTTACTGATAATAAATCATAATTTCACAACTCTCACAATCAGTTATGTGACCCCCACATGGGGTCATAACTCACAGTTTAAGAATCTTTGATCTATAAAATATTTGTTTGAACTACGTGATCTCTAAGATCCTTTTCATTTCCAAATCAATGATGTTGTTATGATTCTGTCATCTTTAGAAAGATAGAGGAGCTATTACTTTGAGAAAGTTACTGACTTTGCAAAATGCATATAAACCTTTTTTTACTCTTTTTTTTTACTCCTGATTTTTTGGTCATTGGTCTTGCTATCCCCGACTTAGTCAATAAGCATTTATTAAGTACCTACTATGTGCCACATATGTGGCACATGTAAACAAACTGTCCCTACTTTCAGGAATGCACAGTCTAATGAGGAAGACAATATCAAAGAATTTTGTACAAACAAGAAATATTGCTAATATAAAATTGAATTATTCTCACAGGAAGGACAGTAACATTAAAGAGGACTGGGAAAGGTTTTTTGAAGAAGGATTTGATTTGATACTTGAAGGAAGCCAGGGGAATGAATCTAAGAGATAAAGAAGGGAGAGAGTGCACATGGGATAGTCAGTAAAAATGCAGAGAGGTTGGGAGAAGGAATCCTTCATGGAGCACATGATGAGGAATAAGATATAGGAAGGGATAGCTTATGGAGGGATTTACAAGTCAAATGAAGGACTTTGTATTTGATCTGGGAGACAAGAAGAAGCCACTGAAGTTTATTGAATGGAGAGGGATGAGTGACATAGTCAGATCTTTATTTTAAAAGATCAATTTTACAGCTAAGTGGAGAATAGATAGGAATGAGAAGAGACTTGAGATAGGGATACTAAACACAAAGTTATTGAAATAGTTTAAATATTAGGCGATGAAGGCTTGCATCAAGATAGTGCCAGTATCAGAGGAAAGTAGAGGACATATCCAAGAGGTAGAGATAACTAATTGGATATGGTTGGTGAAAAAGTGCAAGAATTTGAGGATGACATCAGATTGTAAATTTGGGTGACTGGGAGGATGAGGGTACTATTTATATGGAAGTTAGGAAGAAGGAAGGGTTTGGAGGAAAAGGTAATGGGCTCCATTTTGGACATGTTGCCTTTTAAATTTCTATGGGATATTAAGTATGGGATATTCAATAGAGTGTTGGATATATGAGAATAAAATGAAGAGAGAGGTTAAGACTGGACAGATAGATCTGAGAATCATCTTCAGATAGAGAGTAATTGAAGCTATTGAAGCTGATTCCCCAAGTGAATAATAAAGTGGGAAGAAAAAGAGAGGACTCAGAATAGAGCTTAGAGAGACATCCACAGATTAGTAGGTCTGCCTTTGAAGAAGATCTGGTGAAAGACATTGGGAAGAAATATTTATATAGGTGAGAAGAGAATCAGGAGAGAGCAGAGTCATGAAAACATATAGAGAAGAGAGTATCATGGAGAAGAGAATGAATGATTGACAGTGTCAAAGGCTGCACAGAAGTCAAGAAGGATAAGAATTGAGAAAAAGTCATTAGATTTTGAAATAAAGAGTTCATTGGTAACTTTGGAAAGCACAATGTCAGTTGAATGTTGAAATTGGAATCCAAACTGAAGAGAGTTAAGTAGAGAGCCAGAAGGAAGGAAGTGGTGACATCTATTTTAAGGCAGCCTTCTCAAGGAATATAGCTGCATAAGAGAAGATAACAGTACAATAGCTAGTGAAGGGGAAATAGAAGGAATGATCACGGAGGGATCCCCAATGCTTAGCACAGTTCCTGGCACATAGTAGCCACTTAATAAATGCAAGATGATTGAAACTAGGCAAGTTCACTGGATTCCTGTGGGATCATTGTAATTCATGATGTTATCGTTTACCCATCATCTGGATTTAGAAGTCTGTGAACCTGGACAAATCCTTTAACTATTGCCTGCCTCATTTTGTCAGTTGCAAAATGGAAGTTGTAATAGCACCTCTTTTCCAGGGTTGTTTTGAGAATCAAATAAGATAACATTGATGAAGTGCTTAGCATTTAATATACACTTGTTTCCTTTCCTTCATTTGACAGCCCCTTTTTCTCATGGTTAAATGCCAAGTTTTGCCAAATATCCAGACTCTCAGAGGTAGGGGGAATTTTGGAGAACACCTTTTCCCGCATATACCTGAACAAGAATCCCCTCACCAAATCCTGACAAGTGATCTGTCAGCCTTTGCTTGGAGACTTCCAGGGAAGGGGAAACTATTGCTTATTCAGGCAGCAGATTCCAGTCTGAGATGACCCCAATTGTCAGAAAGCCTATCCTTAACATCAAACCTATAAGATATAAAGTTATATCTTTGCCTACTCTTTCTCTTTTTTCCATCTGCAGTTAAAACAAGACATGTCTCTTCAACATGCTAGCCCTTTAATTACTTGAAGAACAATGTTGGTACCTAGGGCAAGCAACCAAAAAGTGTCTTGAAATCATCTTTTGGCAATCTGAGGTACAGCCATCTGAAGGAAGAAGTAAACCTTTCCATAGCTTCCAAGTTAAATCATTGTTGCTGGCCAAGTTTGAAAATCATTGCTTTTATGTCAGGAAATGAGAAAAACTCTGATCTTCCTTACCTCATTATAATTTTGCTTGAAGACAGTTATCAGATAACCCACTCAGATCAACTATGCAGGGGACAAAGAGGAAAGCCTTTGTATGATGTAGTGGAAAAAACAGTGACTCTAACCACAGGATCTGGTTCAAATACCACCACTGATATTTACTACTATATGTCTTTGTGCAAGCCATATAACAACCTTGGGCCTCAGGTTTCCTCATCTGTAAAATGAAGGGGTTCATCTGAGTTTCCTTTTAAATCTATGACCTAAGTTACCATTTGCCACCTGTGTAACATTGGAGAAGTCACTTAACTACTTTGGGATTTTGTTTATCTGTCAAATAAAGGTGTGTATTAGATGGGCTCTGATTTCCATTCTAATTCCAATCAGTGATCCTGGGATCCTATCTTTGGAAATGGGATGATTGCCAATGAGAAAATGGATGCCATTGTCCATCAGTGGCAACTCATTATCTGCTCCTTTTATTTGAAGGACTAAGGCACAAGAAATACAGAAAAGAAAGGACAATGACTAGTTATGAAGCTATTTTTAAAAAGAAATTTCCTAAGACATATACTAAAGTTGTGACTATTTGCTTAAAACCTGCTTTATTTACCCTTTAGAATGATCTCTGGAGGGTGACAGTCCCTCTTCTACTTGCATAACATCAATTTTTACCTCTTCCTTCCCTCCAAGTGCCTTTTTATTTGTTATATTAATCCTGGTCTTTAGAAATTCTTATAAAACATTAACTCAAAAAGAAGATTATGGGAAGGTCTTTTTAAATTATTAGCAATACATTTTTCCTGAGAGACTATGGGATATTTTTGGAAGAGTTTCCAGAATGATTATTATCATCTCGGGGACATCTCAGTGAAATATATATATGTATATATATATATATTTGCTGAGAGAATTGAGGTTAAGTGACTTGTCTTGGGTCACATAGCTAGGAAGTATTAAGTAGCTGAGGCCATATTTGAATTCAGGTCTTCCTAACTTCAGTGCTAGTATTTTATCCACTGCACCAACTAGCTGCCCCTGAAATATTTCTTTATATTTCTAGATTGGCAACTTATCTATAACTTCTAGACGCTTGCTTGGAGGTACTGAAAAGTGACCATTTAGCCAGTATGTGTCAGTGGTAAAACTTGAATACAAGTCCTAAGGAATCTACTATGTCACATTAAGGCTGTGAGATGTTCTATGCTTATTCCCCCTAGGTAGGGAGGATATACACCAATTCTGGATACTATTATTATGGTTCTGATATCATAGGAATTGATTCAACTTACTTTATCCAAAAATGGAGTAGACTGTCTTAGAAAGAAGTGAGATTTTCAAACAAAGGTCAATTAACCCCTTGCTAAGTGTTTTATAGAAGGGGTTCTGAGAGTTGAAGTAATAGGCAGTAGTCCTTTCTGACTCTAAAATTCTGTGATACTATAACTGTGATGCTGTATTAAATCTCAGCCCCTCTCACTCTATTCCTTCCCATTATTCACAATGTAATATGCATCATCTATAGTTTCTTTCCTCTTTATTTGTCTCTGTCTCTCCCTCTTTCTTTTTCTGTTTCTTCCCTTTCTCTTTCCTTTGTGAGTTTCTCCTGCACCATCTCCCACTCTGCCTTTTCATTTTCTTCTTTTTCCCATTTGTACATCTACCCACCCATTGGCTAAACTCTGATGACTTTTTTTTCTCCCCACTGTAATTGATTTAATTAGCAATTCCTTGTATAGGTTTTCTGGTTTTCTATTCCCACTTTCCTTCCTAAACATAAGGAAAAATTTCCATTGATTCTCAGATCAAATATTCACACATATTTGGAGTATTTAACCTAATCTGTTCTATTATAAAAGAAAGGGCTTCAGATGAGGCAAAGGGAGAGCCTCTTGTGCTCTTTACATACTTGCTACTAGATAGAGTGTATGTGGCATTGAGTACATTAGATTTGAGAAAAAACATCTGCTAGGAGAGTCTCCTGCTGCCAGATGGCTCTCAGTTGTACACTGAGCTCTGGCTTTTCCCTACTCATGCTTAGTGCTCTTGAAATACTAAATATGCAATTACTACTCATAGATGAGTCAAAGCCTATAGGTCCTCTGTGCTGAGATGCCCAAAGGGTGAACCAAGGGGAATATGTGAGTATGTCCCTGCACACAGACAGAATGGAATTGTTTCCAGTTGATAAATGATGACTAAAGGAAATCAGAACTGTTCCCACAGGATAATCAATCAGGGTAACACTCATCGGGCATTCTTATTTGTGTGCCAACCATATTGGGAGGCAGTGTGATATAGTGAGCAGAACTCCCACCACTGCCACTGATTTATGTTGCATTGAACAAGTGACTTAATCTACTTATTCTTCCTCGCTTTCTGTGTCTTTTAAATAGGGATGATAACAACTGTCTACCTGGTCATTTAAACACCTGGCTGCCTTCATTCTGAATACTTCTTCTCCTCTGGCCTGGAAATACCTTGGGCTCAGAAAAGCAAGCTGTTCCTTCATCCTGAGTAAAACCAAGCCCTCCATGCTTCTTCTGGGTTATTTACCTTCCATGGACACCAATCTATTTGCACTACAGAAACTAGACCTCTCTCTCTAGCACTACTTTCCAGCTCTCCTTTAGGTATTGTCTTCTCCCACAGGAGTATAAGATCCTTGAAAGCAAAGGTTGTTCCTCTTTTTATACACCCCTTTTTTTCTCTTTCTAAGTCTCTCTAATCCTCTTGCATATGTGTACAGACAAATATAAATTTGTTATGAAGATCAAATGAGATGATACATGTGAAAGAATTCTCAGAAGGATAAAGTTTTGGGATAAAGCATTTGTGTATTTTATGCAAGATTTGGGACATTTTGCCTTCTGTGTGTCACCATCCACAAGAGATCTTGAGCTTTTAGGTTAATACATCAGACTTAACATCACAAAATAAATACTTACATGGAAAGATGGAACTATATAGTAACTAAAGTAGCCCTCCTCACATCCTTCTTTTCTTAGTAGTGTAGTAGAAGGAACAATATCTTTGGAGGTCTGAAGACTTGGTGCTGCTACTTAATTATTACCTGTATGACTTAGTGCAATAGTACGAATGCTTACATGGACATCAGAGGACCCGCGTTCAAATCTTGCTTCTATTACTCTCTTTTTGATTTTTACAAGTCATTTAATATTTCTGGGTCTCAGTTTCCTCACCTGTAAAGTGAAAGAGGTGGACTAGATGGCCTCTGCTTTTCCTTCTAGCTCTATGATCCTAAGTCAAAAATTTAGCTATTCTCAGCCTTAGTTTTCTCATATTTAAAATGGGATTTCATTAGATGTTTTCTAAATAGTAACTGCTTTTGACTAATTGGTGCAGTGCATAGAGCTCCAGGCCTGGAGTCAGGAAGATCTGTTTCCAGATCTGTGTGATTCTGGTTAAATCATTTAACCCTGTTTGCCTCAGTTTTCTCATCTATAAAATGAGTTGGAGAAGGGAATAGTAAATTATTTTAATATCTTTGCCAAGAAAACTTCAAATGGGGTCAGAAAAAGTCAAAACAACAATAAATTACTTGTGAGACTCTAAGTAAGTTTCATTTAATGTGGCTAAAATTTGAAGTTCCAATCTGTTTGGAAGAAGTTTCTACATCAGTAGTTCTTCAGGCTGATATAAGACAAAATCATCAGACTTTTTCTAAGAGTCCTTTCAGATTTCCAGTCAATCAGCAAATCCTTACTAAGCAGGAATCATGTTGGATTGTGGGAATGCACATTTAAAAGTGATATAACCCCCTTTCTTGAAGAGTTTACCAATGTTATCCAATTCTAGGTGGGGAACCAGGATACTTGGTAGTCCCCAGTCTGTTACTTATATTAGCAAGTCATTGAATCTGTTTTTTCAAATGAAAAATAGATGAATTGTAGAAGCTGATCTTTGATGTCACTTTGTTTTGAATTTATTGTCTTAAGACTCTGAAAAGAAACTAAGACTGATGAAGAGAAGAACAAAATGTGGAAGAATTTAAATAGTCTGTTTTTCTGATGAGACACCTACTTGACCACAATTTCTTATCAATCATTTACCTAATTAGCATAGAAATTATGCATTGGACCTATCAGAAGGTAAACTTCCCGAAACCACACACTTCCTTACATTCCATAGCAGCATAATTCATATGGGGATATAAAGAAGCATGTTGCCTCAGAAAGCAGTCTCTCTCTGTGAAATGACATCTCTCCTCACCCCTAATCTCTACTCATCCTTCATAGCTCTGAATTTCATGAGTATTTCACCACATTTTTTTGCCTTATATTATGGAGTTATGGGAAGGAAAGTCCTATGATTTTTTTCTTGTGTCAAAATGGACAGCTAACAATGTGGAAACTCTTTTCAAATAGATTGGAACCTTGACTTAGTAGAAGATAAGTTATGTTTCAAGGAAAAGAAGTTAAGCAAAATTCTGAATTCCACAAGAAATGCATTGTTTAGTGGATTAATTATGTCTAACTCTGTGACCCCATTTGGTAAAAGATACTGGACTTGTTTGCCATTTCCTTCTCCATCTTATTTTACATTTGAGGAAACTGAGGCAAGCAGGGTTAAATGACTTGAGCAGATTCACAGAGCTATTTGAGAGTAAGTGGTCAATTATGGATGAAGCATATTCAATTTTAAAGTTAGGAAGACCTCACATTAAATTTGGCCTCAGACAACAACTAGCCATGTGGCTCTCAGTAAATCATTTTAACTTCTCTGGAGCTCAGCTTTCTCATCTGTAAAATGGGGAAAATAATAGTACTTATCTCATAGAGTTGTAAGGATTATGTGAGATAGAATACTTTGCAAACTGTTAAGTGCTATATATATCTGACCTATTGTTATTGCTATTATTGATTATTGCATCCGACTGCCTTTATCTGCTTCATATTATTTACTTAAATTTTTCATGAATTTCTTTGTGAGACAGTAAACTCCCACATAGTAACCTTAAGTTATGCCTTTTCTAGAACTTGTAGCATCTAGAACAGTACTATACATCATCAGATATTTATTAAGCATAAGCCTTAAAAAAATCAATACCTTGAGAATGAAGATCCCTTACCTCTAGGGAATTCATAGTGTTTTATGTTTTGTTGTAGATCCTGTCAGCATGCCTGCAAACCTAAGATAGAAATTAACTCCTGCTTTATAGAAAGTAAAGCTAGTTGGTACAGTAGATAGAGTATTCCACTTGGAGCCAGGAGATCTGAGTTCAAATGTAGCCTTAGATATCCATTAGCTGTGTGACCTTAGGCAAGCCACTTAACCCTGTTTGCCTCAATTTCCTCAGATGGAGAATGAATTGGCTAACCACTCTGGTATCTTTGCCAAGAAAACCCCACATGGAATCATGAAGAGTCACACAACCACAAATTTTTACAGAAATTTCAGGAGAAATAAAGTAGTAATAGTGTTAAAACTAGAACTCGGAACTTTTGATTTTTAATTCACTATTCTTTTCTCTACAGTGTGTTTAACCTTCAATATATTTAGTAGAATCAGTTCTACTCCATATATGGCCTTCGACACCTGTTGATGGCTTTATCTAGGTTATTGACTCACTGGCATTTGAAAGGAAGAAATGGAATCAGGGTGACAAATGTATACTCTGTAATTTTAAGACTGTCAGGAAAGTCCCCTTTCTTTCCCCATGGCCAAAATAAGTCTATTGCTAAAAGATTGTTGGCCCTAATTCTATTTCTAGAGGCTTATTTCTTTTCTATAAGGACTACATAGGCTATTAAAGTTCCAGGAATTTGGAAAGATCAGACATTCTGCATATGTTCCACTGTTTTTAGAAGTACCTTTTTAGTCCTTTCCTTTCATTTTGTAAATAAACAAACAGCACCAGAGAAGGGAATTCATTTGCCCAAAGTCAACAAATTAGTAAATGAAAAAGCTAAGATTTGAAACCAGAACTTCTTGAGTTTTAAGAATCATTTATGGTATGAAGGTGAAGCTCTACTTTAAACATTTTCAGAAGACTGGTCCTGAAGAGAAATAGGAGTTTGATCTGCCATTTAATGGAATAGATAATTCCCAGGTAAAGAAACTTCTACCTGTGTAGGCTAATATAAAATTGTAATGTTAGAGAGAATTGCCTAGCTATTGAGAGGTTAGATAAAAAAAGATTTTCCCAGTGTTCTTCCTGGCTTCCAGGCCAGTTATTTTTCCACCATGCTCCTTTCACTTGGTCTATTTTAAGAATTTTCAGACGGCAGCTAATTCTTACAGTTAATTTTCATTATTCACACATATATATATATTTTACTGTTTCATGAAGCATCTGTTGGCCCATAATATAGATACTGATCACTTTCAAGATACCTTTGTGAGGCAGTCTATCTTCATTTCATCAATGAGAAGACATAACCGAGACCCTGCAAAATTAAGAAAATAAGCTCATAAATGACAAGAATTTAGGATCTAATTTTAATTCCTTATTTCTTGTTATAGGATACGCCATTTATTCCTTCATTTGTTCATTGTTCCTACTATGTGCAGAACACTGCGTTAGGGGTTAAGAGTGAAACAAAATTCAGCTAAGATACTTCCTGTCCTCATAAACATAATGTAAAATATATTTTTCTTGACCAGACCATTTGGTTCTTCTCTTTATATACCTAGAATCCAACCTGATGCCTCATACATACATATAATAAAATGCTTGTTGGATTGAATTGAATATAGATTTGCAGGATTAAAAGCTCATGTGTTTCTTTGAAATGCTGGGAATGTAGTTACACCTTAATTTGCCATACATGCCTTCAACTACCAGTGCCAGTAAGGCTATAGTTACATTGAAATGCCTTATTACCATTATTAAATACATCTGCTTTTTCATTTTCCCATAAGACCAAAAGATCATGAGATTAATACCTAGATGAAAGCTTAAAATTCATCTCCTTCCTACCAATAAGGAAACTGAAGATCATTTTCTACGTGACTGGACAGTTGTGTGGCACAGTGAATATAGAATTCAAAACTTGGAGTCAGGAAACGCTTCCTGAATTCAAATCTGACCTCAGATATTCATCAACTGTGGGACTCTAGGCTAGTCATTTAACCGTTTGCTTCAATTTCCTCATCTGTAAAATGAGCTGGAAAAGGAAATGGCAAACCACTCCAGAATCTCTGCCAAGAAAACTCCAAATAGAGTCATGAAAAGCTGGACACGAATGGAAAAACAACTGACCAATAATGACAATGTGATTGAAGGTAAATTAGTTAATTTAATAGGATATTATTTTCCCTTGACTAGATCTGGGAATGTACCAATCTATACCTGGAAATATTGCTTAAAGGGCAATGAAATCCTGTCAAGCATTTAGAAATTTTTGACTAAAAAGTTAAAATTTATCCAGTATAATTTTTAATATAAATAGATATATAAATAATACTTTGATATTAAGTAATATTCACTTTTCTCCTTATTGATAAACATATAATTAATAGTAATCAAGATTAAAGTCCTCAAAATAATGACCAATTAATTTTATGAGGATTTCCCTTGGATTGCATGCTAATATACTTGAAAGCAAGATGTTGAACACAAATTGGGAAATGGGGATTCCCCTTCTGGCTTTAATTTGGAACTTAGTTATACATATGTGTTTAAAAATTTCTCAAGTAAAGCCACCAGACTTTAGGTAAGTAAGGTATTAGTATTTCTACTTGATAAATAAAGAAGTGAATCATAAAACCATTGTAATTTGCCTAATGTCACACAGTTATTCATCCTTGAATCTGAATCATTATATTCTGGACTTAAAAAGGGGAAAGTAGCATAGTTTAGTGGATAGAATATTTTAGAGTTGAGGATTTGGATTCAAATTTTGCCTCTGTTTCTTACTACCTGTATGCTGTTGTTCATTTTTTAAATTTTTGGTTGTTTCTCATTCTTCGTGACCTCATTTGGGGTTTTCTTGGCAGAGATATTGGAGTGGTTTGCCATTTTCTTCTTGAACCATCTTACAAATAAAGAAACTGAAACAAACTAGGTTAAGTGACATGTCCAGTCAGATTTGAATGCTGGAAAAGGTATCTTCCTGACTCCAAGTCTGGTACTCTGGCTAGCTGCTCCTACTACCTGTATGGCCATGGATAAATTGTCTGGCCTCACTTTTTTTCACCTGTAAAATAAGAGAATTGGACTAGATAGATCAGGATTTTCTTCCAACTCTAGAATTATGATCTTATTCATGTTTACTCCTAAAGAAGTTTCTTGGATTTAATATCCAGAGTTAAAGTTAAAAATTATAGCAAAATAGTTAAAATAGCTAAGATTAGAAAGAGGATGAGGAGGAAAATGAGGATATACTTCATACTTCTTTTATATTGCTTTAGAAAACATGTCAGGCTCAAGCTTTTTAAACTGTTTTTTAAAAATCTATTTTAACTGTTTTCTTAAAAAATCAATCACTAATCTATGAACAAACTTACAATAGATTTTATCTGCTGTAGCTATTTTATTTAGGTTGATAAATGTTTTTGGCAACATAAGTTGTTCCTTATGAAAGAAAAATGGAAAGAAAATGAATTAGAAGAATTCATATCTCGCAAATGACCAGGTGCCACATATAATACAGAATCATTCCTAGTGCCTACTATAGAATGCAGTAGTCACTGAGAGGTATTTCAAGCACAGTTATTTAGTGAAGGCATTTCTTTTCTCCTATTACTTTCCCCCTTACTCATTTCTCTTCCTTCCCCTCCGCCCTTCCCCATAGCCAAGCCCATTTGTGATGACTAAATCAGGGAAAAGCAAAGGATGTTGGCAGCTGTTGAGCCTCTTGGGAGTCTGGAAGGGCAACCCTTGGCTATGGAGAGAAGAATCTGGCATTCTGCCAGGAAATTCTGAGAGAGAAAACTGCAATCTAAATGAAACTTTTTGGTTTGCTATCTGTCCACAGCATTGAGCATGGTAGCTAATTAAATATTTTTTTTTTGCAAGTAAATGATCTGCCTTGATTGCCTGACCCATCAGATTGGAGAAAGATTTTGGGAAATATAGGGAGGGAAGACTTCTGAGTGTAAGCAAAGTGGGCATAAGGTTCTATATCTTTTGTGTTCTATAGAGATGATCAATTTTTGGCTGCTTTGTACTAGTTAGGTAGGAGCCATTCATGTTCCTGATGGCCTCCTTCCAGGAATTCTGGATAGACAGGAACCATACAAACTTATATTGGATTGCTAAGAATGGTGAATAAGTAGGATCCACAAATGCTTATAAGAGCCTTCCAGGAATGCTGGGTAGGTGGGAGCCATGCATAATGGTCTGCCAAGAATATTGGATAAGTAGGAGCCATGCATGCTCATAATGACCTGCCAGGAATGCTGAATAGGGACATGCTCATGTTGACCTCTTAGGAATGTAGAGGGGAAAAGTCCTGGTATTACAAGCTCCATGCTCTTCTGTTTGACTTTAGGAATCTTCCAGAAAAGTATTACAGTCAACATTTTTTAATGTTTTTCTTGGTTTGGGGAAAACCTAAATTAACTTCAAATGGTTATAAAATGCTTTGGATGTATAAGCTTATTTAAACACTCGAAAGGACCTTAGAAACCAATACACTCATTTTATGGAGAAAGCCTGAGGTCTAGAAATCTTTCCCTTGCCCATAACAATAACAATAGCTAGCATTTATATAGTGCATTAGGATTGCAAATTGCTTTATCCATATTATCTCATTTTATTCTCACAACAATTTTGGGAGGTAGATACTTTTATTATTCTCATTTACATATGAGGAAACTGAGGCAGACAAAGGTTGAATGACTTGCTTGACCAATGACTTGGTCCCATAGTTCATAAGTGTCTGAGTCTAGATTTGAACTCAGGTTTTCCTGCCTTCAGACCTGAAACTCTATATCCAATGCACTACCTATTTACCCCACAGGGTGTATAGAAGGGGGGGGGGTAGTGTTTGGTGACATATCCTGTGACACCCACAGAGCCCCACAAATACAATATCTCTTAATCAGCCAACAAATATTTATTTAAAGGCTACCTATCTAGAAATTGAATCAATCAATGTTCATCAAGGGTAGTAACTTCAATGTGTGTCTTAAATATCAGCCTTCCAGAACAAGGAAGGTTTGGATGTCATACCATAAGGAAAGAATAAAAGATTTATATCTAGGAGTCACTTAAAATTTGTGAGTGACTAGAAAGCAATATGCTCACCTAAGATCAAAATACATACAAAATCAATACAAGCTCTACAGATTCTGGACCCCAAAGAATTGTGCTTAACACTAGACAGACTATGCCATCTCCTCCTCCCCTTTCCCAAAGCCTAGATTTTACCTTTGGGGAGAATGATAAATTCTTCTGATCAAAAGATTTTTTAAAAACTTAAAAACCCCTGAAACATTATGTGATTTTTAGTAATCAGTAAAAGGATAATTCAAGTGTAAATGAGCCAACAACATAGCAGAATTAATTTTCTTTAAAATGTGCAAAGGATTTTGGATCCCAAGGGAAAAAGGTACTTATCAAAATAGAAGATTTGACCACTAGTCACAATTTTGTGCCTGAATCAAATCCCTCTCTCCCATATCCTCTAAGCTAAGGGGCACATGCTAATAAAATAGATTAGAAAAAGGGACAGATGAAATTGGGCTGGGTCCAAAAGGCAATTACTAAATGAAAGTTTTGCAAATGGAAATTGTACATGGTGGACAGTACTAATATTGACTTAACTGTTCATTACCATGAGCCATATTATTTTGAGGACAAATGTTTTCCTACTTTACCTCTTCCTTCTATTTCATTAGAAGGAATGCTTTAGATTAGTGGTTCTCTAAGTGTGGTCTAGAGATTACTGAGGATCTCTGAAACCCTTCCAGATGATCTACAAATTCAAAATTAGTTTTTATTTCTAATATGGTAAATATCTATAAATTTGACCTACATAAACAAAAATTCTTTGAACAGATCCTCAATTATTTTTAATAATACAAAGATACTGAAAAGTTTCAGAAAAGCTTTAGAAGATTTATTAAGAATACTGGAGTGGGGATAGCTTCTCTGCACCTCTGTTTCCTTCTCTGTAAAATGAGAAGATTGCACTAGATGACTTCAGGTCTCTTCTAACTCTAAATCTGTGATTCCATCATGCAACGATCTCCACCTGCCACTTGTTCCCTGTGTGATATTGGATAAATCACTTGACCTTTCTGCATCTTATTCCTGCCCCATATCCTTTGCCTGCTCTCTGTAAATGGCAGTCCTGTAATAGTATCTAGTAGGGAGTGGGGGGGTTGAAGATTAAAGAGATAAAAAGATAGCATATGTGAAGGGTTTTGAATTGCATGGAGGAAAGGAACTGTTTCACTTCGAAGTGCCACTTGTAACCTTAATGAAAACAGAATCTTTCCCTGCTTGATTAGTCTATCCAGGATTTAAGTCTGACCAGCGTTCAGAAAGCCTTTAA